>NC_045964.1:23722710-24032085 GCF_010909765.2 Amblyraja radiata
CACTGTCGAAATTTGTTTTCTCTCTTTCCTGGTTCTGACACCAGATCTCAGACCTGAAATCTTTAGACTTTAGAGAACTTTAGACTTTAGAGAAACAGGCCCTACGTCCCACTGAGTCTGCGCCAATCAGCGATCACCCCGTACACTCGCGCATTCCTACATACTTGGGACAATTTACAAATTTACCGGCCAATTAACCTACATACCTGTACGTCTTTGGAGTGTGGGAGAAACCTCACATGGTTGCAGGGAGAATGTACAAACAGCACCCGTGGCCAGGATAGAACCCATGTCTCTGGCGCTGTAAGGCAGCAACTCTACCGCTGCGCCACTGTACCGCCCCAATCACTTCACACTGATATTGCCTGACTTTGAGATTTTCCATCATTTTCTGTTTTTATTTCAAATAGGCGTGACCTATTAGCACACCATTTGTTTAACATCTGCTTCTATCCTTCAATTGGAAATGCAAACAAGATATGTTGCTGAAGTAGGTGCAACCCAGTGATTTGAGATAACCCAGTGCTTTGTTGTTGGTGATACTGATTTAGAAAGGGACGCGGCAAAGGACATCCTGTTGGAATCACGTCATTATTTACCTGATGTTTCCACAACTCGAGGGCCTGAGCTCTTGTGAGAGGTTGAGCAGGCTAGGGCTCTATTCCTTGCAGCGCAGGAGGATGAGGGGTGATCTTATAGAAGTGTATAAAATCGTGAGAGGAACAGATCAGTTAGCACACAGTCTCTTGCCCAATCGAGGGGAATTGAGAACCAGAGAACATGGGTTTAAGGTGAAGGAAGAAACATTAATAGGAACCTGAGGGGTGACTTTTTTTTTATACAGAAAGGGTGGTGGGTATATGGAACGCGCTGCCAGAGGAGGTAGTTGAGGCAGGTAATAACGCAACTTTGTAGCGGCACCTGCTGGCGCACGCAAATATCGAACCCGGCGTTCGGAAGCCGCGGTCACGTGACTCCAGAGGGGCAGCTTGTTTTCGCGCGGTTTTGCTTTCGTGCGGCTGTTCAGCGCTGACCACCATTGTGGCCAGACGTGTCGAGAGAACCTGTTAACTGAGAAGTGATTTTCTGAAATAAAAATCGTTAGAATACTCAGTTGTCGTTCTTGCGACCGCTAAAACTTTTAAGAAACATTTAAACAGGCACATGGATAGGATAATTTTAGAGGGATATGAGCCAAATGCAGGCAGGTGGGACTATTGTAGATGAGATTTGTTGGTCAGTGTGGACATGTTGGCCCAATGCTTCAAGGATTTATTAAAAGATCAGAATTATTCAAAACATGACCGTTTGAACTCGGATAAGTGATTGCCATTTGAGCCCCAGCACTCTCAATAGAGGTGATAAACATTTCAGGGTTTGAACATTGCAAGTGTCATGCACTCAGATGTCTGAATGAAGTATAACATTCTTCAAATTGTTATTGTATATCTGGCTGTATAATCTCTTGTCACATTCAACTGCTCGTGCCACAATGACTGTGAATCTGCCCCTCAAGTTGAAGTCTGAGAACAGCTGTACAGTCAACCCTTTTGTGTTTGATTCAATAAACTGAATATTACATTAAGAGGCTGCACAGCAAGCAATACATAACAAACCAGAATCAAATTTGAGTATGTCCTTGTGTGTGTGCAGCTCTCAACCACTGTCCAATTCTATTTTATCAGTCAGCAACATACAGTACCAGGACGCACTTCAGTGAAACCACAATGAGGCAGAACTTAGTGTCTCTGGCAAAAGTACAACCAACAGAATCTATCTCATTGAGCAAAAGAGAAGAGGCCTAATGATACCAGTCATGCGTAAAAGCCAATAACAAGCAACAGTGGACTTAATTTTCAAATGCAGACTCATTGAATCTTGCTTCCTCCAGATATGAATTTGAATGTTGCAGATTCTTATGATTCACCACAGCATTTTTTCTTGCTTCCCATTAATGGTTGTAGCTTCTGTAATTTTAATTCTTGTTCTTGGGATCTAAAGTACAAGAATTGCCCATTTCTAATTATAGTTGCATGTTATTGATGTGTTACCTTTAGGAACAGCTGCCCTTGTGATGATAGTAATCCCTTTACGCTGCTAGGTTGGACATTTGCTTTACTAGATTTGCTTTAATCTAGTGACAGCAAAGAGGAGAAGAGTCTATGCCAACACCTTGACAGTGTGCAAGTTGCAGCAAAGTTTGCCACTGATTATGTTCTCATAATGTCACCACTCTTCTGTGTTGTCATCCCGCTGAATGCAACTCGGCCTTGGTGTGCATCCTTGCTTGTGGTTTTGAAGGTTGAGGATCCAACCCACAAAAGTGATAGGAAAAATCTCATTCCCTGGCTCTCTTGACCAAACAATTAATCTGCCATCATTTAGTTTGACATTGCAATTGATGCTTTCAGAAAGTTAGGTGACCATGAGTTAAAATTGAATGGAATCTTGCTGTAATATATTTATTGTTTTCAACATGATACACAATAGAATTTATTTGTATTTCTGCACGTTGATGAATTTGAACTCCAGGTGTATTTCTCTATTCCATCTATATGTATGACATGCTGAGACTGCTTTGCTTCTCTATAACAGACTTCATTGATTTAAGACCAGGTCTGTCCTGCAATAGAACTGAGGTCGTGAATCTGTCATTGTGAGCTGCAGATAGCTTTAATCTTGGATATTAAACTTTATTGTTTGATGTTTACCTTTATGAAGTTGATCAGCTATAGCAAGATTAGAAAGGCTGTTAAATAAATGAAAACAATTAACATATTAGTTAATGGATAACTAGGGGAAGAATAAAGACAGACTGCGAATAGGATAAAACACAGTGGTATGTGGTACTGGAGTTAACATCACAATTGTGTCAAAAGATCTATGGACTGTGTTTGAGGTAAGAAAACATAATCATTATTGGTGCTGGGAATTTTCTGAGCAAGAAATAGATGGGAAAGGTGAATTAAGGCATCGGGGTCCTTCCACAGTTGCAAAATAACTGGTTAAAAAAATGAAATGATTCAATTTTGCATGCCTTTTGTAATTCAATGGATGATTTATAGTGCAAGAATTTTTTATTAGGCTCTAGCAATTTAACAAGAAATTGGAAATTAAATATTGCAGCATGAATACAAAGCTTTTAACAGTTAATCAAAATTCTCTTCACGCAGGGCACAATTCTACCTTGCAAACAGTCTTGGTTGTGTTATCATCCCTCTTTTCCCTTCAGAATACACTACTTTGGTACTAGAGGTTTGCAGCTCTTGACATTTGGCTTCTGCTTGCAAATCGTGTGATTTATGTAGTTAGTTTAGTTTATTGTCACATGTACCGAGATACAGTGAAAAGCTTTACTTACGCGCTATCTAAAACATGACGAGGTGGAAAGTGATGATGGGGGTTAATTTTCTAAGAGCATTGCAGAAAGTCTCCAGTAATCTGCTGTGTGACGATTTAGAAATTTGTTTTACCGGGTTATGTTTGTCTTGCTTCCTTCGAACTCGCCAGGGCCCTGTTTCCAACAATCCCTTTAAACCTGCCTGGACCCCATTTCCAACGCTTCTTTTTTATTTGACATGGGCCTTATTTCCCTTAATCCCTTAAGAGTTACAGGGTTCACTGAAAATGTATTATACTGCTATGTGAATATAGAAACATCGAAATAGGTGCAGGGGTAGGCCATTCGGCCCTTCGACCCAACACCACCATTCAATATGATCATGGCTGATCATCCAAAATCAGTTCCCCGTACCGGCTTTTTCCCAATATCCCTTGATTCCACTAGCCCAAAGAGCTAAATCTCTCTCTTGAAAACATCCAGTGAATTGGCCTCCACTGCCTTGTGAGGCGGAGAATTCCACAGATTCACAACTCTCTGGGTGAAAATGTTTTTCCTCATCTCAATCCTAATTGGCCTACCACTTATTCTTAAACTGTGACCCTTGGTTCTGGATTCCCCTAACATCAGGAACATTTTTCCTGCATCTACCCTGTCCAATCAAGTAAATTAAGATTGTGCAAGGCTATAAAAAGGAATAACATCCAGAATTCTGCAGAATCAGCCAGCCCAGCACCACCAATGTTCTGAGCCTGTCGAATTACCAGAATTTTGTTGTATATATTTCCTGTATATTTAATTTAAAAAATACTCTTACTACCAAACACTTCTGAAGCCTCAATATATCAGTGGCTGAATATGTATTGCGTAGGAAGTAACTGCAGGCGCTGGTGGACACCGAAGGTACACACAAAGTGCTGGAGTAACTCAGCGGCACCTCTGGAGAACAGGAATATGTATTATTTTATTGCATATAGAAGCAGGTACTATAGTGACTTTTAAGAGGCTTTTAGATAGGCACATGGAACAAGAAGCTCTGAAAAATTATTTTATTTTGCACTCACAGAGACCTTGGCTTGTTGTATCAAGTACATTTTGGGAACAAACTGGAAGTTGGGAGTGTAATGCAATTTTGGTTCAAAATTCAGTTAATGTAAGAGTCGCTGAGACCAATTCTTGAAAATAAAGCAAGTCAATGTCATCTACTGTCACCACTTTGGCACAGTAAGGGACAACTTTGAAGTCTGTTTTAAATATTTATGAACAAATGGTTACGTTTCAACGTAGATCTTGTTGATGGACTGGTTTGGATTACCAGCATAATCCAGTTGATAAATTAATTAAATAGAAATTTAAGGGGTGATTATAGTTTAGGTATATATGACATTTAAAAGATTTGTACGGGTAAAGCAAAATTATTCCTTCTGATGGCACTGTTCTGAGCAATAAAACAGAACTTGAATATTAACATTAGGGCCATTGAAAATTAAATGAAAATGTCAAAACCAAGCTTGGATAGAGTGGATGTGGAGAGGATGTTTCCACTCGTGGGAGAGTCTAGGACCAGAGATCATGGCCTCAGAATTAAAGGACGTTCCTTTAGGAAGGAGATGAGGAGGAATTTCTTTAGTCAGAGGGTGGTAAATCTGTGGAATTCTTTTCCACATTAGGCTGTGGAGGTCAAATCAATGGATATTTTTAAGGCAGAGATAGAGAGATTCTTGATTAGTACAGGTGTCAGAGGTAAGATAGCGGAGTCAGGGGATATGGGGAGAAGGCAGGAATGGGGTACTGATTGGGGATGATCAGCCATGATCACATTGAATGGCGGTGCTGGCTCGAAGGGCCAAATGGCCTACTGCTTCACCTATTGTCTATTGTCTATTATAATGGGGAGAAGGCAGGAGAATGTGGTTAACGGGAAGAGATATATCAGCCATGATTGAATGGCGGAGTAGACTTGATAGGTTAAATGGCCTAATTCTGCTCCTATCACTAATAACCTTGTGAGCTTATAAACAAATGTAAGCAATTGCATGGCATACTCCTGTTGATTTGGTTAAAAATCTGTAAGTTAATAGTATAAAGGTGCCCTTAAGTGCAAGCATTATGACTGTACTATATGAAAGAGAATCAGCAGCATTTTGACTGAAGAATCAGAGGCATCTAGCCGAATTGCTAATCTATTTTGGTATTGATCATGACTCCAACTCAAACATCATTAATCAAACCTTTGCTGAATTAACAGTTACATACCTATGCAGGCTAGACTTGTATAACTTAATAACTGTCCAATAAATTTAGCTTCATCATTTTCTTCATTGGGAAAGTTTCTTGTGCCTCGGGTAGCTCAGGTTCCAACATAGACTTATGGCAAAATATAGATGGACGTTGCCAGGGATGTCAGTGGAGGAAGAAGTGTGCAAGGCGTGGGTTGTAACTGACAAAGTACCCTGATGCATCCATTTTGCGAAACAACATCAATTGGTGATACCCCCGTAAAACATACAAACAGAATTCGGCTCATCGAATCTACTCTGTCATTCGATCATGGCAGATCTTTTTTTCCCCTCTCAACCCCATACTCCTGCCTTCACCCTTATTAATCAAGGATCTATCAATCTCTGCTTTAAAAATACCAATGATTTGGCTACCCATCATCCTGTGCCAAAGAATTCCACAGATTCGTCACCCTCTGAAGAAAGAAATTCCTCAATGTATCCATTCTAAAGATACATGTTTTTATTCTGAGGTCGTGCACCTCTGGTCCTAAACTGTCCCAATGCTGGAAACATCCTTTCCACATCCACTCCATCTAGGCCTTTCATTATATGATAGGTTTCAATGAGATCCCCTCACTTCCTTCTGAATTCCAGTGAGTACAAGCCCAGAGCCATTAGACTCTTCTCATATGTTAACCCAATTAAATAAATACGTTCATAGTGTACATCACTAGGATCTGATATTGAATCCTTGTGTCCCATACTCTGAGATATTTCTGACATCTGCCTCTCACATAGCAAAGGAGCAAGCAAAAGGATTTAAAAGATACATAGTTGCCACAGTATGAACTAGAGATAATTCAACAGTTCAGGGGACGTGTATTATATATTGCTTTCAATAATCAGAAGGTTGACCAACAGCATGGCTTATTGATGCAATCAAGTCTATTGGACCCATTAATGGAGACCAGGATTTTTCATGCTTTATTCCTAATTGATTTAGGAGCCAGTGACCAAATGGGTGGGTTAGTTCTCACTGAACCATAAGCAAGAAGTTCACCAATGACAAATGCTGATAAGTTTCTACCTAATTAAACAAAAATGTGTTTCTAATTATTCAGTAAACATTTGCTGGCAACTTAAGCATTTGTACATCTCAGCTCAGAGTTTTCATGGATGATATAGTCTGTTAATTCTGTTTTGCTGAGGAATAGGAATTTGGAAACTGCTAACCAAATACAGTTTTTGATTCTTCCACATAGTTATCTGGATATTCTTGAGTACAGTAATAGGCCAAGTTTGTTGAGCTCCAGACTTCAAAATAAGTTGCATATTCCTCAAAGGTAAGTCACTTCCAAGTGACTGTTGTAAACACATTTTTAAAGGAACAATTACAAGCAGGCGTAGCCACTTTTATGTTAATGGTAAGTACATTTGGCATTGTACATATGAAACAGAGCCTCATGTTTATTTTTGCTTCCACTAGGAATTTAACAACCCATCACTGAAGGATGAAATGCTCCAACTGGGTTTTGCTCTTTGGGCTGTGTGTTAAGGTAAGTTTACATTAACTCGCCCTCGAATCTGTACTAATTACACCCTGCAAAAAAATGCCAGTTTATTTCTAACTTTGTAGCTGTGATAATATTGTGTTATTGAATGTCTGGATATTATTGAAAGAAAGTGAACTATCAATTAAAAAAATGCTGATAAGAAATAAAAACATAAAATGTTTGAAAAACCTAGCAGCTTAGATATCACAAATGGAAAAGTAACCAGTCAAGGTTCTGGCTGCTAAAGATAGACACAAAGTGCTGGAGTAACTCAGCGGGACAGGCAGCATCTCTGGAGAGAAGGAATGGGTGACGTTCAGGGTCGAGACCCCGAAGAAGTTTGCGGGTTATCCCTGAGAAGAAGGGTCTCAATTTGAAACGTCTCCTATTCCTTCTCTCCAGAAATGCTGCCTGGCCCGCTGAGGTACTCCAGCATTTTGTGTCTCTTCAGTTTAAACCAACATCTGCAGTTCCTTCCTACACAAGGTTCTCGGTGCTGCCTGGCTTGCTGAGTCACCAGCGTTTTCTGTTTTTTATTTTAGAGTTCCTGTAAATACAGTATTTTCTGATTCTCATAAGTTATAGGAGCAGAATTAGGCTATTCGGCCCATCAAGTCTACTCCGCCATTCAATCATGACTGATCTATCTTTCCCTCTCAACTCCATTCTCCTGCCTTCTCCCTATAAGCCCTGACACCTGTACAAATCACTTTAAAAAAAATGCTAACATGGACACCATTTCAACATTGGCTGCTCTGATATTGGTCACAGGACTGCCCTGCTCTTTCACACACACCTCACTTTCATGTTAAATGATTTTTCTCAGCCTATAACTCACAATTTGTGCCGTTGCTGCAATGGCGTGGTTGGTTTAGAGAGAGAGAGAGAGAGAGAGAGAGAGAGAGAGGTAGGTGTTGAACATCTCTTCTTCCCAGACATCTGTTGGCTAATTGTACCAAAGGTTCCCTGTTGAAAATGGTTTCAGGTATGTAACACATTAGTCATCTTAATTACAAACCATTGTCCTAGATTGTACAACAGCAATTTGCAAGTAATTACTCTGAATACTGTGCCCTAGTAAAGACCGTAATTTAAATTTTCTGGTAAACTATATCACTGTTGGGATGATTTCTCCATTGGAGCACTGCCAGTTGTGCAGAAATTCAGAGTCCTGTGAATCACTATAGTCTGCAGAGAAAACTAGAGGGTGTTTTACTGAGGCAAATTCTTTGATTTATTGCTTTTCATACAAACTTAAATCCTCCTTTGACACATGGCTGCTCTACCTATTGAATCTTAATGTGCCTCAAATAAACCTCTGCGTGTCTGATCTCGGGGATAACCTGCAAGCTACTTATTCAAAGATGGCAAGTTGTACTTCACTGAATACTGTTTCAACAGAGTTCAGGTACATTTTTTTCATGGAATTGTTTCCTTCATGGTTGTGAGAAAGGTTGCCAGAATGTATTTGTTTAGTTATCCACTATTGCACTTCAGGTAGATTGTAGCGTTGTCAGTAATATCATGTGTAAGGTTCATAATAATGCACAGCAGAATAGAAACCAACAATATGGAATTGATGATGGAGAATTAAAATTCAAGCCTGATATCAGTTGTGGGGGAAACATTGGAATATAAAATGAAGAATGTACTCGAAGGTCACTGAAAATCATACTAAAAATGACCCAGTCAACAAAGCTTCTACAATCTTAAAGCCACTGAAATGCTTTTAATGGGTGGCTGTGCTCCACAGCCTTGTTTTTCCAACTGTTAGCTTTGTCAAACTGCAAAACCGTTCTATATACAATTTAAAAAAAAATAAACAGACTATTAAAAATGTTTTAATTAAAAATTGAAAAACCACATGTTAAACAACCAAAAGAATGCAAACATAAAGGAGAGATCCATACATCTTGTAATGTGGGTAGAAAGGAGCTGCAGATGCTGGTTTATACCAAGGATAGACATAAAGTGCAGGAGTAATTCAGCAGGTCAGGCTGCATTTATGGAGAAAAAGGATGGGTGACGTTTGGGGTCGGGAAGGGTCTCGACCTGAGACATCATCCACCCTTTCTCTCTGGAAATGCTGCATGACCCCCAGAGTTACTCCAGCACTTTGTGTCTATCTTCACCATGCAATCTGGTGCAGGTTATCCAAGGTTATCCTCAGTATAAACGCTGAGGATTTGTTATGACTTTGAAACCTGTCTGGAGACTCCACATGGCAGAGCCTAGCCATAGATTTGCTAGCAAGCGACTATCAGAAAGTTCTGAATTTCCATTTGGACACCAGCCGTCACCGGAGTCTTAAATTACTGCTTCAGAAGCAGAGTGTTGCAGTTTTTATCCCGCAAAATCGGACCTCTTAGTTTCAGATTGGAATGGATGCCGTTGATGCTGAGGGGCAGTTTCTTCTGACTGGAATTCCTCAACTCCTAGTAGATTTAGGTTTATTATTGTCATGTGTACTGATGTACAGTGACAAGCTTTGTTTTGCAAGCTATCAAAGCACATCAGATAATACTTGTGCGTGCTTTCAAGCTACTGTACCTTCTGCTGGATATGAGCAGGGAGAAGAAAGAATGACTGGGGATTATGTTAGCCATTATTCTGAGGCAGCATGAAGTGCAGATGGAGTGAATGGTTTGAAGTCTGGTCTGTGCAATGAACTGGGCTACATGTACAAGTCCCTGCAATTTCTTGTGGTCTTGGGCGCAGCTGTTCCCAAACCAAACTGTGATGGATTCTGACATTATGCTTTCTATGGCATGCTAGTTTGAACTTAATAGTCGGAGGAAGAGTTGTTCCTGAATCAAGGCTTGTGGGATTTCAGGCTCTTGTGCTTTCTGCCCAATGGTAGCAACGAGAGGAATGCATGTCCTGGATGGTGGAGATCATTGATGACAGATGCTGCCTTCTTGAGACAGTGTCTTATGTAGATGCTTCCGATGGAGGGGAAGGCATGCCCGAGCTGAACCCATCTCTCTCTGCTGCCTCTTGCATTCTTGTTCATTGGAATTGCCATACTAGGGCATGATGCAACCAGTCAAGATACTTTCTACAGTCTCGAGAGTCAAGTGTGTTTTATTGTCATATGTCCCTGATGGGACAATGAAATTCTTACTTGCTGCAGCACAACAGAATATGTGAATATGTAAACATAGTACATAATGGGGGAAGAGAAAAAAAAAGTTCAATAAATAACAAATATAGTGCAATAATAATAGTTTTTTGCAGTTCAGAGCTTATTCGTGTGTTGTGTTTAATAGCCTGATGGCTGTAGGGAAGAAGCTGTTCCTGAACCTGGATGTTAGTTTTCAGGTACCTTATTTCTGGTGGCAATGGTGAAATGAGTGTGTGGCCAGAATGGTGTGGGTCTTTGATGATTTTGGCTGCCTTTTTGAGGCAGCGACTACGTGTCTTCTTCATTTCGTGTCCATCTTGTTACAAATGTTGGCCTCGCTGTCTACGTCCATCCTGAAAGGCGGCAAGCTTCTGGCGACAATCACTGGAAGTCATCACTTGTCACAGTAGATGATGGTAGTAGCAGAGTTCGCTCAGGATACTTCCTGTTTCCAGCTCCGCGATGTGGAAGCTTCAGCTATGGGGCCATTTTCTACAGTGCATGTGTGTAAGACTATTGGGTGACATACTGAATCTCTCGAAACTTCCAAGAAAGTAGAGATGATGGTGGACCTTCTCCATGATTGTATCAATGTGCTGGGCCCAGAACAGATAATCTGAGACGTTAATGCCCAGTAATTTAAAATTGCTAACTCTCTCCACCGTCCACCCACTGATTGTGGTTTGATGTGTGGCTTCCCGACTTCCTCTTTCTGAAATCAGCAGTCGGTCCCTTGAATCAAAGATACAAAATGCTGGAGTAACTCAGCAGATCAAGCTACCTACAGTATCTGAAGAACATGGATAGGGGACGTTTCATTTTGGGACCCTTCTTCAGACTGTCTGTAGTGGAGGACAAAGCTGGAAGAGAGATGGGGGTGGAATAAAGCATGGCAAGTGATAGATGTATACAGGTGAGGGGGGTTGATTGTCAGAAGGGTCCACTAAGACTAAAGGCTGTGAGTGAAGGAAAGAAGAGACATGAAATGTCAAGTGAGAGGAAGGGATATCGGCCGATGGGGGGAAGGGAAAGGGGGGTGGGGTGGTGTTTTAGCCAACCACAGTTGTGTCATCGGCGAATTTATAGATGGTCATTGAGTTGTGGCCAGCCATACTTCTTTCAGTTTAGTTTAAAGATACAGCGCCGAAATAGGCCCTTCAGCACATCGAATCCGCACTGACCAACGATTCCCATATAATAGCGCTATCCTACACACACTTGCAACAATTTATAATTTTTCCTAATATCTGACCCACCTGGTCATGGGAAGAAGATACAAACTCTGTACAGACAGCACCTCTAGTCAGGATCGAACCTGGGTCTCTGGCGCTGTAAGGCAGCAACTTGACCGCTGCGTCTCCGTGCCGTACAGTGTTTTCACTGGAAGAAGAGCCGTGAGAGCAGGCTCAGGAAATATTGCAGGGCCTCACTAAACAACCTTCCAGCCAACCAGCCGTCACATTCAATTGGGACTGGATCAATGTCCATTGTGGATTAGATGGCCACAGCTGCCATTAAAGAAGTCTGGAAGAATGCATGGATTAGGTTGGTTTCTTGGCCTAGCTCCAGAAACATCCAGATTCTGCAGAATCCACTTCACACTCACACACTTAGTCTGCAGAGATGAATGTAATTGAGGGCTATGTACCAGTTTACTTGAGTAAGTCATAGTTGAAGTGAATGGAGTCAAAGTAAATTATTATAAAGGAAATGTTAATGCTCCAGTTACCTGTATAATATATTATTGATTAGAAGATAACTGTGGCTTGGTGAATATAATATTCTTGTGTCTCTGGCGCCTGGGACAACTTTTGTAGAATTAAGGGTTCCTTAACTATGCTTCCTTTTTCCCTGCTCTGTGCTTGTACATTAGAAAGACTATTTTAATTGCCGTTTAATTGGATAATAATTGATGTTGCCCGTGTTAGGTAGATCTGAAAAATGTACTGAATTTTATCTAGCATTTTGACATTAGCAGTGCTATCACACTTGGATAGAACATCACTTTTCTTAAGTCATGCTGATCCAGCAGCACAGTGTTTAAAACAAACCTTAAGATAAGCATTCGGTGCGTATTAACGGTCTTACAACAGTGATTGGCATTACTAATAATGTAGCACATTTAAATAAATACAGATATGGTACATAGATGTTTTTGAAAGCAAAGTTAATAAATAGAATGTGTTTTCTATTTTCAGCATATCAAAGATTTTGTTTCAAAGTGTCTGTGTCACCTTTAAGGAGCTGTCAGTGTCGATCGAGTAGCTCTGACATGAGAAGCTCCACTGCATTCACTTTATGTTGTTTCCAGCCAGCGATTCCGTCTCAGTTATACGAACCTCTGTTGAATCCTAAAACAGTTTCATGTGTAAGGTTGGGTTATCAAACCAGGTGCCGTGGTAGTCTGGCGTAGCAATGGGCACACGCATGGGCCCCAGCTACGCCTGCCTCTTTGTCGGGTACGTTGAACAATCCTTGTTCAATACGTACCAGGGCCCCATCCCCAACCTCTACCTCCGTTACATTGACGACTGCTTTGGGGCCACCTCCTGCACCCACACACAACTGACTGACTTCATCCACTTCACCACCAACTTCCATCAGGCACTCCAATACAGCTGGACCATTTCCGACACTTCCCTACCATTCCTTGACCTCACCATCTCCATCGCAGGGGACAGACTTCTGACCGACATACACTACAAACCAACTGACTCACATGGCTATCTGGACTACACGTCTTCCCACCCTGCCCCCTGTAAAGACTCCATCCCCTACTCCCAATTCCTCCGCCTATGCCGCATCTGCTCCCAGGATGAGACGTTCCACACCAGGGCATCGGAAATGTCCTCGTTCTTCAGGGAACGGGGATTCCCCTCCACCACCATGGATGAGGCTCGCACCAGGGTCTCATCCATACCCCGCAACACTGCTCTCTCTCCCCATCCCCGCAATCGCAACAAGGGCAGAGTCCCCCTAGTCCTCACCTTTCACCCCACCAGCCGGCAAATACAACAAATAATCCTCCGCCATTTCCGCCACCTCCAACGTGACCCCACCACTCGCCACATCTTCCCATCTCCCCCTATGTCTGCCTTCCGCAAAGACCGTTCCCTCCGCAACTCCCTTGTCAATTCTTCCCTTCCCTCCCGTACCACCCACTCCCCGGGCACTTTCCGTTGCAACCGCAAAAAATGCAACACCTGTCCCTTCACCTCCCCCCTCGACTCCATTCAAGGACCCAAGCAGTCGTTCCAGGTGCGACAAAGGTTCACCTGTATCTCTTCCAACCTCATCTACTGCATCCGCTGCTCTAGATGTCAGCTGATTTACATCGGGGAGACTAAGCGGAGGTTGGGCGATCGTTTCGCCGAACACCTCCGCTCAGTCCGCAATAACCTACCTGAACTCCCGGTGGTTCAGCACTTCAACTCCCCCTCCCATTCCCAATCCGACCTCTCTGTCCTGGGTCTCCTCCATTGCCAGAGTGAGCAACACCAGAAATTGGAGGAACAGCACCTCATATTCCGCCTGGGTTGCTTGCGTCCGGATGGCATGAACGTTGAATTCTCCCAGTTTTGCTAGCCCTTGCTGTCTCCTCCCCTTCCTTAACCCTCGAGCTGTCTCCTCCCATCCCCCCCGCCCTCGGGCTCCTCCTCCTCCTCCCTTTTTACTTCCTTCTCCCCCCCACCTCCCATCAGTCTGAAGAAGGGTTTCGGCCCGAAACGTCGCCTATTTCCTTCGCTCCATAGATGCTGCTGCACCCGCTGAGTTTCTCCAGCATTTTTGTGTACCTTCCATCTTCCAGCATCTGCAGTTCCTTCTTGAACACTCATGTGTAAGGTTGTTTTGTTTGAAGCAAGTATGTTTAGAAATACACTTTAGACTTTAGAAATACAGCGTGGAAACAGGCCCTTTGGCCAACTGAGTACATGCCGACCAACGATCACCCCGTACACTAACGCAATCCTACACGCAAGAGATGATTTACAATTTTACCGAAGCAAATAACCTGGGATTGTGGTGTTGAGAGCAGAGCTACAGTCAGCAAATAGGATAGACACAAAATGCTGGAGTAGCTCAGTGGGTCAGGCAGCATCTCTGGAGAAAAAAAGGATGGGTAACATTTCGGTCTCAGTTTGAAGAAGGGTTCAGACCCGAAAAACATCACCCATTCTTTTACTCCAAAGAGAGTGCCTGACCAGCTGAGTTGCTCCAGCACTTTGCATCTATCTTTGGTATATACCTGTAGGAGTGTAGGAGGAAACCGGAGTTCCCAGGGAAAACACATTTTTTCCAACATCTGCAGTTCTTTGTTTCTACATTTTGTCAGTAAATTGGAGCTTGTTGTAGGTGCCATTGTTATCTCAATGCTCCAGGAACGAGTGGAGGGCCAGGGAGATGGCATCTGCTGTACACTTGTTGTGACGGAAGGAAATTGCAATGGGTCAAAGATGACTGGTAGTTGATTTTTGCACTTTGGTCCAGGTCATACAAACTGCCCAGAGGCTGGACACTGGTGATTCCCTTCAGAACCAATGGCCATACTCCACTTTCCACGACATTGCCCGTTGAAGTGGCTGGTTATGAGACACTGGCATCACACACGTCTGAAGGATTCTCCTCGTGTAGACAGTGGACTTTCCAGATCATCAGCCATAATATTTAAGAAATGCAAGTTTGGTCTTCCTTTTATACGAGTTGTTCTTTGGGATGGGTTATAGCAACAACAACTTGGCACTACCACAAGGTGTAAAGTGGGTTTCTTCTCAATGTTATAATCAGATAGTGTCCTGCCATGCTGTTATGGTTTCCCACAAAAGATCAATCACCACTGATCAGGGGGAATGCCTTCCGTGCCCTGAATCTTAGTTTTAACATATTCAATAGTATCTAAAGGTCTTACCTTGAGGAATAACATTTTCCTTGTTGGGGAACTTATAAGACCACTTATTTGGCTCTCTTTAGAATTAGGTGAGTGTTTTGTTCCGAGTGAAATAAAAGTAGCTGCCATCCAAGCTGATTTAATTAGGTTAGAATTGGAAACAAATTATGATCCCCATTTGCAAAGTTGTGGTTCCCTTTATGTACATGCTGTCTAATGGATAGCGCCCAGTCACAGCAATGTCTATACAGTGAAACAATCTCTATCCACATGGCCTTAGAATTTTCTTATGTGTATAATTAACTTAATGGATCAAAGATTCTGCTGCTGGAACATAGTAACAAAAGGATTTTGTGAAAATATATAAATCATTCTTAATGATTAATTCTCTCCGAAAAAGCAAATATGGCAAGACACTGGTGACTGAGATTAACCATCAACTTGCTTCTTCGGGTCCCAACCATTTGTGTTGCTGCCAGATTTATTTCTGGAATTTCTGGTTTTAAGTTATCAGGCCCAGTAGAAACTGCCTACTAGTGTCTTGCCTCTAGAAAAAGGTGTTAAACCCAGTCACACCTGCTCATTTATTTATTTTCTATTTTTAGGATGTTATTCCATGCAAACTAGCTGCTGCTTTTTATAGGTTACAATGATCATTGCCTTTAAAAATAATTTATTAGCTGCCATACAGGGTTAGACTTTATTGCATGGAGGAGGCTGAGAGTTGATCTTTTTCGAGACATAAAATCATGAGGTGAATGCACAGGTGAATGCACGGTGTCTTTTTCCCAAGATAGGGGAACATGAACTAGAGGGCATAGGTTTACTGGGAAAGATTTAATTGGAACCTAAGCGGCAACTATTTCACTCACAGGGTGGTGGACATATGGAACGAGCTGCCAGAGGTAGTTGTGGCAAGTAATATAGCAACATTTAAAAGGCATTTAAGCAGGTACCCGGATAGGAAAGGTTTAGAAGGATAAGGGCAAAACATGGGTAAATGGGACTTCCTTAGGTAGAATATCTTGGTGGGTATGGATGAATTGGGTCAATGGGCCTGTTTCTGTGCTATATGACTATGACTAAAATAATTTGGGATGTTATGCAGTCAATTAAGGTGCACAAAATCTCTAAATATAACTTGGTGAATTTGATAATTGATTGCATGTAAAAATACCACTTCGGGTGGCACAGTATCACAGTGGTAGAGTTGCTGCCGTACAGCACCAGAGCCTTGGGTTCGATCCTGACTATGGGTGCTGTCTGTATGGAGTTTGTACGTTCTCCCCGTGTCCTGCATGTGTTTTCCCTGGGAACTCCGGTTTCCTCCTACACTCCTACAGGTATGTAGATTAATTGGCTTGGTTAAATAGTAAATTGTGCCCAGTGTGTGTAGAATAGTGTTGATGTGCGGGGATCACTGGTCGGCATGGACTCGGTGGGCGGAATGTACCGTTCCCACACAGTGTCTCTAAACTAAACATTTAGATACTCTTCAAGCATCTTGATACTGTCTCCAATAATGTGAGAGCTGGTACTTCTGAATTCTACTCAACCTTCAGTTTGAGTGTTGTGAGTTAAACTTGCCGACCGAGATGTCCCATCTACACTCATCCCACCTGGTCGTGTTTGCCCCAAATCCCTCTAAACCTTTCCTCTACATGGAATTTGTCCAAACTCAGTACAGACAGCACCCGTAGTCAGGATCGAAATCGAAGGCAGCAACTCTACTGCTGCGCCACCGTGCCGCTCTCATTATAGGGTCATGCAGCATGGAAACAGGTCCTTCGGCCCAATTGCCCATGTCGACCAAGATGCCCCATCTACACTCGTCCCATCTGCTTGTGTTTTCCCCAAACCCCTCGCAACCTTTTCTGTCTGTGGAATCTGTCCAAATGTCTTTTAAATGTTGTTATACAGTAGTCCCTGCCTCAACCACCTCCTCAAGCAGCTCAGTCTCAGACATGCATCATCAGTGTCTAAAGCCCCTGTCCCACTTAGGAAACCTGAACGGAAACCTCTGGTGACCTTGCGCCCCACCCAAGGTTTCCATGAGTCGCCAGAGGTTTTGGTCACTCGCCTGGAAAGCCTCGACCGAAGCGTGAGCTGCATCTACTGACCATAGATCCTACAAGATCTTTGCTACCGACCACACACACACACACACACAAACACATCGCGAAGGTGGGGGCGTGGGATAGCGGAGGATAGCGGAGGAGCGCTGTCTGTTCGATGAATAGGAAGGTAAACGGCTGCCACAGAGCACGGTAAGTCCTTTAGAGAGAAGGGGAGAGAAGAACAGAGAAGGGGAGAGAGAGAGAAGGGGGGAGAAGGGGGGGAAGGAGTGGAGACAGTTTTAAGAAGTTTAATAAAGTTAGCGGGCATTTTACCTTCCGGCGGATCTTCTTGGTCCTGAAAACCAAAGATCCTATAGGATCTTTGCTGAAAACTCCAATGAGCCAATCAAAATGGCCGGTCAGCAAAGGAGATTGCCTTCGATTGCCTGTATGTAAATAGCGACCCCACTCCACTGGCTTCGACCAAACGGCAACCTGTTTTCAGTCGAGGCCGGTTTTGAACTTGTTGAAATAATCGCAGGAACATAGAAGAAGCCTCGACTACACGGAAACCACTTTCGACCATTAGGGAGAGTGACCAAAACCTCCGGGAACCTCACGGAAACCTTGGGTGGGGCGCAAGGTCACCAGAGGTTTCCGTTCAGGTTTCCTAAGTGGGACAGGGGCTTAACACCAGCCAGGTACAACATGGATTATGTGTCAAATAATAGTTGCACTGGTGTGCTTTCATCCCAGATTAATATTACACGAGTGCAATGTTTTCAACATCTGCAATTTGTGGACTCAATAAACAAAGCTGCTCTGTATGAGCAGACATGTGATAATTGATAAGTCGTCTTCTTTTGCAATGTGGACTAAAACACTCTTTGTTGAACCCAGTAAAATATGGGTAGAATTCATTGATCTTCAGTCAAAGGGTCTGAAATCCTGGATTGAATTTAATTGTAAATCTTGTAAGTAAATTATGTAGATATCAATGTACATGATGAGTCAGCCATGTTTGGGCAAGCAGTGTGCAGATTCTGTTCGTATTTAATAGACAGGGATAAGCCCTCACCATCCAGTTATAAATAAATCAACATAATCATTTTAAGCCTCCTCGATAAGAAAGCTAATGAATTAAAGCAAAGTAAATAGAAATTTAAAATAAAGTGTATGGATATAAAACCTTTTACAGTGTTGGGACTTCCAACAAATTTGAAGTGCCGTTTTGCTATAATTGCAGCAAGTGATTTATTCAAAATAAAACCCTACGAGCATGAGTGTTATTGCAATCAATCTGTTTAGTGATGTAGATAGGGGGGAAAATAATATTGGCTGGGACACTGAGCAGAAGATTGCCCTGTGATATTTTACTTTCATCTGTGTAGGGCTTGGCGCCATCCAAATAGCTAGGCTTCTGATAGTGCAGCACTCCCTCAATGCTGCATAGGAGTTTCAATATGGATCTCTGAACTAATCCTGAGAATAGGTTATTAACTTTTAACTTTCTGACCCGGGCTTGATTGTGAAAAACTGAGCCAAGCCCTTCATGGGCAATTTTAAACTTTATTCATGACAGTGAATGTTGTGTAGACAATAGGTGCAGGAGTAGGCTATTCGGCCTTTCAAGCCAGCAGCGCCATTCACTGTGATCATGGCTGATCATCCACAATCAGTACCCCGTTCTTGCCTTCTCTCCATATCCCTTCACTCCGCTATCTTTAAGAGCTCTATCTAACTCTCTCTTGAAAGAATCCAGAATCGACCTCCACTGCCTTCTGAGGCAGAGAATTCCACAGATTCACAACTCTGGGTGAAAATGTTTTTCCTCATCTCCATTCTAAATGGCCTACCCCTTATGCTTAAACTGTGGCCCCTGGTTCTGGACTCCCCCAACATCGGGAAAATGTTTCCTGCCTCTAGCATGTCAAAACCCTTTATAATCTTATGTTTCAATAAGATCCCCTCACATCCTTCTAAATTCCAGTGCATACAAGCCCAGTTGCTCCATTCTTTCAACATATGACAGTCCCGCCATCCCGGGAATTAACCTCGTGAACCTACGCTGCACTCCCTCAATAGCAATAATGGTCTTTGTGGTGCGTAGGTCCCGAAACGAAAGAGAGGAGTCAGGTATTTCGAGAGGCACCTTTATTTATGTTCTTCCCGGTTGTAGGGAAGTCCATGAGAGAAAGATGGCACCCAAACCCTTGCTTTTAAACCCTCTGGTTAAGGACCGCCTCTGGACTGAACCATTCCCTTGCCGAGGGGTTTGACAGTTAGGATGGCCCGACCCTTGGAAGCCGCCACACCTTCCTCAAATTTGGAGACAAAAACTGCATAGAATACGCCAGATGTGGTCTCACCACTTACCAGGGCCCTGTACAACTGCAGAAGGACCTCTTTGCTCCTATACTCAACTCCTCTTGTTATGAAGGCCATCATGCCATTAGCTTTCTTCACTGCCTGCTGTACCTGCATGCTTACTTTCAAGATGCTCATGGGCCTTAAAGATGTGTTAAGCTGTGTTTCACCATAAGATGATTGCTATCTTATGGGGCTATAGACATGCGTTTGATCATGATTGGCTGTGACGCACAGCAGAGGATGTGAGTGTTGGCAGTGGAGAATTTTATAATGAGGGGGCACAGACAGGCATGTCTGTGGTTGAGAGCATGGATCCAGAATGGTGCGTTACCTCTCTTGTGCCAATATCGGGTGTATCTCGTTCAGTTGCAGACCATTCTGAAAGCAGGAGAGAGAACAGTCAGAAGTTGTAGCGCACATTGGTACTAATTACAAAGGAGGAAAGAGATGAGGTCTTGTAAAGTGAGTTCAGGGAGTTTGACAGAAGGTTAAAAAGCAGGACCGATACAGAAAAATTGGCAATGGATAGCCACAAGGAAGGTAATAGAGACACAATTTGTAGTCTGTTTGCTGTGCCACATGTCAGCGAGAGTAGAAATAGGAGACTAGGGCAGATGAATGTGTGGCTAAGAGCTGGTGCAGGATGGAAGTCTTTTGGGACTTTGATGTTTGTGATTATAGGGCGTTTGTCATACCTGCTCAGAAAGTTCAGTTACTTGCATCTAAACAGGAAGGTGTTCCAATATTCCTGCAGAGAGGTTTGTTCATGCAATTTTGGAGGGTTTAAACTAAATTTGCAGGGAGGTGGAAAGCAGAGTAGAAGCATATAAGGAGAATGATGTAGAGGATAAATCAAGCAAATTCATTGGGCAGAACAGACAGAAGCAGATTAGTGAGTGTGGGAGGGCTGGCAGGCCTATGTTAAAGCGACGAGTCTCACAGGTAAATCAGAACTCAGAGCATGGATCTGACATGGAATTTTTATGTGACTACAATCACAGAAACCTGATTGAGGGAAGGGCTGGACTGGCAGTTTAATGTTCCAGGGTTTGGAAATTTCAGACGGAATTGAGGGGATTGCAAAAGGGAAGTAGGAGTTGCACTATTGAATAGAGAGAACATAACAGCAGTCTGAAGAAGGGTTCCAACCCCAAACTCCACCTATTCCTTTTTCTCCATAGATGTTGCCTGACCTGCTCAGTTACTCCAGCATTTTGTGACATAGCTTTGGTATAAACTAGTGTCTGCAGTTCCTTCATCAAGCCATACAGCATGGAAGCCGATCATTTGGCCCACCACATCCATAGGATAATAGTAATGGAGGATTTTAACTGAGATTGTTTTAGTGCAAGGGGCTTAGATGGGGTGGAATTTGCTATGTGCATCCAAGTATGTTTTAGGAGAGAGTATGCAGAAAGTCCTACTGGAGATGGAGTAGTGCCCAATCTTATTTAGGAACTGACATTGGCAAATGGTGGGAATGTCGGTGAGAAAATATTTTTTGGAATAGAGACCATAATTCTGCAAGTGTCCAGCTGGTTATGGAAGTTGGTCATTATGTTTATGTCTTGGTTTGGAGAAGGCTGATTTTGGTAGCATCGGGTAGAAACAGATTGAGAGCAGATGCTTGCGGGTAAAACAGCAGCTAACAATCGATTTAGGAAGATTTCAGGGCCAGCATCTTCAGTGAGTGTGAAAGACGAAAATGGTGAGATTAACCTTGGATGACAAGGGTTCTTGAAGGATTGATCAGGAAAAAATATGAAGCTATTAGCAAGTGCAAGTTATTGTGATTGCAGTCATTTTTTGAGGGATATAAAGTATGTAGGAAAACCTAAGGAATTAGGAGGGCAAATATATTTGGCAGATAAGCTTAAGGATTAAGATGACCCGACAGAAGTGTATAAAAGGCATAAATAGCATATATAGTTGGGATCTAATTTCCACGGTTGGGGTATCACTAACAATTTTAATGGGGATTTAAGGGGAAAGTTTTTTTTAATACACAGAATGGTTCACATCTGAAACGTTGCCAAAGAAGATGATGAAGTTATACAACCACTGCATCTAAGAGACATTTAGACAGACACTTAAATACGATGCAGGTAAATGTGATTATTGTCAATGAGCATAAAGGTCAGAATGGACGTGATGGGCAGAAGGACCTTGTTTCTGTGCTGTAAAATTCTATGACAATAAGCGAGTTCGGTATTCCGAAAATGCAAGGAATCATGGGATTTGTCAAAGGTCATTCACTATAAAGAAAAGGAAAATTAATGTAATCCAGACTGCAACACAACGATGATAGTTTCAGTCGAATTTCACTATTCTGCTAATTTCAAGACAATGGAATCCTTCAGCATCATCTATGAATACGAATGAGCAATGAAATTCCAGAGAGACTCCCATAAATGGTCAACTCCTCAATTCCCCCCATGCCCAAATGAACAAATATCGGGAATGCGGGGTGTAACAGCGAGAGAGAGGGGGCAGACGTGAGTAAATGGTCAACACCTCATCCCCACCGCCCCGACGACACCAGCCATCAAAGGGGATACATGCAAAGCGCTGCAGGAACTCAGCTGCCTTCTTCCCGTGCCGGCTGCAAGCCCAGCCCAACACCTCCAGCTAACCCCCGGACAGGAACAGGACACCCGGCAGGGGATGGGGACGGCCCAGCAGCAACTCAGCAGCGCCCACAGTGCCGGTGACCTGGACCTGACCCCGACCACGGATGAGCACAATCTTGCTCACTCACCAAAGCATAAAGCAATAAATACGACAAAATAATCTTAGCTTTTAACAAAGGAACAAAAAATACAACTAATTCATAGTTTGAAAGCAGTATGTTCTTACCTAGAAGAATCAAAGCTGGAAAAAACGGAAAAAATGAAGGTGTATATGCCCCACTCCTTTCCAGCAATGTTTATGCATAGTGACCTTTGACTTGGACATGCGCAGTCGGAATACCAAACTCGCTTATTGACTGAGTTTGCATGTTAATTGATGCCTCAAATGTCTTTAAAGAGAGTAGAGATGGAAGTGTTGCTCCTACTAAAATTATAATATTTTATCACCTTGTTTATTTGAAGTGAAAGTGCACCAAAGTGCTTGTTGACTTCTGAACGCAGTGCTATCAGTTTGGTTTATGCAATATTTCCTCAATTCACCGACACATTAAGCAAATGAGGGGATGCTATGTAATTTAAATGGATCAACTGCTTTCACGTCCCCCGCCCCCCACACATACCCACTTAAAAAAACACTATAAACTACACTCAACGGGACAAAGAAAATAAAAAAAGACAAACGGACTGCAGAGGCCGCTGCGACGTGGGTCGTGCCGCCCACGAGTATAGAAGTTGGGAGGTCATATTGCAGTTGTATAAGACATTATTGAGACCGCATTTAGAATAATGTGTTCAGTTCTGGGCACCATGATCTTGGAAAAATATTGTCAAGCTTGAAAGGGTTCAGAGAAGATTTACGAGGATGTTGCCAGGACTAGAGGATCTGAGCCATCGGGAGAGGTTGAGTGGGCTGGGTCACTATTCCTTGGAGCGCAGGAAGATGATGGGTAATCTTATAAAGGTGTATAAAATCATGAGAGGACTAGATCGGGTAGATGCACAGAATCTCTTACCCAGAGTAGGGGAATCGAGAACCAGAGGACATAGGGTCAAGGTGAAGGGGAAAAGATTTAATGGGAATCTGAGGGGTAACGTTTTCACACAAAGGGTGTTGGGTGTATGGAACAAGTTGTCAGAGGACGTAGTTGAGGCTGGGACTATCCCAACATTTAAGAAACATCAGACAGGTACATGGATAGGACAAGTGTGGAGGAATATGGTCCAAGCACAGGCAGGTGGGACTAGTGTAGCTGGGACATGTTGGCCGGTGTGGGCAAGTTGGGCCGAAAGGCCTGTTTCCACAATGTTTCACTCTGTGACTCTATGACTCCCCATCCTTTCAGCATTCTGAAGGGGTTAATCCTCTCACAACTTCCTGCTCCACTTTTCCAAGTCATCTCATTGCTCCCTGTCTCCCTGTCTTCAACACTCTCTTTGTGCAATTGCAGGCATGGCAATACCTGCCTATGACTTCTCTTCCCACCATCCAGGGGCCCAAGCAGTTCTTTCAGGTAAAGCTGTGTGATTAAGCACTACAACCTCCAAATAAGGTCTGAACTATAGGGAATTGGGGGCATTATTTGTGACTTAGCACAATTAGTGTTCATTTATTGCTGCAAGTAAGAATTTCATTGTTCTGTTGTGGGACATAAGACAATAAAAACTCTTAACTCTTGATCACTTGCCCCTCATTCGAATCTATGCTTTAAACACACATCATGTGGGCAGCATCTTTGGATAGGAAAAGAGAGTTAGCCTTCATCAATATTTCTTACTTTCCAGTTCTGAGGAAAGTCTTCAACCAGAAACATTAACTCAGTTAAACATTAACTGAGCAGTTGTCATCAATGACATGCACTCTTCAGATGTGGCTGATCGAGAATTTACTAACCACAAACACCGCTGTCATTGGGATGGAATTTGGTTGATAATAGGACACACCCATTAAAGTGAAAGAAAAGTAACTTTGCCAGCACACCAGATTATAAAATAAGTCAAGTCAAGTCAAGTCACGTTTATTTATATAGCACATTTAAAAATCAACTCTCGTTGACCAAAGTGCTTTACATTTGTTATAAGAATAGCTAGCTTTTACCACGGCATTGACTTGTTTGTAATAAAATCTAATCCTCTAGTTTTTGGTTGTAATTATCCAGAAAGACAAGATCAATCTTTTTAATTCAGAAGGTACACAAAATTGCTGGAGGAACTCAGCGGGTGCAGCAGCATCTATGGAGCGAAGGAAATAGGCGACGTTTCGGGCCGAAACCCTTCTTCAGACTGATGGGGGGTGGGGAAAGAAAGAAGGAAAAAGGGAGGAGGAGGAGCCCGAGGGCGGGCGGATGGGAGGGTGGGAGGAGACAGCTAGAGGGTGAAGGACGGGGAGGGGACAGCACAGGCTAGCCAAATTGGGGGAATTCAATGTTGATGCCATAAGGGCGCAAGGACCCCAGACGGAATATGAGGTGCTGTTCCTCCAATTTCCGCTGTTGCTCACTCTGGCAATGGAGGAGACCCAGGACAGAGAGGTCGGATTGGGAATGGGAGGGGGAGTTGAAGTGCTGAGCCACCGGGAGGTCAGGTAGGTTAAGGCGGACTGAGCGGAGGTGTTCGGCGAAACGGTCGCCCAACCTACGCTTGGTCTCACTGATGTAAATTAGCTGACATCTAGAGCAGCGGATGCAGTAGATGAGGTTGGAGGAGATACAGGTGAACCTTTGTCGCACCTTTTTAATTCAGAGTTCCAGTGTGTAACTCTAAAGTCCAAAACCTAAATCTCCAGTATTAAATAACTTCGTGTTTAATAAAGTTATGTGTTATGTATGCTATTCCTTTATAAATGCAAGTCTTGATATTTTTGTATTTAGTTTGTCTGTTTATTATTGGTTATGCTGAAGTCCCAACCATCAGGGCTGTAATGTTCACTGGAATGAGTACAATATTCTGATGATGAGTCTGCACATGCAGTCAAAGAAGTGGCAGTGCTACAGGTTCAAGATTAAAGAGAGTTTATTGTCATGTGTCCCAGATTGGACAATGAAATTCTTGCTTTGCTTCAGCACAACAGAATATAGTAAGCATAAATAAATATAGAACAGATCAGTGTGACCATATACTATTGATAATATTTATACACACATAAATAATCAGATAAAGTCCAATGAGCTATTAATATTCAGAGTTTTGATTGAGTTGAGTTTAATAGCCTGATGGCTGTGGGGAAGGACCTATTCCTGAACCTGGATGTTGCAGATTTCAGGCTCCTGTACCTTCTACCTGAAGGCAGCGGGGAGATGAGTGAGTGGCCAGGATGGTGTGGATCCTTGATGATGCTGGCAGCCTTTTTGAGACAGCGACTGCGATAGATCCCCTCGATGGTAGGGAGGTCAGAACCGATGATGGACTGGGCAGTGTTTACAACTTTTTGCAGACTTTTCCGCTCCTGGGCGCTCAAGTTGCTGAACCAAGCCACGATGCAACCGGTCAGCATGCTCTCCACTGTGCACCTGTAGAAGTTAGAGAGAGTCCTCCTTGACATACCGACTCTCCGTAATCTTCTCAAGAAGTAGAGGCGCTGATGTGCTTTCTTTATAATTGCATCGGACCAGGAGAGATCTTCGGAGATATGCACGCCCAGGAATTTGAAGCTCTTGACCCTCTCCACCATTGACCCATTGATATAAACAGGACTATGGGTTCCCATCCTACTCCTTCCAAAGTCCACAATCAATTCCTTGGTTTTGCTGGTGTTGAAAACCAGGTTATTGTGCTAGCACCATTTGGTCAAACGGTCGATCTCACTTCTATACTCTGACTCATCTCCATCAGTGATACGTCCCACAACTGTGGTGTTGTCAGCGAGCTTGATGATGGAGTTCGCACTATGACCGGCTACACAGTCATGAGTATAGAGTGAGTACAGCAGGGGGCTGAGCACGCAGCCTTGAGGTGCTCCCGTGCTGATTGTTATCGAGACTGACACATTTCCACCAATATGGACTGTGGTCTGTGAATGAGGAAGTCGAGGATCCAATTGCAGAGGGATGCGCAGAGACCCAGTTCTGAGAGTTTGGTAACCAGCTTGGAGTGGATGATTGTATTAAATGCCGAGCTGTAGTCAATAAATAACAGCCTGACATATGAGGTACTACAGTTGCCTGACAATTCCAGGGACCCAGGTTCCACTCTGACCTCCAACGCTGTCTATGCGGAGTTTGCATGTTCCGTGTGTCCTTCCTCAAGTTTCCTCTCTCATTTTGAAGACTTGCAGGTTGGTAGTTGAAATGGCTACTGTAAATTGTCCCTAATGTGTGTGGATGGTGGGAGAATTGGAGAATTACGGCTGTCAATGGGCATTTGTGAGCCTATACATTATAGAGAAATGGGGATAGGGCTGATGGGATTGCCTTGAGAGCTGACATGGACCATTAGTCTCCTCCCATGTCAGAGGGAAATATGGAAAGGGGCAACCAGGTTTTACTAATCTAGTTTAATATTGTGAGGTAGTTGTCGTGAAGAATAGGAGAAAGCCTTTTGTTATCTGTACAGACTTCCAGAACGTATTTAATACAGATCATGCAAAGAGAATTTTAGCAAAAATGAGAATGGGAAGAATTGAAGACAACCTTGTGAATACTTGTTGAGATGAAAAAATTGGCTTTTAAAAAAAAAAACTGGTATTCAAACTTCTGATTGATTGGACATGTTTGGAATCTGTCGGATTAATTGGATTTGTACAAAGAATTATTGAATAATGTTTACACTTTAACCAAAGCATTTAGTGAACACAGTTTTTTGGTCCTATCAGTTATTCCATTAACCATATTATTGAAATGTAAACGGACATTTTTTGTACATCGAAAGGGAAGCTTTGTGAGTCAGATTGTCATGCTTAACTATCCATTTCCTCAAGTTCCATAGACAATTCTACTACCTAACCAACTCTCTGCCGTTTCTCCATCCCTTCCATTTTTTTGCAGTCTACCTCCCATCTATCTACCTGAATGTTGGTCGGGTCCCCCTAGTCTGGCTGTTAGCCACTGCACAGATGCCTCTTTTCTGGTTCTCAGCGCAATCCCACCAGGTATTTAGCACAGCACACATGCCATTGAAATAGAGACTTATCCATTGTCATAGAGTCATGCAGCATGGATATAGGCCCCTTCGGCACAACTTGCCCAAGCCGTCAGAGATGCCCCATCTACACTCGTCCAACCTGCCAGTGTGTTGACCCCTATCCCTCTAAACCTTCTCATCCTACCCTGGATTTAATCTACTTTCTTAGAAGTGAACTTGGTCCCCTAAAGTTAACCGAACATTTTAAATGAGGCTCCAAAATTCACCAAATCTCAATGATTTTAGTTCTGTTTTACATGTAATTGCAGGTCAAATTACTATTCTTTCTTCCCCAGGTAGAATTGTTCTTTGCTCTTCAACCATTCTGAAATTTGAATGAAATTATAATCAGGTTTTTTTCCCCAGATCCAAATCGACGACTGTAGTCAAATTACTCCCGGGCAAGATCATTAAAAACTCCAAAATAAAAACAAAAAAAAACAAAGGGAAGATTGATTGTAAAAGCATTCCCTCTGACTTATTGGCAGCAGTAACTAAATATTGCTGGTCCATAGAATGAAAATGTTGGCTTACAGCAGAAAGACATTTTGCAAATGAGAATCGATAGCTTATTTTATCTAAGGTAATTTACATTGAATTCCTGTCATGTGGATTAGATGAGAGAAGGCAAGGAATAATTTAGTTTGTTGGTTATTTTGTTACAACTAGCCATATTATGGAGGTATAATAATGTGTTTAAAAGAAGTCTATTGTCGTAACTGATGGATTTGAATTTTTTTTTACCTTCTAATCCATACATCGTGTTGTCCTCGTTTGCTTTAGGGTGTTTTATATGATGAATGACTTCAGCATTATTTCTTGTCAATGTAAAGAGTTGAATATTTACACCCAAAAAGCAAGTGTATTGGGGTCGGGTCAGATAAGTAAAGCAGCATCACCCACATAACCTAGATTTAAGGGAGGATGGGGTTGGAAGCTATGTCATTGTTTTCAACGTTTTCATTCCCCTTCCCTTAGTTTGGTTGTAATTTTAGCCATCGTGATTTGTTCGTGGTTGCCTTACAACTTTTCTTTGTAGTTTTCACACACCTATTTTTTTTTGTATATCAAAGTGTGTATGGTCATTCTGACTTGTCAGGGTTTAACTGAAACTTTACTGATTGCATTTTATCTCTGATCAATATTTCACTTTGCATCAACCCCACTCAAGGCTCTTTAGATGGCTTGGATCAACAGTCACATCTTGCCCTATATTAATGTTCCACGAGCAAATACCACATCCAATTTTTGTACCATTGCAGCTTTTATATGGCATTTTTTACATTCCTATTACAAGAAATCTTTCCTCGGCATTATGACTCCATACTCCCTCCCTATAATCTCCATTCCCATTATTAGTTGCTGCCTTACGGCGCCATAGACCCAGGATTTCATCCTGACTGCGGGTGCCGTCTGCCGTCTGTACGCGCATTCCCCCGCATGGGTTTTCTCCGGGCGATCCGGTTTCCTCCCTCATCCCAAAGATGTGCAGGTTTGTAAGCTAATTGGCTTATCTAAATTGTCCTTAGTGTGAAGGATGGAATGAGTGTACAAGTGATCATTGGTCGGCACGGACTTTGTGGGCAGAAGGGCCTGTTTCCATGCTGTATCTCTAAACTAAACTAAACTATTCATCCCTTAGAAACATTTTCATCCAGCTGTTCTTTGTAAATCATTCAAGCTCTGCCTGCCATTATTAATTGATCACTTTGTCTCCAACCACTTCCTTACTTTGCTTACCACATGCATCAGCATATCCTTTCTGAACACCAACTCTTTCCCTTCTACCAGCCCTTACAGAAGAACAATGAAAGCTCCTTTTCAGCTGCTTGTGCTTAATATCTCGCTCTCCACTCTCCATGATACTTTAAAGCTCCTAATTTGTTCAACCAGCTTCTCAGTTTAGAATTTACAAATATTAAACCATTTGATGCTGTTTCACCATGTGATTAGATCATGACTGGCTGTGGTCTTAATTCTATCTCCCCTCTTAGTTCAATTGTCATTGACATGCATGCAGTAGGTTTATTTCTATTGTCAAAATTCCCGCCTGATGTCCACGGGGGAAATTAGCAAATTGAGTACACGACTATCTCAGCAGCCTATCACAAGCATGGCCACTCCATGCCAGGAGCTGGAATCCTTGTTCTCTCCTGAAGTTACCCCCCCAAAATTCCCTTTTTGACCTCTATATTTTTCTAGCACAAATGGAATCCATAAAGTCCTTTTCCCTTCTCTCTTCCCACCCAGCGCAGGAAGAACCAATGGATTACGTTAGCTGTTAAGGACAGTCATTCTGCCCACTGATTCTAGTGCATTCTCTTTCTCACCAAGGTAACACTAGGCTTTGAATCTTCGTTCTCAAATTTCATCCCAACTCCTTTTCTCATGGATTATCTCTCTAATTCCGAATAATAGATCAGACTGCAGAAGAGTCACAACTTGAAATGGATTGTTTTATCTGGATGCCCGAAGTTGCAGGGAGACCTGATAGAAGTATATATAATTATGAGAGGCGTAAGTAAAGCAGACAGTCTGTTCCGAGGAAGAAAAACTCAAATATTAGAGGCCGTACCTTTAAGGCGAGAGGGAAAAAGTTTGAAGGAGATGTGTGGTACAAGTTGTATTATTCCGAGGGCGGTGAGTACCTGGAACATACTGCTTGGCTTGGTGGTGGAGGCAGATTTAGATTGGTGGTGGCATTTAAGAGAATTTAGGCTATGCAGGGAATGGTTGGATCTGGATTATGTGCAGGCAGATAAAGGCTGGTCTTGCCATCATGTTCAGTATGAACGTCGTGGGCTGAAGGGCTCGTCCCTGAGCTGCACTGCTCTATGTTTTATGTATGGAGCACATCATAGCATTAAGCTTTGGATCCAAATGTGTTCTGACATGTCTCTGTATTGCTAATTCAGCAGATGCTGTCCTTTTGTTCTGTGTTCTGTATTCTGGCAGTGATAAAAAGTATTTTTCATCCCTCTCAGACCATTTTTCATAGTCTGAGCTGCTGTTTCTCCTTTCATCAAACCACTTGAAGCCCAGTGATGTAGAACTGAACGCACATCCTATGGTTCCATCTGGTTTTCTCGAATCAACTTAAATTATTCTGCCACACGTAACACTTGAAACATGTGTTGCAATGATCTTTCTCAGCTTGAGATTTGGATGTGTTTATCAGAACTGCTATACGCATTGAATGCACTTACACAACGTCCAAGATTACTTTACACATAAATAGATCTGCATGATCCATATGTATCCTTGACCATCAACTATCTGCAGGATGAGAGGAGCTTTTGCTGGATTTGAGTGATTTTCTTGACGTTAGTTACAATCCTTCATTGTTGTCCAACTCCTTCTCTGTTCTTGGCTGCCAAACAGAATCACCTGGCTACTTGCTTACTTAGCCATACACGCTGATGCCCTTTTGCTTCAGAACAATTCTGGAGTTCCAAAGAGCCTCACCATTCTGTATCATCCACACTGAACATGTTCTTTTGCACATGGGAGGGGAGCATCCATCAACCCTTTTCTGCTATTCATTTGGATCATGGCTGATCTGTATCTTTGGCTCATTGTAATTCCGCAACCCTGAATGCACTTGACTAACCTGCCTGTGCTGAAACATTTTGCTTTGCTTTACCTTAATAAGGCCTTGAGGAGAGTGTTCCAGCCTATTTTCACTGTGAAGAGATGCTTTCTGAAGTCTCCCCAGATAGTCTGGCTGTGATGTTAAGCTGGATACCCCTCTAGAACAAATGTATCTCTCAACCTAAGGTACACAAAATTGCTGGGGAAACTCAGCGGGTGCAGCAGCATCTATGGAGCGAAGGAAATAGGCGACGTTTCGGGCCGAAACCCTTCTTCAGACTGATGGGGGGTGGGGGGGGGGAAAAGAAAGAAGGAAAAGGGGAGGAGGAGGAGCCCGAGGGCGGGCGGATGGGAGGGTGGGAGGAGACAGCTAGAGGGTTAAGGAAGGGGAGGAGACAGCAAGGGCTAGCCAAATTGGGAGAATTCAATGTTAATGCCATAAGGACGCAAGGTCCCCAGACGGAATATGAGGTGCTGTTCCTCCAATTTCCGCTGTTGCTCACTCTGGCAATGGAGGAGACCCAGGACAGAGAGGTCGGATTGGGAATGGGAGGGGGAGTTGAAGTGCTGAGCCACCGGGAGGTCAGGTAGGTTATTGCGGACTGAGCGGAGGCTCTCTCAACCTACCCTTGATCATTTGCAATCACCCCATCCTCTGCGCAATACAAGCCATTTCATGCAATTTTTCCTTGTGGTTTAATTATTAGTACCATTTTGTTGTTTTTTGTGCTATATGTCCTCCAATGCCAACATTTTCTTCCTGAAATACAAAATAATAAGAAAGGCCCCAGTGGTCTGAAGTATTATATAATATGACACATTGGAAAATAAATAAGAATTTAGGATGACTCAATGATGAACATTATTTGAGAGGCAATTACTTTTGACAGCTCACCAAAAACATGGATACCGCACACATGAAACTGGAGAGATAAAATTCAATTTTGATAGGTATTTTTCATCAATCAAATTTCTCTTTGCTGCAGACTCGTAAAGACCTGTTTAAAAGGACTGCAGATCAATATAGAATGGACTATATTTAAGGCAGTATGATTTATTTTAATAATAGTTTGACGGTTGGCATTTGTCAGTATAGAGTGATCTGTACGTGGTTACCAAGGTTACAGGAATAGAGTTCGGGGAAATTCCTTTCAAAACTGAACCAACTAGCACCTGCTGTCATAATCATTGGTGCTGATCAATGGCTATTCTGCAGTGGTTCTCCACCATCTGCAGACTTGGTTTGTAATCTACGGCTAATTTGTGTTACCTGTCCATAACATTGGATAAAATTATCTATTTAAAGTAAGTCAAAATGTTGGAAATGCATCTGAATTAAAAGGACAGGTCAGTGTTGGAGTTTCAGTTCTGATTGATCAATATTTATTTATTAACTATTGGTTAACATTTTTCCATGGAACTGAGTTTCAGCAATATTTTCCTTTTGCGGGAGAGACTTGCATTGTTTTTTGTTTTCAATTGAGATTAAATTAAACTGTTAGCCATGAATTGATTCCTTCGACAGGTGATCTCTGTGTTAGTTTCATTGGATGTGGCGGCTCCCTCTAAATTTCACCTATGTACAAAACTACTTGCTTAGGTTTTTCATTAAAACATTTCAATCACATAAATGTCATCAGTGGATTGCTCACCTTTGAACAGGTTTAATTTCTAGCTGGGTCAAGCCAGGGTTGTCTCTCTCAGAAAAAAGTGAGTGAGAATTTGTTATTTCTGCAGATGTGCCAGTCAGCCATTCTAATTTTGATAGGAACTCTCAGCAGCGTATGTGTGTACGTGCAATAGAGAGGTTAATTATTATTATTTTTAACTGCCAGTGTATGCTTCTCGTGCTTGCCTCACGTTGAAGTGGTTGAGTGGAGTTGGGAAAGTCCCAGTTGCACTGTTAGTTGACTAATTATGTGAGCTGCATCTACAGCTCTACAGTCTGGTAAAGATGTTCATTAGCAAGTGCATCCACTACTGCACCAAGTGCGTCACTAAATTATTCTCCGAGGATTACGAAACCTGATTACACATCCACAACAGTTCTGCAAAGAAGAGGATACAGATGAGTGGAAACATTTCATTGTAGAATTGTACTTGCCATTGCCCCATTGTATCTACAAAACCTGTCCTGTTCTTACGGCCTTTACACTGTAGTCAGCAATTTATGGTATATTTAGTGGAAATATTTTCTCAAAACACAGATTAGTGGTTACTTATGATTCTGATACAGGAGCAATAGAATCCATTTTTTGCAATACTTTGATGGTTATTTGAGCTATGCATATTTATCTGAATACTAGACCAAGTGGGACCCGTTGGGCCCCATTCCCCCAACGCACTATTCCACCAAACTGCGCAGTGCGGCTGATGGGTTCCCGTTGTGACGCCAGTGATCCCCGTTGTGACGAGAGTCACAGCAATCCTCCCCCAGCTGCGCCTCGCCGTCCTTCTTCCTACCCCTATCCTCCTCCCTCATCCCCCAGCACTACCTCCCCCTCCTCTTCACCCTCCCTCTTCTTTCCCCTCTCCTCCTCCCCACCGCCACTCCCTCCCTCACCTCTCCCTCCCTCGCCTTTCCCCTGCCCTCAGTCACTCCCTCCCTCCATAACCCCTCTCCCCTCCCTACCACCTCCTCTCCCTCATCTCCCTGCTTCCCTACACCTCACGTCCCCCCCTATCCCACACCCCTACTCTCCCTCCTCACCTCCCTCACTGCCCCCTCTCCCTCTATCCCCCACTCCCTACCTCCCCCACTCCCCCTCCTCTCCCTCTATCCCCCCCCTTCCTCCCTACTCTCCCTCCTCACCTCCCCCACTTTCTCCTCCCTACCCCCTCCTCTCCCTCTATCCCCCTGCTCACCCACTCCTCACCTCTCCCCATCTCAGCCCCCACAATGAAAATCTTAATGTTTTTTTTAATGAAATCCTCAATCTCAATGAAAAATGCGTTTTTTCTTTAAAATAACCTAAACACAATGTTTGCTCTTAATGAAAATGGAAGGATTTGATTAAAACTGAGTTTTATTTTAAATCGTGATTTTTTTTAAATGTAAATGAGATTCGGGATCCCAATGTGACATCATTGTGATGTCGAACGGGATCCCATTGTGACGTCGAATGCAGCCGATGGGCAGGTCAAGTGGAAAAGTAGTTTGAAAAGTGATTTTTGTAAAGTTTAAAATGTTAATAACTTGTAAAATATAATATCAATCTAAACGAAACTTGTTTCATCTACATCACAGGACAATGGTGAGTAAGGTGGGCCAAAAATTGTAGTGTTATCGTGTACCATTTGGGCTGGGTTTTGAGATCTCGCACGCGCGCGCACACACACACGCACACACACATGCGCACACACGCACGCACACACACTCACCTACCAAAACGGTACACAATAGTGCTACAATTTTTGTATATTTAAAGAATATATATACGACCAACTGGGACTTGTTGGGTCCCTGTTACACGGGGGGACCTGGTCCCCCAACGCAATATTGCACCACTCACCCATAGCCCCCACGGGAGGCCTGGTCCCCCAACGCAACCCGTTCCCCAAGGCAATATTACACACCACTCGCCCGTTTCCCCAACGTAAGATTTCACCACTCACCAATAGCCCCCAACTGCACAGGGGCTGCTCAGTTTGCCTTATTCAAAATTCAGTGTACTGTGACTTTAAAAAAAAAATAATGCACCCTCCCTCCATGCTGCCAGGATTTTTTTTTTTTAAAGGGATAGCAACATTCTAGCTTGCAATTGCACTTTCTAGTGCTGGCAGTGTGCTGAAATTGCAACAATGTAGCATTGTGAAGTCATAGCTGAAGATATAGCTGCAGAGTGAAACATTTATTCTCCAATTTTGACTTTTTAAGTTTAAAAATGTAAAATTTCTCATGAAATATAACATCAATCTGAACGAAACTTTATAGGAACGACCACGGGACAAAGGTGAGTAAGGTGGTGGAAATTTGTTTTTGCGCTACTGTGTACCGTTTTGGCGTAGGTCCCAGATCACATGGGACAACAAACAAACATAGATAGATAGTTTGAAACAAGATGAGAATTTTAGTATTATATAGATATATAGATACCAATATTGTCTTCAGTTGAAGAATTAGTGGTCACAATGCTTCTTCTAATATTGACACTGGACTGCAGTGATAATCTAGCTATATTTGACTTTTTATTTAAAGCCGTTTAAAAGCCTGAGGGATCCAGGGATAGCTAGCAGATACAGCAGGCAGTGAAGAAGAAGAATGGCATGGTGGCCTTCATTGCTAGATGTGAGTTTAGGAGCAAGAAGGTCCTACTGCAGTTGTACAAGGCCCTGGTGAGACCATACCTGGAGTATTGTGTGCAATTTTGGTCGCTAGCCAAATTGATAGAGAATTGACTTCACGGGAGGAAACATAGAATGAGAATGTACAAGGCTTGAATTATAACTTTGTAGATAACACTAATGTAGGTGGCATCATAGATAGTGAAGATGGTTATAAAAAATTACAGCAGGATCTAGATCAGCTGGACAAGTGGGCTGAGAAATAGTTCATGGAGTTTAAAGCAAATGATACAAGATACATTTATTTGTCACATGTGCCAGTTGGCACAGTGAAATGTGATCACCATGCAGCCATACAATAAAATAAAGAACACAACACACGATAGAGTTCAACATAAAACATCCCCACACAGCAGAATCAAAAGTTTCCCACTGTGAGGTAAGGCACCAAAGTCAGTCATCTTCCTCTGATGTTCAACTGTGGTCGGGGCCTCCGCAGTTCTCTGCAGTCGCCGCTAAGGGCAGCCCTCCGCTAAGGCCCGCTTGCCGGGATGTTGGAACTCCGACGTCGGAACGGGAGGACAACCTCAGCGGCTTGGACCTCCAAAACGGCCGCTTCCCATCGGAGTCTGCAGCTCCCAACGTCCCCAGGCCGCGCTGGGCGGAGATTCAAGCTGGCGGCAAAGGGCCCCAGGACTCCAGGATGTCGGTCAGAACCGCCCGCGCTGCGAGCTCCGCGAACCGCAGCTCCTCGTTGTTGGAGCAGTGGCCCAACACTCCGTAGCTCCAAACGGCGATGCAGGTAGGTGTCGCCCGCTCCGCGGTGAATCCAGCGCCGCGCCGCCGCTGCCAAAGCTCTGGTCCGGTCCCCGGTCTCCGGCAGGAAAGGCCGCTCTGATCCAGTGGTAGGCCGCGAAGAGGGGGGCAAGGACGCAACTTGGAGAAATAGTCGCATCTTTGCCAGGAAGTGACTGGGAAACGGTTTCCCCCTTACCCCTCCCCCCTCCCACACATACAAATCCCCAAAACAATACTGAGCGTGAGATGTTGCATTTTGGGAAGTCAAACCAGAGTAGGGTCTTCACAGGGCCCTGGAAATTGTTATACAGCAGAGGGATCCAGGAGTGTCGGTATAAAGTTCCCTGGAAGTGAAATCACAGGTAGATAGGGTGGTCAAATAGGGTTTTGACATATTGGCCTTCATCAGTCAGAGTATTGAGTATAAAAATTAGGAGGTTCTCTTATAGTAGTACGTCGTTGTCGAGGCCGCATATGGAGTGTGGTGTTCAGTTTAGTCACCCATCTAAGGGAAGTATGTCATTGGGTTGGAAAGAGTGCAGAGAAGATTTATGAGGATTGTAATTGTAATTAATTTTGTAATTAATTTATTAGTCAAGTATGTAAGCATACAAGGAATTTGTTTTGCCAATAGTCAGCATCAAGATACATAAACACATAAAAATTTAAAATAGACTTAAACAGCCACCACAACGGTGTGTGAGAATCCCCAGGGCACACAGCATAAGTGGAGGCCCACAATCAGTTCAATGTCCGGGCCACACACACGCTCCTTCACCGTGATGTGACCAGACTTGTACCGCCGACTGTTAATCTCTCTGCAGTCCCTCTCCGCCCGAACTGTAAGAAAGCCGTCCACACTCGCACTAGTCATGTCCCCGTAAAATACCGTAAAATACTGAGATCTCTGCACTCACGGCACTCCCTCCGAGACCTCACCAGTGCAGGCAGCACGTCCATCTTGTTTTCGGCGATTTCATAGTTCCCACTGTGATGGAACTTATACCTTCCTTCCTCCTTTTCCCCCGCGGTCAGGGCAATCGGAACTTCCGCAGTTGGGGCGATCAAAGCTCCTGCAGTCGGCATGATCGAAGCTCCCGTGATCGGGGCGATCGAAGCTCCTGCGGTTGGAGCTCCCGTAGTCGATCCCGAACAAAGGGACCGCCAGCTCCACAATGTTAAAGGCGCAGTGCAGACGGAGATACGGTGAACAAGTCGCATCTCCGTTGAGGAAAGAGATTTTAAAAATTTCCCCCAAACACCCCCGCCCCGACCCTCACATAATACAAAAATTAAAGGTACACTAAAAACATAAAAATAACACAGTAAACACAGACCAAAACAGCAAAAGAAGAAAAAGACGAGACAGGCTGTTGGTGCGGCTGCCATGTACAGTGCCACTAGTGGGTGTGGTGAGGACAATAGACAATGTGAGAAAAAGTGTTTCCTCGTCTCCGTTCTAAATGGCTAACTCCTTATTCTTAAATTGTGGCCCCTGGTTCTGGACTCCCCCAACATTGGGAACATGTTTCCTGCCTCTAGCGTGTCCAAACCCCCTAACAATCTTATATGTTTCAATGAGATCCCCTCTTATCCTTCTAAACTCCAGAGTGTACAAGCCCAGCTGCTCCATTTTCTCAGCATATGACAGTCCTGCCATCCCGGGAATTAACCTTGTAAACCTACGCTGCACTCCCTCAAGAATGTCCTTCCTCAAATTAGGGGACCAAAACTGTACACAATACTCCAGGTGTGGTCTCACTAGGGCTCTGTACAACTGCAGAAGGACCTCTTTGCTCCTATATTCGATTCCTCTTGTTATAAAAGCCAACATGCCATTCGCTTTCTTCACTGCCTGCTGTACCTGCATGCTTACTTTCATAGACTGATGTACAAGGACCCCCAGATTCCGTTGTACTTCCCCTTTTCCAAACTTGGCGCCATTTAGATAGTAATCTGCTTTCCTGTTTTTGTTACCAAAGTGGATAACCTCACATTTATCCGCATTAAACTTCATCTGCCATGCATCTACCCACTTGGACCCCCAACCTGTCCAAGTCACCCTGCATTCTCATAGCATCCTCCGCCCTGTTTTGTGTCATCTGCAAATTTCCTCTCTCTGTGTGTGTGTGTGTGTGTGTGTGTGTGTGTGTGTGTGTGTGTGTGTGTGTGTGTGTGTGTGTGTGTGTGTGTGTGTGTGTGTGTGTGTGTGTGTGTGTGTGTGTGTGTGTGTGTGTGTGTGTGTGTGTGTGTGTGTGTGTGTGTGTGTGTGCGCGCTTGTGTTCGCATCGCAGACGGTCGATCCAGCGCGATGTTGTTCAGGCGAGTGCCCTCGAGCTTGAAGGTCGAAGACAGTCGCTGAAAAGTCACGTTTGTGGGACAGGCCCTATAGGGAGAGGTTGAGAAGGACTTTATTTCCTGGAGCAGCGAAGGCTGTGTGGTGATCTTAGAGAGGTGTATAATATCATGAGGGGAATAGATAGGGTGAATGCACGGAGTCTTTGACCCAGAGTCGATGAATCAATAACCCGAGGACATAGGATTAGGCTGAGAGGGAGAATATTTAATAGGAACTTGAGGGACATCTTTCCCAGAGGAGGTGGTAGAGGCAGGTATTATAACAACATTTAAAAGACATTTAAATGGTACATGGGTAGGAAGGGTTTCGGGGAATATGCACCAAACAAGGGCAGGTGGGACTCATGCATGGGACGTCTTTGGATGAGTTGGGCCAAAGGGCCTGTTGTTGTGATGTATGACTCTACGACTACTGATGAGACAGAATGAAAGTTTGAAAACCAATTACATTTATAATTTAAAATAAACAATAACTGGAAGATTTTTTTTCTCTTGTGTCGAACCAGTACTACAGTATAATGTAAGGATATTGAATTTGATAAAGTAACAAGATAAAAGAAAACTTGCCTTAAAACTGATAATTGCGCATACTTTGTTATTATGCAGCTATTTCTAAATGCTTTTTGGTCTTTAGTGGTTTTGCCAAAATTGTTCATTTCATAGACAGAGATAGTTCACAGCACTGGTATGGTCGATGTAATTCTGGATGAAACTGCGTAAGTATTGATCTCTGGCACAAGAATGGAGGAAGAATACTCGTGGGTTGGCCAGCATACATGCTTATTGTTTGCAACCACTATCATTAGAATTCATTTCTGAGGAGAACTGTATTGATCAATACCTAAAAAAACAAACCGCCGGAGGAACTCAGCAGGCCAGGCAGCGTCTGTGGAGGGAAATTAACAATTTATGGGTTTTTTTTTTATCCGGACCCTTCTTCGGTCTGAAAACTTTAGCATTTCCATGCACAGATGCTGCCTGGCCTGCTCAGTCCCCCCAGCAGTTTATTTTATGCTCAAGAATCCAGCACCCCTAACAAGTTCATTTGAACATTTGGCCCATCAAGTCCGCTCCGCCATTCAATCATGGCTGATCTTTCTCTTCTTCTCAACCCCATTCTCCTGCCTTCTCCCCATAACCCCTGACAGCTGTAAGAATCTCTCAATCTCTGCCTTAAAAATATCCATTGATTTGGCGTCCAGAATCGCCTGTGACAATGAATTCCACAGATTCACCACCCTCTGGCTCAAGAAATTCTTCCTCATCTCCATCTTAAAGGTACGTCCTTTTATTCTGAGGCTATGGCCTCTGGTCCTAGACTCTCCCACGAGTAGAAACATTCTCTCCACATCCACTCTATCCAGGCCTTTCATTATTCGATAAGTTTCAATGAGGTCCCCCTGATCCTTCTAAACTCCACCGAGAGCAGGCCCAGTGCCGTCAAACGCTCAGCATTGAGTGTTTATCAAGCTTAATAATAGATTAATAGCTTATTGTGTCTCCTCTGTATTGATCAATAGCAATAAAAGGAAGACCAAGGATTCCCCAATTTTAGGGGGAATCATGTCCAACTATAAACCAGTTGCTATCCTTTAATTATTATTTGATGAATAATACGTTCATTTAATGTGAATTGATTTTCCTGAATAACATCCAAATGCAGAAGAGATTTGGATTAGGATGAAAAAGCAATCAATGTGGCAATCTAAGATGGTTGAAAGAGGTTTTATTGGAGAATAGGGGTGAAAGAGGATTAATTGTATGATCATTGATTGAGATAACCAAGCATAATAAGTGATTATTTTCAATCAAGATAGATGTTCATAGCCTGTGGGGAATTATTAATGTAAAAGTAGCATTTTATGACTGTTAATATAAGAAGTCATTTGGACACTTTTTATTCACAGGAGTAAGTACACAAATGAAGTGTCTGTTCATGACAGGAACTGGGAAAATGTTAAGTCTAACCAATTACTGCATTGTTAGTTTATTTATTGTCATGTGTAAGAGATACAGTAAAATACTTTTTCTGCATGCTATCCAGTCAAACCTACTGCACATGAGTATAGTGGATCCTCTGTGGTGATAGCACACAGTGAGACTCCATGTTCCGATGCCATTTTGCAACTTCCAAGTCTTTCAAAAGACTGATCTTGGCCCGAAGACATTGGCAACTTTGCATATTTTTACTTCAAGGCCCAGTGTCGCGGCAGCACTGGATCAATGATGATGGGTCGGCTCCTTCCTCCGCAGCTCCATGCAGCTGCCATAGGCTACGCTCTAATCACTCACTCACCTGGTTGCTGCAGCGCCTCCTGCTGCCACAACAACCAGAACCACAATCCACGTGATACTGGTTATGGTGCTGTCCGTCGCCTCCAACAGCTGACCTTCTGCTTCTGGGGACTGTTGTCGCCAAGTATCACGTCCCGAGCTGATCATAGAACATCACTTGTCCCACCCGCCTGCACTTGGCACATATCTCTCTAAACCTGTCATATCCATTTACCTGTCCAAATGCTTTTTAAACATAGTGGGTTTAACATGGTGAGTTTGTGGACCATTCACAGCTGCTCACTTTCCCCTTCACCTTCTTTGGAAGATGAGTTTCTAGTGTCTCAATTACAACAGGGTGGTTTTTTCCCCCCACTGCTCAACTGCATTGTTACAGACACTTCACACAGTGAAATATTGTAATAACTTGTTGCCTATATATTCACATGGTGAATGGTGGAAAGAAAGCTGGGAGGTCACATGTTCTGCTCCTGTTTCTGTGTGTCCTATTGGGTTGGAGACATGAGGGACTGCAGATAATGCAAACTTCAACAAAAAGCAAAATGCTTTTTGCAAAAACCAAAAAACCAAGAGAGACTCGGGCAATATCTTTGGGGGAAATAGGCAGATGATGTTGCAGGTCGGGACCCTATTTATGCTCCTTCTGCAGGGTTTCCTTGATGCAACCAATTGGTTGCAAGTGTTTGCAAGCTGAGCAAGTATATTATTGCCAGTGGCACTATTATAGAGAGGAAACAGCTGCAGAGCATTGCGTATGACCAGGAGACAACAGATGGGGAGATTAAAACAACCAATTAACCCTAATGAAATACAATGGGGAAAATATCCATATATAATGGTGAACAAACATCATATGGTAATATTAAAGTAATAGAAATACTTGATGCATAAAAGTTTTTTTTAAAGTAATTACGATAATTTTTTGCAGCATCATATCAATTAAGGTGATCCAGTTGGTCAATATTAGTGGTCCACCCAACTTATTCTTATTGTTGTGAAGATCTTTCAGGGGATCTGGATGCACAGACCTGTCAAGGATGGAAATGGACAAATGATGTTGTGAACCTTCTTGTTGAGAGATACATCATGTAAACAGGGCCTTTAGCCAACCGAATCCATGCTGACCATCTATCACTTGTTTACACACTAGTTCCGCACACTCCGTACACACTAGGGCTATTTACAGTGGCCAATGAACCCACAAACCTATACGTCCTTATGCTCCTGTCCCACTTAGGAAACCTGAACGGGAACCTCTGGAGACTTTGCGCCCCACCCAAGGTTTCCGTGCGGTTCCCGGAGGTTTGTGTCAGTCTCCCTACCTGCTTCCACCACCTGCAACCTCCGGGAACCGCACGGAAACCTTGGGTGGGGCGCAAAGTCTCCAGAGGTTTCCACTCGGGTTTCCTAAGTGGGACAGGGGCATTAGTATGTGGGAGGAAACCAAAGCACCCAGAGGAGATCTACATGGTCACAATGAGGATGTGCAAATTCCTCGCAGACAGCACCCGAGGTCTAGATCGAACCTGGGTCTCTGGTGCCCTGGGACAGCAGTGCTACCATCTGCACCACTGATGGAGTAGAGTCTGAAGAAGGGTCCTGACCTGAAACTTTGTTAGTCCGTTTCCCTCCACAGATGCAGCCTGATTCACTGGGTTCCTAAATCAGTCTGTTTTTTGGTCAAGATTCCAGGATCCACAGTGTCTGTGTCTGTAATAACACATGTTATAAGATGAATTCTAGAAGCACCTTTTTGGAAGGGAAATTTTTTTTTTCATAAATCCACTTTTCTGTCCTGTTGTTTGCTGTTCCAGATTTATTTTGCTCAGTCCTCTGATTTATTACATGTTGCAAAGCCCATAAAGAGATAGAAATAAAGGAAGAAGTTGCATTTATGTAACACTTCATCCTAAGCCATTCTAAAGGGTTTCGCTGCCAATGTCATACCTTTCAAATATAATCACTGGTTCAGGAAAGTACAGTGACCGGAAGGAAAGATCTAAACAGAAGTTCCAGATGTTGTAGATGGCACAGTGGTGCAGCGGTAGATTTGCCTTACAGCACCAGAGACCCGGGTTCGATTTTGATTATGGGTGCTGTCTGTACAGAGTTTGTACATTCTCTATGTGACCGTGTGGATTTTCTCTGCGTGCTCCGGTTTCCTCCCACGTGCATGTGTGTAGGTTAAATTGGCTTCAGTAAATTGCTTCTCATGTGGAAGATAGAACTAATGTATGGGTGGTCGATAGTCGGCATGGGCTGAAGGGTCTGTTTCCACGCTGTATCACTAAGCTAAACTAAACTGCAAATGGTGTAATCTGGAGCAAATAAACAAAGTGCTGAAGGGAGTCAGTGGGTCAGATAGCATCTGTGGAGTCAGAGGGAGAATCAATCTTTCATGCCGAGTCCCTGCATCAGTACAGAGTTTCAGCTAAAATTGTGCTAATTACATAACAACAGCGAAATAAACCTGTCTCCGTGGAGGACATTGAAATTCCCCAGCCAGTGTATGTCTGTGCGTTTGCTTCTTTAAGAATCATGTTCCAAATGGTGTGCAACAGAGAAGAATACTGATTCATCAGCATTGCAGGCATAGTAGATAGACAGCATCACTGTCCTTGAGTGAGGTGTCAGTGCTGAGGCTGGACCAGGCCATCGTTCCTGTCTGTTTATCACTGGAGCACCACCTCTGTAAGCTCTGTTCTGTCCCAAGGATAGAAATGCAGGGGAACTGGTGGAAAGGTAGCATTTTGTGATAATGATCAGGTCGACGTGTTGCTTAACCAGCCTGTAGATACCAAATCACAGATGTCAAATATAATGAGTTTTCTCAGATAAATGGAAGTGCTTTGTTGCTGAATCTCTTCCCTTGGTCAATATTGGGTGGTTCACACAACGTACTCTCATAGTTGTAAGGGTGGGAGTCATTTGTAATGGCTTGCTTGGCTTTCAGGGAATCTGAATGCACAGGCTTGCCTAATCAAGGATGGAAAGTTTATCTTGTTGGTTACAAATAAAAAGGCAAATCGAATATTGATATCCATAGCAAGTGGAGTTGATCCGTGCTGACCAGTGATCCCCGCACACTAACACAATCCTACACACTGGGGATAATTTACAATTTTACCAAGCCAATTACCCTACAAACCTGTACGTCTTTGTAGTGTGGGAGGAAGTCTGAGCTCATGGAGAAAACCCATGCAGGGCACGGGTGGAATTCAGCACAGATAGCACCTGTAGTCAGGATCGAACCCGAGTCTCTAGCGCTGTAATGCAGTAACTCTACCGCTGCGACACCATGCCAGCAGGTCAGATGCTCATGCCTGATATGCCATTCCAGGATTCAGTCAGCTGATCCTTTGCTGCCCTATAGCACAAAGTACTCCAGAAAAATAGACTGTCTTTCCCTTTCTTGATTCCGATGAAGGGTTTTCAACCTGAAACATTAACCATCTTTTCTTTCCACAAGTTCTGCTTAACTGGTTGACTTCTGCCAGCATTTCTGTTTTTGCTTCAGCTTCTGTGGTTTTATTTCTTTCCAATTGCCCAGTCTGAGGCTGGTTTCTGGAGTACAAAGCAGGCCACATCGTGAACACTGAATGTGGTGAACTCGATTGGAAGAAGGTGGTGGGTGTATGGAAGGAGATGCCAGAGGAGGTAATTGAGGCAAGGTGTTTTTGACAGGAATTTGGGCAGGACAAAGCATTTAGATGGAAAGGTTTGGAGGGATGTGAGTCAAACGTGAGCAGGTGGGATTCGTGTAGATGGGGCATTTGGTTGGCATGAACAAGTTGGGATGAAGAGCCTGTTTCCACGTTGTATGATATATGATACTATGACTAAGCATGTGAGTCACTGCCTTACCTGGAAATTGTTTATTTTTCATATTTCTCTCTCAAAAAAGCAAAATAAAGGTCAGCAATCCTGGTGACTCTTTATGTTTGGCATAACATTGTGGGGTCCAGGTACGAAATGTATCCAGCCCCTCAGCTCAATACATTGTGGGATGACCCCGGGCTCAACAATGAATGGAAGTATAGAAACATAGAAAAATAGGTGCAGGTGTAGGCCATTCGGCCCTTCGAGCCAGCACTGCCATTCAACATGATCATGGCTGATCATCTAAAATCAGTACCCCGTTCTTGCTTTTTTCCCCATATCCCTTGATTCCTTAGCCCTAAGAGGATGAGAACACCGTCTTCAGCATAGTCTGCACTTCTGGAGACACATTCATTGAGGCCAACTTGCTGACAGAGATGCTGACCAGCCATCAGTGACCTGGCTCAATAAACAATTCAAAGCAGGGCTCCCAACCATCTTTCTATATTGTGACAGTGAAACTACAAAGCTTTGCTGCGATTTCAACAGCGCACAGCTTGATGCAATGCTGTAAATTATGGAGGTCAGAATAAATTGTGATGGAGAACCAGCCCCGTCTGTGTTTAAACTGTTTACCTCTCTTGCACAGCTTGCTGCCTGCCTGCTTCAAATTTATTTACTACTGGGTCTTAAGCAGGTAGAGATGATAGTGGCTGGATGCCTTTGAATTGTTCAAGTTCACTATCACCAAAGCTACAAGGATGTTATTAAGGCTGATAAAAACAGCTTGATATATGCACATATTTTAAAAATGATCCACAGCATACCAGGACCCTTGCTGCAGTGCTGTGATGTTGCAAGCTTTTCCTAGTTAATGTTGAGACTCTTTGGCCTTTGGTTCTGTGCAAGAAGGATTTTTTGAGGCGAATTCTTGGTGCTGAGGATTGAACCTGTGCTCCTAATTCCACTGTTTCGAAAAAAGAAAGACAGTTCCAGAGTCTGTACTGTCTGTTTTCTGCTTGATAAATATTTTTGTAGGGTATTTTTGTATGACCTTCTTCGTTAGGATAATTAGGATCCTGACTGACAGTTGTTTGAAACTTATTAGATCTAATGGATTGGCTGCCTTATTATGCACACAACTGCAAGCTAATGCCCTTTCACCAGCCTTGCAGAAATGTCATTGAATGGGTGCAATAAACTTCCATTACAAGAGGTTCAGAGCTTACAAGAGCATCAGCTACAAAACATGCTGATTTATTTTTTCCGAAGGCTGATGAGAGCTGCATGTTTTTCCCATCTAATGAGCTGTCCCTTTCTTATGCTTCAGAGGAAATAATTACTGAAGGGTCACCTAACTACCGGGAAACAAGGACCATTATGGATGGAGATTGAAATGAATTGCTGAGCAGCCATTGCTCTGATTAAATCTTTCAAACGAATAGCACTAATGCTTTTATGAAACTTTAATTGTGCCAATATGCCAATATAAATAACTGCTCAGGCACATGTTGACAGCCACAGAAACTCTCGAGGACTACGGTGCCCATGAATCTGTTGTATTACCACTCCAAAGATTTCACTCCTGCAGTGATGCATTAATGAGAAATGTGGGCACAATTTATTTCTCAATTACCTTAAATACCCCACCATTCCAAAGATTACTTCAAACTAGTGTGAGCATGGAACTTCGTCTGGTAAACTGTATTTTATTAATTGTTGTATTGTCCACCGATGGCTGTGGAGGGCAAGACATTGGGTATTTATAAGATGAAGATTGACAGGTTCTTGATTAGGATGGGCATCAAAGGTTATGAGGAGAAGGCAGGAGAATGGGGCTGTGGGAAAAATAGATCAGCCATGATTGAATGGCGGAGTAGACTCAACGGGCTGAATGGCCTCATTCTGCTCAAATGACGTGGTTTTATGTCGAAGAAATAAATATCGGCATCGGCCGCTGGGATTCAGCAAACCCTGTTGAGACCGATGCACTGAAAGTTGTATAGCCATTTCCAGCTGTCCATTGATCGTCCCATGCATGATATACTCTTTCCATTTGCGCATTGAGGGTTTCATGCATAACATAGCTATTTCCAGTTGTACATTCATTGTTTCATACATGACATAGCTATTTCCAGTAGTCTATTGATGGTTTCATACATGACATGGCTTCATCTGCATGCAGTGCCCCACTTCCAGAATTGGACTTTATTGATTTTAAAGAAAGCTAAAGTGAGACCTGAGCTAATGCCTGCCTTGGTGACAATTTTCCAAGTTGCTTCAGAGGTCTAATTAGAGAAAAAAGATGGATGTTTATCATGTTATCTTGCAGTTGCTTGCGCCGACGATGGCGGCCACGGTGTACTGCTCCTTGCTGTTTTGTATGCGTTTGTTCCTTTGTGTCATCTGTGAAAACCCAACAAAGATTACTTTCACGAGAGAGGTACTCATAAACATCGGACCTACAGTACCCCCAAACATCGTTCCGGATTTCTCTCACTCGCTGGATTATTTGGACATACTCGTCGGCGGGGCTGTGGCTGCGTTGAAGGTCTTGAGATGGAGGAGGACCCGTGGGAAGCGCTCTGGAGCACTCACCCGACTCCGGCGACGAGGATCACGCACGAGCTGCAACAAATCGGCCGATCAGCTGAGAAGATTATTGGCTGTAACCTTCCCTCCATTGACGAACTGACCACACTGCAAGGACTAGGAAGCGAGCGGGCAAGATCATCTATGACCCCTCTCACCCTGGCCACAAACTCTTTGAATCGCTTCCCTCTGGTATTTTATTTAATTCACATGTTTAATCAATAATGTTTTATTATTAATGTTTAATGTTTTATGCATCATTCTTAACTGTCATTGTATATCATGTTGTCACTTGTGGGCGGAGCACGAAGGCAAATTCCTTGTATGCAAACTCATTCATTCATGTTAAGGGGGTTGGGTGGTAACAAAAAGCTGAGATGGATGTGGTGGAGTTTTAGAAGGCATCTTAAAAGGAGGCGAGATAGTTAGATTTAGGGAATTAATTCCTGAATGTGTGGAAACTAAGTGTTGACTTGGCTCTGCATGATCGTGTGAAGTGGGATTTTGCAGTAGGCCACAACAGAAGAAATTGGAGTTAATAGAATGACGGGTTTGGAATCAGTATAGCTTGGAGGAATAAACCAAAGTAACTGATGCATGAACGCTGTTATAATGAAAAATCTAACAATAGTCACATGAATTATCACTATTAATAATGAAAAATTATCTATGTGAGCCAAATATGTACACATATCCTAATTAACATGCATGGTATTCTCTATGAAAATATAGATTATTCATATTCACAATCTGTTATATAATTACATCCGTACAGTCTCTTTTCAGGAACCAATTAGCCCAATTATGTAAAATTGATAGCATTAAAATTGATCTAGTTATGTCTCTTGCATAGCCAAAATATCAGGTGTAATGAACAGATCTCTGAACATGTTATGGACAAAGGGTAAAATACTTTATAAACAATTATTGTTTCCCAAAAAAAACTTCCTTTTAATTTTAAAAGAGAAACTTGCACAGATATCAATAACTGGAATGATAGCTTTTGAGAAACATATGTCGCTATCCAAAACGGAATCCCTCTCCATGTCTTATCTTTGCCTCATTGGGGCTGTTTTTGGTCATTGCCCATCTGAGGTGAAACTAAATTAATGAAAACTGAGTTCCATTTATGCTTTGTCTGATAACTATTCAGTAAGGGCAATACCCACTCGACCTTGTCGAGATGGCTGTAGTGTGGATGTGTTCACTATGGATGAGCAGAAAAGCAGGTAATCTGATCAAAGCATGTGGCAGATCTCCACGGGAAAAGCAAAACAGTGCTGCTGTTGTCTCTTATCTTGGGGCAAAACAAAACCCTGGCATTGAGTGCATTTGAAGGAAGATTTTAAACATGCCTAGTTGTAACTTAACTCATTCAAGGAGGCCTAAAATCACATCCAGAAACAATGAACTGCTAATGCTGGTTTATTTTTTTTAATAAAGGCACAAAATCCTGGAGTAACTCAGAGGGTCAGACTGCATCCCTGCAGAAGATTTTGTGTCAAGATCCTTCTTCAGATATGTCCTTTCCTGTAGTCTTGAACATTTCATTGAAGGAAATATGAATTGGGCTCTGGCAAGAAGCTTTGAGAGAACTGGGATGACGATTGTACCATGTTCATTGTGAATGGAGCCTCTACCTGCTAAATGTATGCTACATAAGTATGAAGGTGGTTAAATTACTGTATGAGGAACTTGGAGGCCTGGACAAACAATCCAGAGATGTGATTTTAAATCAAGCATTTAAATTTAGTTAGAAATCTGTAATTTTATGTCACGATCACGGCAGAATTAAATTGCCTCTGATGTGTAGAATGGAACGTGTACGGGGATCGCTGGTTGGTGTGGACTTGGTGGTCTGAAGGGCTTCTTTCCATGCTGTATATCTAACTAAACTAAGCCTGATTCATCATTCATGTACATCAGTCAAGTGCTTCAATCAAAGCAGCATTGGGTTGTATAGGTTCAATGAACCCGAGCAAATCTGAAGTCAGTGGGCTTTGAGGAGAAACACTCTCATGGCTGAAGTTAAACCTCACCATAAGGAAGATGGATGTCCTCGACATGCATCAATTATACCAATCCCAGGACATCAGTGGAGGAATTCCTCAGTACAGTTTTGTGGGCCCAGTTATCTTCCACTATGCCCAACAGCATCAAGATCCTTTGTGTCTCCATTAATCGGTTATTCAACTGGAGGTGCTGTGTAACTTCTGCCACTACAAGAGCAGGTTGAGGGCTGGTTAACAGACTGTGCCCACTCCCCATATATCATACACCAACACATCTAACCTCGCCCATAGTTTAACAGTTAGGCACCTGTCAAAGCAAAGCCACTGTTCGGTCTGAATGTCTATTATTATTTCAATTATTAGGCCTGTTTTAGATATGTTAATTTTAATTTTAAACTGATTGAGAAACAATTTTTCGTTTCATCTGTGTATGTAAGTACTCGGTTAAAATGACATTAAAGTAAATACTGAATACTGAAGGGCGGGGTATCCTGCACTGAGTAACGCTGCTCCTGACACCCCAAAGACTTTTACTGATCTACAAGAAGCAAGTCTACATTTAACATTACCTTGATGAGAATGGCTCCAACAATACTCCTGAACCTCTGCATCATTCATGGCAAAATCTCCCCCCGATTGGCACCCATCCATCACCCAAACTATTCTTCCCCCCCCCCCCCCCTCCCCCCTTTTCAATGGCACAAAGTGACTGCAGAATGTGCTGTGTACAGACTGATCATCAAGGCTATCTCACCAGCATGTCCAATACATCTTAGATTAGATGCAAAATGCTGAAGTAACTCAGCGGGTGAAGACCCTTCTTCAGACGATGTTACTCCAGCATTTTATGTCTATCTCTGGTGTAAGCCAGCATCTGCAGTTCCTTCCCACACATACCTGAGATTAGATTAGTTTATTGACATATACACCAGGATGCAATCAAATTTCTTGTTCACATGAAGCTCACAGAGCAAACAGTATATATATAGTAATGATAAATATAATAAATACAACAAGTGCAAAATAGCAGAGGAGCACAAGATGATAGTGCAAAGTTTGAGCAGTAAAAAAGAATATTGAAGTGGTGTAATGGAATAATAGAATGAGGGCATACTTGACAATATTTCCAGTCTTATTGATGCAACACACCGTGAAGACGGACTGGATGGAAGGGAATAACGACTGGACTGATATTCCCCACTCTCTGCAGATTCCGGTGGGGTATGCTAGGCTGAGATGCAGCTCGTTAGAAGACCTTCTACAGTGCATCTGTAGAAGTTCAAGAGAAACCACGTAGACATGCAAAATCATCTTGGAAGAAAGTAATTATGCCAAAGAAAATAATTATGCTGATGCACAATCTCGATCACTGCACCAGGTGGTATGGATGTCTAAGAACCTGAAGCTGTCGGCCATGCTACAGAAGCCCTAGTAATGAGATCAGGGTTCTGTTCATTCTCTCATTAGAGTCAACAGTCAGCTCTTTCATCTTGCTGATGTTAAGGGCTAGACAATTGTCCTGATACGATGACAAAAGATGCGTGGTCTCTTTTGTATACTTCATCTGAATATTGCTGTAGATCTGGCCAACAATGGTGGTACCATTTGTGAATTTAAAGATTAAGTTGGCATTGTATGTGGCCTTCTCCAGATGCTCAGTGGAAGATATTCTGCCGAGGTGCATGTCAGCCTGGTATTCCCCACCTGAATCAGCTGAGAGTAGTGAATGTCAACCCAGTCATCACTTCCTTCCACCCAGTCCATATTCATGGTGTGTTGGCCCATTATGAATTTTTCAAAGCATATCATTCAGGTCTATGATTGAGCAACTGGGCGGTCGTCGTTGAGTCGGGTAACAGTTGTTTTCTTGGGGACGAGAATGATGGAAGTTTGCTTCAAGCACATGGGGACAGTAGAATGCTGAAGTAAGAGATTGAAGATGTCAGTGAAGACTGTGGCCGATTGATTGGCGCATGAATTCAGAACCCATCCAGAAACTCCATCCAGCTCAGCGACTTTCCAAGAGTTTAGCTTCTTGAAAGCATATCTGACTTCTGCATCCATGATGCATGGGGCAGAGCCAGAAGTTGCGCAGAATCATTCTTCTTGAATTCCTTGGATCTGGACTTTAGCAGAGTGAGTCTTCCTGTTCAACCAAGCTACCTGGTTCTGGTTCTGGTTGATTACTGCACAAACACCTCATCCGTGGTTATCTCGTGCAGGCAGGAGAGACCCTAATTGTCTTTGCCGAAAGGCAATCCTCAACCAGTGACAATTGAGGTACACTTTTTCAAGTTGGTGAATTGATCTTGAACGTGTTCCAGCCGAGTAGACTCGATGGGACGAATGGCCGAATTCTGCTCCTATATCTCGTGGTCCTGATGTAGACCCCTGGCCTCCACTGGGCGCTGCTAATTAACTCTTATTTGGTGCCTCGTGTTTCAGTCTCTGTATCCCCTCAGAAGCAGTACCGACCAACGATCAAGTTAGTCAAAATGAGGGTGAGCGATGGAGCAATAGGTCTACTTGATGATGGTGTTGCAGTGGTTGAGAATAGTAACACCCTTCATTGGGCAGGAGACGTACTGATGGTATTTGGGGGGCTGCATTTCTGAAGTTAGCTTAATTGAAGTGAAAGGTGAAGAGGAATAGGGCATCAGGATTCACACTCTCGAGAGTTGACAACCAAGTATAATTCACCCAGTGCCACCTTGGCTTTGGCTTGGGGTGGTATGTAGACTGCCATCCAGATAAGGATGAATTCACATGGTAGATGAAAGGCAGTTCATAAATAGGTATTCCAGGTCGAGGGAGCAGAATTGAACAAACACCCTAACATCAGTGCGAAGTATTGCCCAACAAGCGGACACTGCCACCTTTCCCCTTGCTTGAGAACTCTGTACCATCAATACGATAAATGAAGAAGCCTTCAGGTTACATATCAGGGTCACGTGGGTCAGAGAAGAGCCATTTTTCAGTGCAACAAAGAACACAGCAATCCCTGATCTTCCTCTGAAACAGCAGCCTTGCTCTGAACTCTTCATCTTTCACCATGAAAGAAAAGTACAGCAGAAGCTGGGAAAGATTGGCACTGGCTGGTCCTCAATGATCGGGTTAATGCTAACTGCACTGTAACAGCCTGTACTCGCTGGAGCTTTGAAGGTTGAGGGGGGACCTCACTGAAACTTACCAAATAGTGAAAGGCCTGGATAGAGTGGATGTTTCCATTAGTGTGAGAGTCTAGGACCATAGGCCATACCCTCAGAATAACAGAACATACCTTTTGAAAGGAAATGAGGAATTTCTTTCGGCAGAGGACGTCATTGGGTATTGTTAAGGCAGACATTGACAGATTCTTGATTAGTAAGCGTGTCAAAGATTATGGGGAGCAGGTAGGAGAATCGGGTTGAGAGGGAAAGATAGATCAGCTATGATTGAATTGCAGAAATGGTATGAATGGCCTATTCTGCTCCTATGACATAAACCTATGAGCCTTCTTCAGATTGATGACATTAATTTCCTTGTCCATTGCTGCACGTAGCAGGGAATGAAATGTGTGTGCGTATGCACATGCATGCACTGGACTGTGGAGGGGGTTTGGCACGTATGCGTGTAGGGAAGATGAGAATCAATAAATTGATTGGTGCTAAGTAAATATTTTCTCCCTCATTGATTATTTGCATTCTCAATAACAGTCTAAAGTTAAACAAATCAGGTCTACTTTATTTTTGATTTATCTCCTGGTGTGAGAGTATTAAAAGTAAACATTGATTATTCACATCCTTAATCTTACTCCATCATGAATTTAGAGCAAGGTTAATTGGCAGCCCCGCCAACAGTCTGTCGGTGTTTTCATCTTTTTTTTTATTGTAGTGCGTCTTAAAAGTCTGTGTAAATGTTCTCTGGTTTGTTTTATGTGGGGGGAAGGGGAGGGGGTTGGGGGAAACTCTTTTTTTCAGTTACTTACCTTGCCGGAGATGCGATTATTTTCTGGGTCACTTCTCCGGTCGCTCTGCGGCCTACTATCGATGGAGCTGGAGGCCTCCTCGGACAGACTTTGAGTCTCACAGTGGGGTGTGGACTTAACATCGGAGTTGATCCCTTGCCTGAGATCGCTCCAACCGTGGCCTGCGGACTTTACATCGAGAGCTCGTAGTCGAGAGAGGCTGGGCCGGGAGCTCCTATGACGCAGAGGCTCGATCAGCCCTGACGCGGGGTTCGGGAGCTGACATCCCCCCGGATGCAGGAGCTGATTGCCCCAATGCAGAGGGCCAAAATGCCGCCGGTTACGGGAGTCAACATCGTTCCATTAACAGAGGGCTTGAGGCCCCCGACCGCGGGAGAGCAAAAAAGAAAGAGATTTGAACTTTTTTTTCGCCTTCAATCACAGTGAGGAATCTGGAGGAGTCACTGTGGTGGATGTTTATGTTAAAATATATTTTGTGTGTTCCGTTGCTTTTTATTTGTATGACTGACTTGGCAAATGAAATGCTTTGTATGTTGCAAAACATACTTGGCTAATAAAGTATTATTGTGATTATGATTTTCTTCATGCGTCCATTGTACCTCGAAACAGACAACTATCGAACTCTGAATTTTTAATGAAGGCTAAGGGATAAAGCACATGGAATTAATTCTGCCCACCAATCTTTTAAAGTTGTGAAGGCACGAGGTTTTAGGTGAATGGTTTAAATGTAGAATCAAGCCATCTTAAAAGCAGTGAAACATGAAGTGGGAGCTTTTTTGCTGCCTTTCTCTGTGGTATTGTCATCAGCATCAGTGAAACCAATGCCATTTCAATATCTCTGGAAAATATTGCCTTTGGTGAATTGAAAATTTGTGTGCAGCAGAATGGCGCAGTTGGTAGAGCTGCTGCCTCACCGCACCGGAGACTCGTGTTTTATCCGGAATTCTCATGCTCTCTGTGTGGAGTTTGCATGTTCTCCCTCTGACAGCGTGGGTTTGCTCCAGGTGCTCCGGTTTCTTCTCGCTTCCTCAAGACATGCAAGTTTGTACGCTAATTGGCTTCTGTAAATTGTCCCAAGTGTGGGGAGTGGATGCGAGGGTGGGATAATATGGAACAAGTGTTTAAGGGAGTTCGATGGTCAGTGGGCCGAAGGGCCTGTTTCCATGCTGTATCTCTAAACTAAACTAAACTAAGGCAGAGCATTTTTCCATTCCTGCTGGGAGACTTTTGGTTTCAATCATCTCGGGTCAAAAACAAAACAAGTGCATGTTACAATTCACCGGATAATTCCCCAAAGTTTCTATCACATTTTGAAGAATCAAATAAGGAGCTAAATTCCCCTTTAAACATCCGTTCCATATGATCGTGTGGTGTCTTGCAATTAAAAGCTTGGAAATCTGGGTATTTTCTAGTTCTATTTATTTTTTTAAACTAACCCCTTCCCTGGGCTCTTGTTTGCACTTGGATTTCAACAGATAAATATGATAAGACCACTTTTTGCTCAAAAACACCCATTGCTCTATTTTGGAAATGGTTTTGGAAAATCAAAGGGCGGACTGACAGAGGTTTTAGCAACTGCTATTTTGGGGTTAAATTAAAATGATATTCAGGATTGGCAAGTGCAACAAAGTATCAAGACATGATCCTTCAATAAACTATGTAGGCAGTGGTTTATTGAAGGCTCATGTCTTGATGCTTCTGACCACTGTAGCGGCACCTGCTGCTGCTCGCTGGTAGTCGAACCCTACGGTCGTGTGCCTCGGACATGTGACGCTGGGGAGGGTTTGCGTTTTGCGCGCTTTCTGGGCAATGCCCCTTCAGTCATTCAAGACCACCGTTGTGGCTGGATCTGATTTGTTGGTTGTGTGAGACGCATTGTCCGTTTAGCCGTTTTACGAATAAAACTTAATTTAAACCATCGACTCTCGTCTCCATCCGCCAAACCATCATTTTAAATTAACCCCAAAACAGGTGTGGTTAAAACCACTGCCAATCCTATTTCAATGAGAGTCATTGGCTAAATGTTGCCTGCAGATGAATGTGGCTCTTTTAGCATATTATTTGCATGCAAAGGAACATAAAAGGTATTTTCATTTATGTGAAACTAAAGTAGTGTGAATTGTTCATTGCACACAAGCAGGCACAAAATTAACATCTGTTCAGGGTTTTTTGTTTGTTTCAGAGTATTTTATTCAGGGGTATAGTGCATTTGGTTCAGTTCAATCTTAAGTCAAACTTTAGGAAAAGTTAAATATGATCCACAGTTTTCTTTATGGCTTAGAAACCCAAATATTGTACAATGATTAATTCTAAACAAAGGTTTGCTTTTGGGCATTTTGTTTAAAAATAATCTTGCCAATCCATACTAACTGTTATGCCCCGAAAAAGCGAAATGACAGAGCAACAAATAACTACACTAGGTTCTTGGAAGAGCTGTCACTTTGAAATGTTGAGTCGTTTAAAAGAACGATAATCGGTCGGGAGGTTGTAATTATAGCGTTTCCTAAGATGTGGTCACCAACATGGTGCGACGAAGAGCAGAGGATGTGGCGGAAATGTTCACTGGTAGGATCGATTGTTCACTTCCTCTAGGCACGTTATCATTTGAGCATGCTGAATTCAAAGTTGCTGCAACAAGAAGGTAAACTCATTATCGTTGTTGATCTAATCTGCCATAAAAGTATCTAATTCCTGTTAATATTTTGAGTGAGTGGAATATGAGTAGCATTTCCTGTGATGCATTTAGAAGGGCTCAGGTTCTTATCCGGGTGCCGTAGTTGCTGCTGGTAATTAGTTGATCGTCCCCGCTTGTCTGAATCTTGCTTATTGTCACTTGCATTGGCTCACATTTAATTTACACTCCTCCAGTGTTTGTCTTAGAACTGTAAGGCAGATAAATACAGAGAAATTAGATAACAATGAAGGATGTGTGTTTATGCCTTTAGAGAAAACGTCACGCACAGGAATATTTCCTGCCGCCCATCTGCTGTGCGATATCATTACTATTGGTTGCAAAATAATGTTCTGAACAAGGTGCTGTTTTGCAAAAATACGCATATGCGTTCCGGATTTGTTCTATGCATATCAAAGTCGGCTTAATAGCATGTTAAAGGGCTTTCTCACGGTGTGACCTGAAGCAAGACTTAACAAGAGTTTAACATCGTGGGAACCTTCTGCGATAGCAGTACGGCATTCGTGGACCACCGAGGACCTCCGTGGTGCTAACGGCAGGTAGTTGTGTAACTTTGTAAGGTCGGGAGAAAATTCAAAAATTTTTTGAATTTCTCCAAGAGTGACTTGAGCAGCGTTGCAACATTGTATGAACGCAGATGCCAGTGCGATATCCGTGCGATATCCGTAATGACTCTTGCGGGTACCGTGGGAACTCCTGCGAACGGTAAACCCGGAAGCTTGACAGAGGGGACATAAGGTGAGTAAAAAAGGTGGTCTCAATATCGCCAATGGACCATGTGTCCATCGAGGACGTCCCACCTAATTGTCATTGTTTGAGAATCTTTTTCACAGTAAGACTTGCAGAGATGCCTCTCAGAAAAGCGCAAAGAAAGGGGTCAAAGAAAGTCAGAAAGATTTTAGCCATGCAGGTAAATGAGGAGGAGACTCAGCAAGAGAGACAGGTAGAGAGGCAAGATGAGATGCCAGAGATACCACTGCCTGTGGGCTCCTTGGAGCAGGGAGAGGGTGATCAAGGTGGATTTGAGATTGCCTCCCCAGTAGCAGTTGCCTCCCCAATAGCCTCAGCAGACGATAACATAAAGGGAAGATGGCAGAAGGTAAGGCCATATAACTTCAACAGGGAACAAGAGGGGGAACTGGTGGAGTGGTACCAATGCAATGAGATTCTCTATGACAAATCCAGAGAGGATTATAGAAATAGGGAGAGAAAGCGCAACCTGCTGGAGACGAAGGCTGCGGAGTATCCCGGGTGCTCATGTGAGTGGTAATGTGATGCTCATGTTGGTGGCTCCACATTTTATTATATCCTGAAGTGTGATAAAGCTTTTACCTCAGCATTTTGATTGTCATTGCTTGTTTACCTCACTGCTAAATAAATTTATTTTTTACTATCAGCTTGATGTCTGCAAATCGTCATTAATACATCACTACAAGATGAATGTCTCTAATGTTATAATCCCTCTCATGCTGAAACACAAAATACCTTAATGGAGGTGATATAATCACATTTTCACTCATTTACATTTTTTAGTGTGCAGGACCCTGAAATGTTCAGCTATTTAAACGTGTTCTTCACCTCTTGGTAGAAAATGAAATAAGACAATCAGCACGGTAAATGTGACACAAAGTCTTTATTCCTATTTGACAATATAAGAAGACGAATTCTGTCACATAGTGAGAGGAGATGCATCACACAAAACATTTGTCTGTAAAAGGGCCTCGCAAACACGAAATACAACAAATGAGGCACGCGAGATTATTTAAAACACATTATATCCATTAACCTCCGCTACAAGCGTGAACTCAGGCATTTAAAGGGACAATGCAATGTTCTAAACGGCAGGTTTTGCGGACGAACATCTTATAGGAAGCACTTTTCAGAGGACAACACTAGGAAGTCAGCTTATAACATGCAGTAGTGTTCCTGTGGTCGGCTACCCATCAATATAGCTGTCCTGCCACGGCAAACTCCCCAATTGTGAATTGTAGTAAGCGCAGAGATGGTCTCTTTGCTCTTTCACACTGGATGTGCCCGAGTTACCTTTCAAACGCTGCAGTGAGACCATTTTCAACTTGTTCGCACCACTTCTCCAAGCACCTAGTGTTACTTCCCCTGTGTCACTGTCCACTATGTCACCGTCCTGGATGGATGTTGCTGATCCAGCAGCTGCACCTCTCATTCGGATCAGGTTGTGCAGAACACATGCTGCATATACTATACCCTCCACATTCTTGGGCCTCTGCTCCATTGTCTTGAGCAAGCATCTAAATCTGTTTGCCAAGATGCCAAAATAATTTTCTACTACCCTCCTGGCCCTTGACAGCCTGTAATTGAAGATCCTCTGTTCCCTAGTTAGATTCCTCTGTGGATATGGCTTCATAATCCAGGGCCGTAGTGCAAAGGCTTCATCAGCAACCATCCCATATGGGATGTCCGGGCTGTCTTCTCCTGACAGAGGTTCTGGATCAGGCATGCCTGCTGTTCCACCTTCCATTTTCTTTCCAAGCCAGGTTTCTTTCCAAATCCGGCCATCACCATCACTTCCAGGTGTGCCCACATCCACATACAGGAAGTTGTAGTTATAATCAACCACCGCCATGAGTACAATTGAGTGGAATTTCTTGTAATTGAAATAATTTGAGCCACCTCCGGGTGGTTTACGAATTGCCACATGCTTGCCATCCAAAGCCCCACATGTGTGAGCAAAGTTCCACCTGTTTTCAAACCCCAGTGCAACTCTCTTCCACGCATCTGGTGTACTGGGACATTCCATCACTTCAGCTGAATAAAATTGGATGATCGCCTCACAGGTTTCTCGGACAATACCACAGATGCTGTTGGTGGCGACAAGAAAGTTGTAAGACAGACTTTTATAAGAATCGCCTGAGGCCAAGTAGCGGAGGGTGATTGCTATGCGCAACCCTGGCTCCAGTGCCTTTCTCATTACAGTGTCAGTCTTCTTCAGCAGAGGTCCCAAATTATTCTTTAACTCATTAAAGAGCTCGGGTGAAATTCTGACAACGTTTTTGAATGCATTTTTATCCTCTTCGCACATCACATTAAGTAGTTGCTCATATTGTCCAAATTGAGGTCTCCGTTGAAACATGGGCTTAACCCAGTGAGACTTCCTCTTAATTCTCTTTTTAATTAATCTCACCCTTCTGCCTTCGCGCAAGCGTTTTCGATGCACATGTTGCGCTAATGCATACAGCGCGTCAATGAAAATAACAACCAGCCTGTACTCGAACCAACTTTGTATAGGCATGTCTGCAAATGAGCCAATTCTACAAACGGAGGATATTTATATAGTGTGTGAAAAAAAGTGACATCATTTGTGCCACGTGATTAACTACACTACAGTCCACGATGTTCATTCACTATTAACGGGAAAGATCGGGAGACGGACAAGTCACTCGCACAAATGACAGAATTGCCGAGTACCGTGGGAACTCTTTATCTACCCCCCGTTATATCGTGCGGAACTCGTGCTGGACCACGACCACTTCACTCTGGTGACATCTTGCGTCAGGTCGCACCGTGAGAACCGGCCATTACCAGAATCAGTCCATTTTTAAAGTGGTTTTTCTAAGTAGTGGTTGGCAAAATGATTCGAAATAGTTAGTCATTCGTTGTAAATCTTGCTGTCAGCATTCCTTTCGTGCCCGCTGATAACTGCAAGTGTTATTCAAACATTTCAGTGGAAATGGATTATTTCTTTAAATAGAGTTTGGAAACTGGGATTGGTCCTGTGCATTATGTCCAGCAAAGGGATTTATAGTTTTGTAACCATGAACTGCTCCGTTTGAATTCAAAATCTTTCCTTTCCCTTCACTTCAAGTGGAGTTCTAAACATAAATCATCTCTATTCCCCAACCTCCACACACTCCTCAATCCTTCAAGTCTTACGGTTGTCAGGATAGAGACTTTAGATTTAGGATTAAGTTTTAGCATGGGGATAATCCATGTTGGAGTAATTTTTAGAATGGGCCTGATGCTTGTTACAGGCAGTCTTGAACACCAACTTTTTTCTTTCCTTCCTGTCTTACTCTTTCTCGTTTGCTTCTTCCACCCCCTCCCCTCTTAGCCCCCCGCCCCTTCTCTTGCCCCCCCCTCCCCTCCCCTCTTAGCCCCCCGCCCCTCTCTTGCCTCCCCCCTCTCTTCGCCCGTCCCCAATCTCTTTGCCCGCCCCCTTCGGCCCCCTCACTCTCTTCACCCCCCCCCTCTTCCCTCCCGTCTTCCCCCCCTTAGTCTATCTCTCCCTCTCTCCTCTCTCCTCCCTCCTCCCTCCTCCCTCCTCCCAAAATCCCTCCCCCTTTGATTATTGTTGGAGTTTTTAAAACATTTTAAAATTAAACTTTTTTTTTGTTCACTTCTCCCAATGCCTCCTTCCATTCTCTCAGCCACTTTGGGTGCATGTTTACATTGACATATCAATTAGCACTTCCAGTTTTAAAGTTAACATAGATTCAGTACTCATACTTTTGTCTGAGTGTTTAAATATGCAAGCTGTTGCTAATCCCATTCAACCAGGCCACAGATTCTTTGAAGCATGTGCTGTTCTATCCTAATTACTGGCATGAGTCTAGAAGAGGTTTTGTGGACATATCTGAAAAATATTGAAATGTTTGTTTCCTACTGATTGCAAAAGATGCAGAACACGTTAACTAGTGAATGGGATATAGGAGACAAGGAGGATCGAAATAGACTGATGAAATGCAAGATGCAACTGAATGTGACTCAATGTGAAGTGATCCAATTTAGCAGAATCGACACCAAGAGAACAATGGTCTCAGTGATGTTATTCTGAAAAACACTTGGGGTTGCCCCTTAAACAAGGGAAGGGATATTATCCCAGGGGGTCACATAACTGGAAAAGGTGCCTGGTATAATGATAGTTTGCTGAACACTACCAAATAAAATGCAAATGGATGTATGTATATAGCCACTGACAATGTCAGAGGAATTTTGCGCAGTTTTTGTTTTGTACATATTTTTTATTCTGCGTAAAGTTTGTATTGGTTTTAAAATCAAAATCTGGACACTGTGACTTAGGAAGGAATGGATGTGGAGCTGATTTTCCAGGATACATCCAAATTTTGTGAAGATTAAATTATTCTATTTAGATTTTAAAACAATTCAGGAGGCTTAATAGATATTTAAATTTGTGGCTTGTTTTGATCAAGTAGGGAAGCATTGTAAATTGTCCCTCGTGTGTAGGGTGGTGTTCCTATACGGGGTGATCACTGGTCAGCGCGGAGTCGGTGGGCTGAAGGGCCTGTTCCCGCTGTATCTCAAGTCTAAAGGAGCCAGAGGAATGATAGATGAAAGAGGCTATCCCTCTGTTTCCCCTTTGGCAACAGAGTTTTGGGTCATTTCAGATACACAGAAGGTTAAATGATGTGATCAGCCTGGGTAAAATGGACAAGCTTTGGAAATAACATAGACATATGTTTCAGCTGTGTTTTACAGAAGGATTGGTGGAGCACAGTAATGCTGCAAAGATGGAAATAGGTAGAATTGTTGATGTATTATACCATTTGAATATGTACATGGAGAATAATTTGTAAAATTCTAGGATTAAACCAACATAATTGCCATGCAAGACTAATTTGTTGTTCTCTTTCAAAGAGCTGGCAAGAACACGATAGGGCAGACCTCGACCATGCTGTCAGATTACATGATTTTGTGAGTTTCTTAAATTAATTGGCTGCATGTTGCAGGGCTGCCAACGTTGAGTGAGAGTTGGGAGTGGGAAATTGTGAGAGACCAAGCCCGAGGGAGGGGGGGAGGGGTGTGGGGTGTGGGAGGAGGGTGTCCCCCTTCCCATTGGTACGGAACCTTTTGCAATTTTCAGCTTGAAATTGTGCAATATGGTGCATACTGTATTCATATGGTGCATCTCAATGTATTCATGTATGGATAACAGGTTATAATCAAACACTTGGCCCATGCTGACCAACCTGGGTCTCACTGCACACCTGGTACTACTCCTGGCCCTGACCCCAGTTGTATACCTTCTCTCATTCCTGACTCCAGCCTTACACCTGGCCCACTATTCTACCCTGATCATAGTTGCTTACCTGCTTAGGTTCCCAGTGCTGAACACTCCCCTGGTCCCAGCTTTGACTGCACACCTAGTACTATTCCAAACCTTGACTCTGGATGCACACTTGGCCTTGCTCAGTATTTTGGCCAGTATTGTCTTGCCTTCGAGACAGGCTCAGAAATATGGGCAGAATTGTCTTTCAAGGCAGGGTCAGAATTGTGGCCAGAATTGTCTTTCGAGACAGGCTCAGAATTATGGCCAGTATTGTCTTGCAAGACAGGCTCGGAAATCGGGCCAGACTTGTCGTTCAAGGCAGACACGAAATGATGGCAGGCGTGGCCTGTTCATTATGAAAGATGGCTGATTAACAACTGATTTCATAGGGTGTTCCTATTTACAGTGATCATCGGAGATATTTGGAGGAGGCATTGCTATGATGAGGCAATATAACAGTATGATGACAATAAAGCATTCAAACTGCTCAGAGTTCAAAAACGCTTGTTATGTATTGTCTGGATGATATTTTTAACGCTGTATTTTGCTAAAATCTGCTGTTTAAGTCTCAAACTATATTTGAGAAATCGGGCTCCTCTATCCAGTTAAAATTAAGTTGTTATCAAATAGACTTGTTGGTCATTGGGATTTACCTTTAGCTATCAATTGGCCTATGACTGCCCTGGGCAACAGATTGGAGTCAATAGAAACCTGTAACTGCCTTGTTGTTATAAAGCAGCCTTCTATTCATTAAGACTAATTGGCAATATAATAGATGCGATTCAGCAGTGCAAGTGGGAGAACTGACATCTTGCTAAATGGCAAACTCTAAAGTGCCATTTAGTCATTGTTAACACACCTTTGCTATTACCAGCTGAAGCTGGAAAGTGGGAGAAATGAGATGTGCAGGAAAAAACAGAAAAGAGGAGACAGTAATTTCAAGAATCAGATTTGGACAGTACACTTTTTATAATAGGCAAGCATAATACAGGCAGAATGTGAATACTGTGGGCAAGAAGAGACAATAGAGCATGTCATTATACATTGTGAGAGGTATGAGGAAGAAAGAAGACAAATGAGTGAACGATTCAGAAAAGAAAAAGTACAATTTGATTTAATAGATATTTTACAAAAGAATTCATATAAGTGCTATCAAATCCTATTGCTTTTTCTCAGGGTAACCAATTTGTTCGGAAAGATATAGGTTATTAGTATATAAGTTATAATGTTATTTGATCCACACTCCATACCAGTTGGTGGCGGTAATGCACTAAAAAGTTGTTTGCCAACCGCCAAAAAAAAAACTACATAGAAGAAGAAGACCAGCTGAAGCTACCAAAGTCACAATGATGGACAAACCGTATTCAGCATTGCTCCAGTAGTTTGGTCAGTGAATATTTAATTATATTGCAAAATGATGCTAATGGCCCTAATGTGGGAAATTGCGAATGTCATCTCTAGTTTGGAGGTGGAAGAGGTGAATGAAGATACCAATTCTTCATTTATTGGTATCAACTATCTATAGACCCTATGGGCATTTTATGGGTTAAAGAGTGATTGAGCGAATATGCATATCTGCATGCTCAACTTCAGGTTGATACACTATGATGGTGGCATATGTTAGTCACGTGGGTGCAATCAAGTAAAAGAATCCTGTAATAGTTACATAATCTCATTTGCCACTGGAGTATCATCAAGTACAGATCAATGACAACACAGAATGGGTGTTGGATCACACCATATTTATGAAATTCTGATTCAATGGAACACCGAATATAGATATGTTGTTTTCATGCTTATTCACAGGTTGCAAAAATATGTGGCATAACAGTGGCGAAAGATACATTCTCGCTACACGGAGGAGGAATAGTCTTTTATGTCTTCCTCCATTTTGCTTCATCATTCGGGTCTTCAAATACAGCCATCAAGAGCCCGCTTTAGGTTTCCTACTGTGTGATTGGCCTATGCAGCTTTGATTCCCGATTTGTCGGGAATAATAATACAACCTTATATGGTTATTCTAAACGTAACTTGGCTGGTTGAGCCTGTTGTTCGGGAAATCAGCCGTTGCATGATAAAATCAATTTATGTTCTGCAGATTCTCAATAGGCTACCCTACGGCTTGGGTTGTCACACCTATCCTTGTATGTGTTCAGAGTGCTGGGATAGCACCAAAAAAGCAGTACTTTTCGTCTTCAGGAGATGGGAAGCCTTTTTTTAATGCTCATGTTACATTTAAATGGTACAGATTACTGACGTCTTGGAGTTCATTTAAATGGTCTTTTGACAATAATTGAGATAGGGTCATTAATTGTGCCAACGTGCCTTCCCATCATATTTGCTGCAGCAAACGAGACCCACTCTGTCGGGTTCATCCCGGATATCGAGTTTGTAAAGGATATTTTTAACACAAGTTCTCCCAGGACAAGTACAATGCAGTATGGGATGTTGACATTGTGTTAACACTATTTCACCAGGGGATTCCAGCTACATCCTTAGCTTTGGCCGGATCGCATTAGGTAGTTATCCTCCTGGCGCTGGTTTAGCGCAACAGATCAGTCGCTACATAATTGCGACGGGACAGGATGATTACATCTGTAAATAATATGTATAGTATTTTATGTTTATAATTTACTTAAGCAGAGCAGAAGGGGTGTCAGGTCTCAAAATAGTTCAAGGCATACCCAGGGACCTTTGGTTATGTGAGGGCACACATATACAACAATACGTCAAGGTCACCAAGAGCCTTCGAGGCTCTGAACTAGCTATGCTTGTTAGTTACAAAAACGTTCATAAGAACGTATCTGTTCAGACCATTTCCAGGTGATAAAATGTAGTTGATTGATGCAGGAATAGATACTGATTCCAGATCTCACTCTACCATGGCTGCTACAACATCAGCAGCAAGGGTTATTTACGTTCCACTGGACCACATCCTAACGGCTGCAGCATGGTCAAACAAACGAATTTCCAAACATTTTATAATTACCTGTTTCCAGACCAGGGGTATTTGTCAACTCTATTTTACGTTCTATTTATAGTTTCCATCCGGATGAGAGGTGTGACTATTATTATTACTTCATTTAACAGCACCAGCATGTTTTAAATCTATGTCATGACTGTATGCATTATGAATGTTTCCCTCATTTGTCAATGGAGCAGTTGTGCTTGTGTAGACTTGTTTCTCACGGCATGAAATCACAGAGCTTTGAAATCTTCACGTAGTCACTCACGTGACTCCGAAATAAAATAGTAAGATTAAACGAGAACTTATCAGTTTGAAGTTTGATCTTTACTTTATGAGGAGTTACAATGAGGGATTACGTGTCCTCCGCTCCCAACCCTCATAAAGATCATCTGGTAGTTCTAGTCTTCTCTAATCTTACTATGTTACTTCAATTATTGTTATCTGTGATTTCACACCGCTGCTTTGAAGATTGATGCGCATGCGAACGACCGGGGTCTTCTTCACGTAATCCCTCACCGTAACTCCTCATAAAATAAAGATCAAACTTCAAACTGGTAAGTTCTCGTTTTATCTTACTATTCTACAACAATTCCCAGGGTCCTACAGTTCACAGTTGAAGTCCTTGCCCGGATTTGACTTCCTAAAAGGCAACACCTCACATGTCCCTGAATTAAACTCCATTTGCCATTTCTCAGCCCACTTGCCCAACTGATCAAGATCCCACTATCATTTTTTTTAACATATTTAAAAGTACTATATTCATTTTTCTCACTAGTTTGTCCTCATACTTTTCGCTTTCTTCCTTTAATCCTCTCTTTCTGATTCTGAGTTTATTCCCACCTTCAGGTCTGCTATTTGCTTTTGTCCCATGCATTTTCTTTTTCAATTTAATACACTATTCAACACTTTTCATTTGTCATCATTGTTTCGTTTCTCTAGCGTTTTTCCTTTTCTCTGGGATACATTTTTGCTGAGTGTTATGTCACCTTAAATGACTACCACTGCTTGCTAATGCCTTTTCTGCCAACTCTGCCCTTGTTAGTCAACTTAGAGTCATGGACTCGTACAGCGTGGAAGCAGGCCTTTTGTCCCAACGTACCCACGCTGACCAGTATCAGTATCAGTATCAGTATATCTTTATTGTCATTTTCCTGAGTACTCACATACCCAGAGGAAACAAAAAAACGTTGCTCAACCAGTGTCCATTCAGTGTGCAGTACAAATAACAACAAATAACTAGAAATAAAAAACATATATCATGAACACAAAATTAAATTAAACACTCTACTCTCTACTAAACATCAACAGGCGTTCCGATCGACAGCTGCTGCAGTGTGTCCAGGTTGGTGGTTGGTGCGCGATACTTTGGCAGGGGGCTAAGTCCGTTTATCAGTCTTATAGCCTGCGGGAAGAAGCTGAGGAGCATCCTGCTGGTTTTGCAGCTAATGCTCCTGTACCTCTTCCCAGATGGCAGGATGGAGAATATGTGATGCGATGGGTGGTAGGGGTCTTTGATGATGGAGATGGCTCTGTTGATACATCTCTTCCTGTATATGTCCAGCAAGAAAGGGAGTGGAGCACCAATAATCCTGCTGGCGGTCTTCACAATCCTGTCAAGTTGGTGCCGTTCGTACGCCTTGCAGCTCCCGAACCAGGAAGTGATGCCGTTGGTTAATGTGCTCTCGATTGTCCCCCTATAAAAAGTTCGTAGATGTGTAGTGGGGAGACCTGCTTTACGTAGCCTTCGGAGAGGGTGTAGTCGCTGCTGGGCTCTCTTGACCAGTGCTGTGGTGTTGGTTGTGGACATCAGGTCATCTGACAGGTGGAGTCCTAGGAACTTCACGCTGCTGACCCTTTCCACATCAGCTCCATCGATGTGCAGAGGTGTATGGTGTTGTTTTCCCGCCCCCCTGAAGTCAACCACCATCTCCTTAGTCCTCTACTGTACACTCCTCCTACCTTCCTGCATTTTGCCCATATCCTTCTAAATCTATCCGATCCATGTATCTATTCAAATGGTTTTTAAACGTTGCGATAGTACCTGCCTCATCTCCCTCCTCTGGCAACTCATTCCAGATGCCGACCACCCTTTGTGTAAAAAAATTTGCCCCCAAGGTTCCTATTAAATCTTTTCAGCCTCACCTTAAATTTATGTCCCTTGGTTCTTGATTACCCAACTCTGGGTAAAAAACGGTGCATCTACCCTATCTGTTCCCCCTCGCTTAGCTGGTCAAAGCCTATTCTGGTAGATCCTCATTTTCTAAATGTAAGCTGTCTGGTTCATGTGCTCACCCTGTAAGGTTTGTGAAAGCATTGTTGGTAGAACTGCGCTCTTACATTTGATTGATTGTATTGAATTGAATGATACAGTGTGGAAACATGCCCATCGCCCCACCGAGTCCACGCCCGACCATCGATCATCGGTTCATGGCTTGTTCTGTGGTATCCTACATTATACTACACAGGTACTAGCAACCTGTTACCTGTCAACATACACAACGCAATCTTGGAGGCTTTCAATTCATAGTGTAAGAATGATCTTTTTGTTTTAATTCCAGGATTATGTTTCTAATTTAAAAGTTATGTTTCCTTTTCAAGCTTAGCATGGTAATTCTTCAGTTATGATTCATTATTAAAGAATGTTGACGATCTGGTTTGAGTGCTCCGGGAAAGGGTGCTGCATTTCAGGAAGATTAGTTTATGTATTAACATGTGCACTTGTTATGAGCAGCACCTCATATTCCACTTGGGCAGTCTGCATCCCGGTGGCCTGAACATTGACTTCTCCAATTTCCGTTAGCCCTTGCTGTCTACTCCCCTTCTGAGCTCTCCCTCAGCCCTCTGGCTCCTCCTCTTCCTTTTTTCTTCCCGCCCCCCCCCCCCCCCCTCCCCCACCCTGCATCAGTCTGAAGAAGGGTTTCGGCCCAAAACGTTGCCTCTTCCCTTCGCTCCATATATGCTGCCACACCCACTTAATTTCTCCAGCAATTTTGTCCCATTCAAGGACCCAAGCAGTCATTCCAGGTGCTACAGAGGTTTACCTGCATCTCCTCCAACCTCATCTATTGCATCCACTGCTCTAGATGTCAGCTGATCTACATCGGTGAGACCAAGCGTAGGCTTGGCGATCGTTTCGCCAAACACCTCTGCTCGGTCCGCATTAACCAACCTGATCTCCCTGTGGCTCAGCACTTCAACTCCCCCTCCCATTCCGAATCAGACCTTTCTGTCCTGGGCCTCCTCCATTGCCAGAGTGAGCACCACCGGAAACTGGAGGAGCAGCACCTCATATTCCGCTTGGGCAGTCTGCACCCCAGCAGCTTGAACATTAACTTCTCCAATTTCCGGTAGCCCTTGCTGTCTCCTCCCCTTCTCAGCTCTCCCTCAGCCCTCTGGCTCCTCCTCTTCCTTTCTTCTTCCCGCCCCCCCCCCCCCCTTCCCCCCCTCCACCCTGCATCAGTCTGAAGAAGGGTTTCGGCCCGAAAAGTTGCCTCTTTCCTTCACTCCATAGATGCTGCCACACCCGCTGAGTTTCTCCAGCAATTTTGTCTACCTGCACTTGTTATACACAGGGTCGGCCTTAGGGGGTGCGGGGCCCAATTGGGAAAATTCTGGTGAGCCCCAGGTTCCCAGCCAAGGTCTGTAGAATCATAGAAATACAAATAAAGTCTATTATAGACTTTATATCTCTATGGTAGAATGGAAAGTAATCAAAATGTGCACTTAAAAAGTGCCTGCGAGTTAATGGACCAAACAGATCTAAGCTACATTTTAATATAAAATTGCATACGTGTAAGCCTACAAGTAACAAAGATAATGTGTAGATCACCTCTAAAAAGAACATAGTTACAATACCACTTGTTTTAGTGACTGTGGAATGAAAAACAAGTAATTTAATTAACTAGATCCTGGAAAACCAATAACTATTGGCGAAAAACCAGTCCAGGCATTAAATTTTGGGCTTCAGCCCCATCCTGCCTTTTGGGCTTCTACCCCATCCTAACTTAGTTGTGTGTGTGTGTGTGTGTGTGTGTGTGTGTGTTAGTTGTCTGTGTGTGTGTGGGAGGGAGGGAGAGGAGGGAGGAAGGAGAGAAGGGAGAGGGAAGTAGAGAAAGAAGGGAGGGAGGGAAGGAGAGAAAGAAGGGAGGGAGGGAAGGAGATAAGGGAAAAGAGAGAGGTAGGAGAGAAAGAAGGGAGGAATGGAAGGAGAAGGGGAGAGAGAGAGGAAGGAGTGAGGGAAGAAGGGAAAAGAGAGAGAGGAAGGAGTGAGGGAAGGAGAGAAGAGAGGGAGGAAAGAAGGGAAGGGAGGGAGGTAGGGAAGGAGAGAAGGGAAAAGAGAGAGGAAGGGAGAGAGGGAAGGAGTGAAGGGAGGGAGGGAAGGAGAGGAGGGAGGGAAGGAAGGAGAAAAGGGAGGGAGGGAAGGGAAGGAGAGAAGGGAGGGAGAGGGTCGGCGGCAGGAGCGGATACCGGGGTCCGGGCGGATGGGTGTGAGCTGAGGCCGAGGCCGAGGTTTGTAAATGTTGCTCCAACGCCCGGCCCGGCCCTCCCGGTGTTGTCTATAGGATCTTTATTGTCCACAGCGTCTCCCTGGGGAGAGAGGGGGTGGAACCGGGGCTGTGTGCGTGAACCACGGCGACTGGAGGGGTGGGAGCGCTGCCCCGGGACCGCGAGGGAATAGCCCACCTCCCCCTCTCCCCCTTCTCCATTGTCCCTCACACCCCCCCTCCCCATCTACCCCTTTCTTCCCCCTCCACCCCTCTACTCTCTCTCCACCCCTCTCCCCCCCCCACCACCCCCCCCTACTCTCTCTCCTCCCCCCCCCCCCCTCCACCGGGGGTAAATCTACCCGAGCCGAGAGTCGATTATTCCAAAGATCCTAGAGCGGAGCTTTGGATTACTCTGGTGCGGGGGCCCCCCCTTAGACGAGGGGCCCAATTGGGAGCAATCGGTCCAATCGGCTTAAGGCCGGCCCTGGTTATACATTGGAGGATTGCATTACCCCTTCAGTTCTCTTTAATGTCGGCATGTTATTGTATCCACATTGAAAACATACATATAGTCTTGAATTAAAACCTGGAATAAACATGCTTGTTTCCATTTACAGTTGAACATTATAACTGCATGCACATAAAGCTGTTGTCAAGACAACTGGAATGCTTAGGGGGAAATAGTAATTATTCACTATAGACGAATACTTTACCAAATAGAACACCCTGTGTGGGTTGCTGAGTTTTCTTCAATATCAAAAGATAATTTCAGTAATTTCAAATCAAGACTCGAGCAAACATAGAATAAAACATCATTATGAGACTAATCTAATGATGAAGTCTGTTTGAAGAAGTGTTCGACAAACTTCAAAAGCCAAGTGTGTTTAATTTTTATATGCACCAACAACGGAACAATGCAGTTCTTTTTTGCTGCAGCTTAACGGGCCCGTAATCACAATAACACACAGATATTATATAAAAAACAAAAAATGCAATAAATTAATACTGACTGAATGCATCAGGGCCTGCTTAGGTCTGATGTGACAACTGGAGTCCATTGTGCAACCAAAGACACAGTTCGTAAAAGATCATAGTTGCTGTTATGTAGTTTCAAGAGTCTGATGATTGCTGAGAAGAACCTATTCCTAAACCTAGTGGTTACAGATTTTAAGCTCCTGCACCACCTTCCCGATGGCAGGGCTGAAATGAGAGTATGGCCAGGCTAGTTTAGATAAGCTTAGTTTATTATTATCACATGTATCAAAGTCCCGTGAAAAGCTTTTGTTTGCGTGCTAACCAGTCAAAGAAAAGCCTATATATGAATAGTGTGGATATTTGATGACATTGGTTGCCTCTTTGAGGCAACGCCTCCTGATGATCTCTTCTTAGGTGGGGAGTTCAGAACCTGCATTAGACTGGCCAGTGTCTATCGCTCTGAAGTCTCTTTCGTCACTGAGCATTGGAGTTGTTGAACCAGTCAGTATGTACTCCACCATACATGTGTATAGGTGTGATAGAGTAGTTGTTGACATACTGAATCTCTTCAATCTTGTGAGGAAGTAGAGGCATTGATGAGCTTTTTTAGTGATTGCATTGATATGCTGGGCCCAGGACAGGCAGATCCTCGGAAATATTCACACCCAGGAATATGAAGCTATTTGCACTCTCCACCACTGTCCCATTAATGAAGACAGGTTTGTAGAAACCCATCTTTCCACTCTGTCCAATATTATGGTGAGAGTAAGATTGGTGTCCTGGCACCATTCAATCAGATCAGACCTATGTTAGTTTCAAAATACACACCATTTTGTTATTATGTCAATGGCATAACCATATCTCTCCCAAACCAAGAAAAATTACCTTTGGCAGATGCCTTTCATTTTTACTGTCAGGAATATAATTTCAAGTTTAAAAAAAAAAAAAAATAACGTCACTGGGTGGTGATAGAAAATGAAGTACCTGTATTATAATCTGAAATAATGTAGATGTTTCAGGTTAAACAGTTGGAAAATAAATGGAATATAATAGCACTGTGAAAACTTCAAATAATTCAGACTTGCAGTGTTTTTAGTTCATCATCCAGTATTATTTTCCAGTATATTATGGGAGAATGAGGTTCCCCCAAGTATTTCAGCTAAGTCTTTAGTCAAGGCTGAAGTAATAACTGCAGATCTTTGAATCCCATAAGGTTTAGATTTGGAGGATAATTTCACCAGTGCAAAGTGCATCTTGTGTGTTGAAGCAAGAGAAACAAATATGGCTAATAGTGAACTGCAAGAAAGAAAGGCTTGCTTTCAAAACATTAATAATGTATGCTCTTCAACTTAGCTGCAGCAACAGTTTGTCAGTGAATATTGGAACATAAATAAGAGCAGGAGTTATTTAATAGCTATTTCACCTCAGTAGAAGCTTTGTTTTTCATCTAAATGGGTTGAAATTGTATTATAGGGTTATAGTGGATAAATATTTATTTTTGTTCAAATTCAGCATCTATTGTCTCTAATAGATACCAACCCTGGTACCCCCCTTCCCCCCCCCCCCTCCTCCCCTCCCCAACCAACACAGCCAGACCCCAGTCTGCAAATAATGGACCCTACACTCTCTCCTTCCCATTCACCACTTCACACCTACTTAAGGCAAGACAAGTTTGAAAAGACTGAACCATTACCCATCCCAACCACAGCCTGACCTAAGTCTGCAAAGACTGGGCCCTTCTACACCCGCCGCCCTCCAATCACTGCTTCGCAACCAATTACCCACACCCTCCTTGCTGAACAACATCACTTCCTCAACAATAAAAATAGAGGAGATGGAGAGGCATTTCAGAAGACAGAAAAGCCGGAAATCGCCAGGACCTGACAATGTTTTCCCGTCTACTCTCAAGCTCTGTGGCAAACAACTGGCACCGGTCTATACAGACATCTTTAACCAGTCCCTGCAAACATGTACCGTCACTGCCTGCTTCAAAGTCTCCACTATTGTTCCTGTACCCAAAAAGGCAAGGATTACTTGTCTTAGAGGCAGGAAACATGTTTCTGATGTTGGGGGAGTCCAGAACCAGGGGCTACAGTTTAAGAATAAGGGGTAAGCCATTAAGAACGGAGTTGAGGATACACATTTTCTCACAGAGAGTTGTGAGTCTGTGGAAATCTCTGCCTCATTGGAGGCCGGTTCTCTGGACACTTTCAAGAGAGAGCTATATAGGGCTCTTAAGAATAGCAGAGTCAGGGGATATGGGGAGAAGGCAGGAATGGGGTACTGATTGGGGATGATCAGCCATGATCACATTGAATGGCGGTGCTGGCTCGAATGGCCTACTCCTGCGTCTATTGTCTATTTAATGACTACAGGCCTGTTGCACTGACCTCTGTAGTCATGAAGACACTTACAAGGCTTGTGCTGGCCAAGCTGAAAAATATCACGATCCCCCTGCTGGACCCTATGCAGTTTGCATATCGGGCCAATAGATCTGTGGATGATGCAGTCAACCTGGGCCTGCACTTCATCATACAGCACCTAGACCACCAGGGGACCTATGCGAGGATCCTGTTTGTTGATTTTAGCTCTGCATTCAACACCATTGTGCCAGAGACTCCAAGCTTTCCGAGTTGACTGTGCCTGAACTCCTCTGTCGGTGGATCACCAGGTTCCTGACAGACAGGAAGCAGCATGTGAGGCTGGGAAAGCACATCTCGGACCCGCAAACACTCAGCATAGGAGCACCGCAAGGCTGCATACTCTCTCCTCTTCTCTACACCAAAGACTGCACCTCCACAGACACCTCTGTCAAGCTTCTCAAGTTTGCGGACGACAACCCTGATTGGACTGATCCAGGATGGGGAGGAATCTGCCTACAGACAGGAAGTGTCACAGCTGGTCTCCTGGTGCCATCGCAACAACCTAGAGCTCAATGCTCTTAAGACAGTGGAATTGATTGTAGACTGTAGGAGAGCTCCCCCTCCCCTCACCCCACTCACCATTAACAACACTACAGTCACATCTGTGGAGTCTTTTAAGTTCCTGGGAACCATCATCTCCGAGGACCTTAAGTGGGGGGCTACCATCGACTCCACAGTCAAAAAGGCACAACAGAGGATGTACTTCCTACGGCAGCTGAGGAAGCACAATCTGCCACAGGCAATGATGGTCCAATTCTACACGGCCATCATAGAGGCTGTTCTCACTTTCTCCATCATGGTCTGGTTTGGCTCAGCCACCAAGCATGACACCTGGAGGCTGCAACGAATCGTCCGATCAGCTGAGAAGGTTATTGGCTGCAACCTTCCCTCCATTGATGAACTGTACACTGCAAGGGCCAGGAAGCGAGCGGGCAAGATCATCTCTGACCCCTCTCACCCTGGCCACAAACTCTTTGAATCACTTCCCTCTGGAAGGCGACTCCGGACTGTCAAAGCTGCCGCAGCCAGACACAAAAACAGTTTTTATCCACGAGTAGTTGCTCTACTCAACAGCCAAAAATCTGTAGCCTCCCTTTGATCTGTTATTTTGTTGGTTCACATGCTTGATCAATGGTGTTTTATCATTAATGTTTTATTATTATTAATGTTTAGTGTTTTCTGAGTCATTCGTAACTGTTACAGTATGTCATGTTGTTATTTGTGGGCGGAGCACCAAGGCAAATTCCTTGTATGTGAATACTTGGCCAATAAACTTACTTAGTGTCTCTGTGCAAATAGTCCTTCATATGCGAGGCCATATGCACTGGTGCAGAAGGTCATTGGCTTTTGTCAAGTTTGTGTGGTCATTGTGCATTAAGTTAACTACCATGGCGTCAAAACACCCTGTAGAGTTAGGCACTTAATCAAGAAACCATCCAATTAATCTTTGACAATGTTTATAGCGTTGAGGGAAAATGACCTGCTTCCAGAATCAGTCCGATTTATGCAACAGAATCCCATTGATAAATGATACGTGCACCTCCTCTAACCTCATCTGCATCCGGTGTTGCCGATGTGGCCTTCTGAACATCGGTATGGGCAAGTTGGGCTGATGGGTCTGGTTCCATACCGTATGATTCTACTCTATCCATGCTCTCCAGAGATGGTGCCGAACCTGCTGACTTACTCCAAACTTTGAGTCTCTTTTGGATAAATGACCCTGCTTGTTGCTAGATTGAGTGAGGAATAGATCTGTTTTGCTGCTGCAGTTACATTATGTCATCTAAGTTCTGTCAACCCAAAACTTGAGTTGATTTGATACACAAGAGTGAAGCATTAGTAATCAGTAGTTGGTAATTCCAAGTATTGCTTGACACGTGCTTTATCTGCCTTGGGACATGACTTTCCAGTTGCAAATACATGTGGGGGTCAGTGGTTGGTGACTGGTGGCATGAATTGTTTAGAACATCAATTGTGTGCATTTTGATAAAACTGACAGACTTTCAAGATTATCAAATATTAGCTGAAGGGAGATGCCATTGCCTATCATTTAAAGCTGCTGATATTTGTTTGGACAAAAAAAAACCCAGCTTGAAGAGCATTACATTCATTCTTTCTTAACACAAGGACTGCCCTGAGCTGCATCTTATAAAAATATATAATCTCATTGTTTGGAGATGACATCAGTGTGGCAGAAAAGACACAATGCATTTTTGAGGGAGAGGAGAGGAGAAGTGCATTATCAATTCTTTATTCCCAAACACCTGGAGGTGGAAGCATGACCTCCGTTATGGAATAAATAGGCTAGAGTAGCAGCTTTGCTTCTAAAATATGGTTTACTTTAAGTACTCACTGTTGGAAATACAGCCTAATGGATACACCATTGATGTTTATGAACAGAATTGAATTGAATTTAATACATTTTATTAGCCAAGTATGTATACATACAAGGTGTTTGCCTTGGTGCTTTACTCGCTGGAAACAACACGATATACAGAAAACAATTAAGAATAAAACATAATTTAAACATGTGATGAATGAAATAAAATACCAGAGCAAATAAAGGGGGCTACAGACTTTTGGTTGTTGAGTAGAGGTACTACTCGTGGAAAAAAGCTGTTTTTATGTCTGGCTGTGGCGGCTTTGACAGGCCGGAATCACCTTGCAGAGGGAAGTGATTCAAAGAGTTTGTGGCCAGGGTGATGGGTCAGAGATGATCTTACCTGCTCGCTTCCTGGCTCTTGCAGTGTACAGTTCGTCGATGGGGGAAAGGTTGCAACCAACAACCTCTCGGCTGATTGAACGATTCGCTGCAGCCTCCAGGTGTCGTGCTTAGTGGCTGAGCCAAACCAGACCATGATGGAGAAGGTGAGGACAGACTCTGCGATGGCAGTATAGAATTGGACCATCATTGCCTGTGGAAGAGTGTGTTTTTACAGCTGCCGCAGGAAGTACATCCTCTGTTGGGCCTGAGGAGTCGATGCTGGCCCCCCATTTAAGGTCCCTGGAGATGATGGTTCCAAGGAACTTAAATGACTCCACAGATGTGACTGTGGTGTTGTTGATGGTGAGTGGGGTGAGGGGTGGGGGAGCTCCCCTAAAGTCTAAAACAATTCCACTGTCTTAAGAGCATTGAGCTCCAGGATGTCGCGATAGCACCAGGAGTGTGTCACTTCCTGTCTGTAGGCAGATTTCTCGCCATCGTGGATCAGTCCAATCAGGGTTGTGTCATCCACAAACTTGAGAAGCTTGACAGAGGAGTCTGTGGAGGTGCAGTCATTGGTGTAGACAGGGTAAAGGAGAGGGGAGAGTATGCAGCCTTGCGCTGCTCCAATACTGAGGGTCTGCGGGTCCGAGATGTGCTTTCCCAGCCTCACATGCTGCTCCCTGTCTGTCAGGAAGTTGGTGATCCACTGACAGAGGGGTTCAGGCACAGTCAACCAGGAGAGTTTGGAGTGTAGTAGCTCTGGCACAATGGTGTTGAATGCAGAGCTAAAATCCACAACCAAAATCCTTACATCGGTCACCTGGCGGTCTTGGTGCTGAAGGATGAAGTGCAGGCCTTGGTGAGACACTTCCCATCCTTATTCAGTTGACACCGTTAATGTGTCCCCTTTGCTGCATAAGACGAGCAGAATTAGGCCATTCAGCCCATCGTGTCTGCTCCGCCATTTGATCGTGGCTGATCTATTTTTTCCTCTCAACCCCATTCTCCAACCTACCTTCCCACAACCTTTGACACCCTAACTAATCAAGAACCCATCAATCTCTGCTTTAAAAATACCTGATGACCCAGCGTCCATAGCCGCCTGTGGAAATTAATGCCACAGATTCACCACCCTACCCTCTGGCTAAAGAAATTCCTTCTCATCTCAATTCTGAAGGTGCGTCCTTTTATTCTGAGGCTGTGCCTTCTGGTCCTGGACCTTCCCGCTACTGGAACATCCTCTTCACATCCATTATATCCAGGCCTTTCACTATTCGGTAGGTTTCAGTGAGATCCCCCTCATCCTTCTAAACCTCAACGAGTACTGACCCATAGCCATCAAACACTCCAATAATGTGCTTTTGCTGACATGTTATGCATGCATCTTTGCTTTGTGATATAACCTATGTTGTAAGTACAATGGTCTAAACAGTGTCTGAGAAAAGTTTTGGCTCCTGAATTCCCTGCTTGTCTTGTTTGTAATTGCCTTACACTTGTTCACCTTAGTTACACCTATACTGGCAAGAGGAAGCATTTTGCGTGATGTGATTTCCAGTCTTTTCAATCTTTTACAAGCAGTCTGGTTTCATTGTAGCACGTCTTTCTTATATACTTGCCCTGGAAGTTGTAACACTGTAAGCTGTCCAAATGGAAGTGTTGTTCATGCAAATGTAAGTCATACAGCGTGGAAACAGGCCCTTCGGCCCAAACCAAAATGTCCCATCTACATTAGACCCATCTTCCTGCATTTGGTCCATATCCCTCTAAACCTGTCCTATCTAAATTCTTCTTAAATGTTGCGATAATACCCGGCTCAACTACCTCCTCCAGCAACACGTTCCTTACACACCCCATACTTTGTATAAAACAGTTACTCCTCGAGCTCCTATTAAATCGTTACTCTCTCAACTTAAACCTATGTCTTCTGGTTCTCTATTCCCCTACTCTGGGCAAAAGACTCTGCATTTACCCAATCTATTCCTCTCATGATTAAGTACACCTCTATAAGATCACCCCTCATCCTCCTGCACTCCAAGGAATAAAGTCCCAGCCTGCTCAACCTCCCCTTAAAGCTCAGGCTCTCGAGCACTGGCAACTTATCTGCTAGCTTATCTAATGTTAGTTTTATCTTAACATTAGATTTTCATTTATCTGCTTTTTAATTCTGGAATTCTGTAATGGAAATGAACCCAAGTGCTGTGTATGTCCTTTATAATGGCAGTATTATTGTGTGCTGTGCTCCAGTGACCTGTCTACCTTAACCATTGGATCTTAGTTTCTCTGCTGACTTTAGTAACTGATCTCCTTACTTTTATTACCAAGTGACCCAGAATTAGGTGTTCTGATATTGGACATAAACAAGATGTTTAAGTGTTAAAATTGTGTTAGCCGCAACTTCATTAACCTTTGCTGAGATAGTACTACATTTCTGAATTACCCAGATTAAAAATGCACATTGAGGCAGCTGGTAGAACTGCTGCCTCACAATTCCAATTGACCTTGTTTCAATTCTGACTCTAGTGTGGAATTTTCCAATTATCCCCATGAGTCTATGGGTTTCCTAAGTACATACAAGTGAGAATGTTAATTGGCTGCTGTAGAACTATGTACCCATTTGGTATAGATGCGTAGTGGAATTTTGTGGGAGCTTGTCAGAGGTTATGGGGAGTAGGCAGGAGAATGGGGTTAGGAGGGAGAGATAGATCAGCCATGATTGAATGGCGGAGTAGACTTGATGGTGCGAATGGCCTAATTCTACTCTTATCACTTATGATCTCATGATCATATGGGAGCGTGGGGGAATAAAGTGGATTTGGTTTAACCCGTGGTGAATAGTGCACACTCGGTGGGTCAAAGGGCAGGATACTGTGTGGAACAACTCTGAATGTACACAGAGGATGCAGAAGTCTGTTTCAGACTGGACTTCCTTACGCTAATATTGTTGAAGATACACCATGAATGCATCTTTCACTTGCGCAGTGACGTACATTTGGGAGGCATTCAATCAGAAGGTACCTCTTTGGATAAGTGAATGTTTCATGGGCGGAGGAACTCCTTCTCCACTTTGGAAATCCAAGAGAGCATGTGTTAGACGAACTTGCAATGCAAATTGCACCCAAGTCTAAAGTGCTTCTGTTGGGATTTATTTCCAGCTTTGAGATTTGAATCATTTATAAAACCTCACTTCAAAGACCTTGATTATTTCTTATGCTTGGCTTTCAAGTTAAAATGATTAAATAGCTTTCAAAACTCTGAGCATTTGCTCATGTTTCAGTGATTGGAACTGTGCAATGCGAGGATCGGCTGTCAGAGCTTAGTTTTGTTTTGGAATGGCAAGAGACTTCCACTCTCAGTTGATGTCGCCATGAATAACAATTATAAAATTACAAGAACAAATGGAAACTGAACATAAACAACTTAGAAATGATAGTGAAATTTGCAGACTACTTGGCATAGTCATGTGGCCAGTTAGCCAAAGTAGTTTAGTTCTATTTTAGTTTGGTTTAGAGATACAGCATGGAAACAGGACCTCCAGTCCACCGAGTCCGCAACAACAAGCGATCGCCCATACATTAGTTCTATCCTACACACTAGGGACAATTTACAGAAGAAAATTAACTTACAAACCTGCAAGTCTTTGGGCTGTGGGAGGAAACCGGAGCACTCGGAGAAAACCCATGGGGTCACAGGGAGAACTGTAAACCCTGTTCAGCCAGCACCTGTAGTCAGGATTGAACCCGGGTCTCTGGTGCAATAATGCAGCAATTCTACTGCTTCGCCACTGTGCCATTTAAAAGGTACATTGGGAGGGGAAAAAAACAAGTAAAAATGAAACATGGAATAAAAGAATAATCAAAATCCATGATACATTTGCTCAATTATTGGATCAAAGTTCCACCAGAACTCAGTCATAAACATGACAAAGAATGCCATCGCACAAATTTGAAGAATGTCTCACAGGTAATCATTGTTGTTATTTATACTGTTTACTAGTGGCCCAATCTTTTGGTTTCATCTTGTTCCAAAGTCCATTCAATTTCCTATACATAAAAGATGTCGGAGATGTGATGAATGTGTTCTAAACAACTGTGGAAGCTGTAGAAGATTCAATACAGAGTCTAAACATCAAATCATTCAATATTTCACAATGAACAAGTTGCTTCATGCATTGGAAGTTTAGCAATTGAATGGCACCAATAAAGACAGAAATAGTCAACAAACAAACGACAGAAAAAGAAACTGTTGACATTTTAAGATTGAGGGATCTTTGTCTGAACTGGAAAAATAAATGTTTTTAAGTTGCAGAGAGAGTAGGGGAAGAATGGATGGAACAAGCAGAATGCAGTGATGGACGGAGCCCAGGCTTGCTGTGAGAAGCTGTTGATGGAGCCTTCTGCTTGACCCGCTGAGTGTTTTTTTAAAATTATTATTTTAAAAAATATTTTTATTAGAAGCAGTGTACAAAAGTATAAACCGCGGCATATGACATAATACATTTATTGTACAGCTTCCATTTTAATTTTAACAAAGATGAAATAGAAAAAGAGAGAAAGAGCAAGAAAGAAAGAAAGTGAAAGAGAAAGTGAATGTGTAAGAATAGAACCCCTAAACTACCAAATGAGTGTAATCAAAGAGTGAGTAAGTAAAAACCTAAAAAAAAAAAGACAAAAACGAAAAAACGAAAAAAAAAAAAGAAAAAAAAAGTGTTGATATACCTGCTTCATTTCTCTCCCCACCTATCACCCAGTCCATAAATCGGTATAATTCCGAAGTTGTGTAGCACCATACTATCCTTGTAATGAATCAATGAAAGGAATCCATATCTTTGAAAATTGCTCTGATTTTCCTGCTAAGACAAGTCTCATATCTTCAAGATGTAGCGTCTCAGACATGTTTGTAATCCACATTTTAAGAGTTGGGGGAGATGTATTTTTCCAAAATTTAAGTATAAGTTTTTTTGCCATTATCAGGCCATAATTAAGGAAACTTTTTTGAAATATTGATAGCTCAGGGCAGGCTTCTGCTGTTCCGAAAATAATCAGTTCTGTATGGGGGTCCAGTTTTGTTTTTAATGATTTTGAGAAAATGTCAAAGATTCCTTTCCAAAAGTTATGTAATTTTATGCAAGAGGCAAAGGAGTGTGTTATAGTTGCTTCTTGAAGGAGATATTTCTCACAAATAGGAGATACATTTGAAAAAATCTTATTCAGTTTAGTCTTTGAGTAGTAGAGTCTGTGCAGTATTTTGAATTGGATTAAAATGTGTCTAACATTAATCGAACAATTATGTATATATAAGAGATATAGTCAGCATCTTTTGCTGAGTGTTGTCAACATCTTTTGTTGAATTTTGAATTTCCAGCATCTGCAGTGTTTTTTGAATACCATTCACAACTGAATGCTCATTTGATTTTATTATCTTCAGTCTAAAGTTTTCCAATGTAGTCAGATGGAAAGCATAATTATCTGATTATAGGCCTGTATATTGTATTTTACCCATTTAACAGAATTTTCTGAAATATCTTTCTCAGCAGGGTTTAATAGACTTGAGGGAAAATAAAGTTTTTTTTCTGCTTATAAAGGCACTGGTATGGTTTTGAATGTTTACCCAGAGGTTTTTTTTTCCCAAAGAAGCCAACCCTGGATCTATGTACAGGGAGAGTCCCAATGTCCAGTGTCTAGAATGGATTGGGCCTTTGTTGCTCTGTGTGTGTGCTTCTCCTTGCATATGACACGAACAGCCTAAAGTTGAAGGACTACTTGTTCTATTTGATCTTGTTTGTGCACACCGGGTTGATTGCATTAGTTGAAACAGGGTGGACCACGTGAAGGTTGCAATGTCCCACCCCTGTGTGTGTGCTCACTCGCTTTGTACTGATGCAAATTCCCTTTGCCTTTGTGCTTGCCCTCTTTCTTTGTCCATTAATTCAACCTTATTCACCATCCTGGCTGAAGCTAATTTACAAGAGTTCTGTTTCTTGATGGTCAACATCTGGATAAGAATCTTTAGTTCCATATTATTTACTCCCATAGAACTTTTCCTTCAGCAGATTCCTTAGACCACACTAAAGAGGCTTTGTGTAAAAGCTGAAAAATGGGCAATTAATAAATATTTTTACAGCAGAGATTGATACATTCTTCATTACTACGGGTGTCAGGGGTTATGGGGAAAAGGCAGGAGAATAGGGTTCAAAGGGAAGGATAGATCAGCCATGATTGAATGGCAGAGTAGACTTGATAGGCCAAATGACCCAATTTTGCTCTTATGAACTCGTAAGTTCATAAGTATCTTCTTCACTGCTAAGAAGTTTCATTGTCAACCCTTTCTGGGGTTGTCAGAGATCTGTTAAAATCCCTTTCCGAACTTTGGAAGATGATCAAAGATTGAAAGTTAAAAAGATAAAATCTTGACGAATTGAATGAAACCAGGATGTCCCTGTGCCTTCGCAGCTGTGTGAGAATCATCAGAAAGTTGACAAGTTGACAAAGTAGGATTGAAGATAAAGATAATTAAGAGAAAAATAATTAGGGGAAAAGATGATAGGATTGACGAGGTCTGGAAAATAATTAGCAATGAGAGCAAATTAAAAGTAAACAACAGCATTGGAATAAGTGCACTTTATTGAAGTTAGAACCCAGATGCCAAATCACCAGGGAATGCTGCACTTTTGAGAGGGACTTTTCATTAAAAGCTTTGGTAAGTGTTAACAGTATAATAGTGTTTCATGGCTGTAACTTCTGGAGGTACTGTGGAAAATAAGAAATATTCCACTCCGTGTATCAACTTTTCTTGGCTTCACCAACATCACAGTTGTTAAACTACAAAGCTGCCCTTCGAAACATTTTTTTTGGCAAGTACACGTTAGGCCTCAAAGCAACTAAACAACAAAACGTTCAAGAAAGAAAGAACTATATTACAGTAGTCCCTTTTGTGGATTTGGTCATTTTAAAATTCTTCAAAACTAATACATTTTTTTTTTTTAATATTGAATAATTGCAATAGGTAACAGCACAGTCCCAAAAAAGAAAAATATTAGCCAGACAGCAGCACAAAAAAATAACATAGACCAAGGTTTCTGGAAAAGTCAAAGCAGGTTACGGAGCATAGTCTATCAGTCTTGACCCGAAGCGTCTACCTTCTATCCAGAGATGCTGCCTGTCCCACTGAGTTACTCCAGTATTTGTGTCTATCTTCAGTGTAAACCGGCATGTGCAGTTCCTTCCTACACATAGTTCAATCACCGCTGATTCCAAAAATCCTGGACAAGGTTGGATGTAACTCAAGTTATTTATTCACTTGAGGACCAACTTATTTATGGGAATGGGAAGGTGAGACCATGATAGAAGTATCTTATTGCTGAAAAGTGCAGTCTCCTCAACATTTGATGTGGACCTCTGATACTTGTACAATGCCCACTATGGGTTCTCACCAGATCATTGCATGTTTTGCCAACTTCACTGTTGCATGGAATTGTCTGGATTCTTTTGGCTGTTTTCACTTTGACAAATAAAATGAACGAAAAAACACAGTGGAAGAACGGATTATTTCCTTTCCTATCACCTCAATGCTCTCCCACTTGCAGAATAAATGTTTATTAATGAAATAATAAGATGGCAGTTCATTCATACATCAATAAAATGATTCATATGAGCGCTATAACTGGTTGATTAATTTTGCTAATATAGAGCCAATGATATCATTGATTGTTACAAGCAACAGTACTTCCATTTGACAGCTTTAGATTTATCCAGAGAAACGGCTTGACAAGCCGTTACCTTGCTCTGATGGCTTCATTTATGATAACCTTAAATGCAGTCCGCCTTTAATTCGTTCCCGCCAGCAAGATGCAAAAGTTGTGATATCCTTGCGCACTTTTGACTTGAAGTTGGATTTGTGCGCGATGTTACTCAATTTCAGTGGAAAATAAATAGCAAAGGACAACTATGGTCATGCTGCTCATGGCAAGAGATCCACAATGTTCCTTGCCGATCCTCTGCGAGTCTGCACAGAAGCCCAGAGAGGCAATTGTATCCAAAGATCACACATACAAAAGGAGATATTCATAAGCCTTATGAGGCCTGTGACAGCGCTCCCTAAAGATCAGAATACTTTTGGCTAATTCTTTCCCAGTTAGGAAAACTTAAATGAAGATCAGAATTATTTTGTTCACAAAGCAGAAAAAACTCTAAACTCTAGGGAGATTTATACGTTTTACAATTCATGTGTTTTTCTGCTGCTTTCAGTTCCTTTCTCCATGAACATTTTTAGTCCTGCTTTATTTTAATCTTCTCATTGCTTTTTAAACTTTCGATGTTCATTTGCTCTGTCTGGTGAACTGGCTGAATGTTTGTAGCTTGGCAATTTCCATGCAGGTCTTAGATTCAGGCACGGAAATCGCTATCAATACATGGAGGGGACAGGGGGGGACACAATTTATTGCCGGCTGCGCGCGCATGTGCACACTCACACACACACGCGAGGCTTCGGAGGCTCAATCCAGCTCTAAATGCAGCTCAACTCTGCCTGGCTCGTCGGGTTAACCTACAGCCCTGCCTGGACTGACGGGACACCAGCACTGCTCCGCATTGGCTGTAAACCTGGGCCATATTTCCCATAAGTCCAGACAGGGCTGTGGGTTATCCTGGCAGGACAGGCAGAGTTGAGCTGGATTTAGCGCTGCTTCTGTAGCTGGCTGTGGGCCTGGGGGCACCGCGCCCATCTGACTCCCGATGTCTCTGGCCACCCCCGGGGGGGTGGGGGGGGGGCACTCAGGTGGGGCCGGGACAGCGCCGGAGAGCCTGGATCGACCCTGGCTCTGCCATTCAATCATGGCTGATCTATCTCTCTCTCGTAACCTCATTCTCGTGCCTTCTCCCCATAACCTCTGACATCTGTACTAATCAAGAATCTGTCTATCTCTGCCTTAAATATATCCACTGTGGCAAAGAATTCCACAGATTCACCACCCTCTGACTAAATAAATTTCTCCTCATCTCCTTCTTAAAAGATCGAACTTTAATTCTGAGGCTATGACCTCTAGTCCTCGACTCTCCCACAAGTGGAAACATCCTCTTCACATCCACTCTATTCTCCACATCCACTCTATTCTCCAGATCCACTCTATTCTGAGGCTGACTGGGAGCTGCTGGAGCTGCTTCACCTGGGTGGGCAGCTGATTGTACTTCTTAATGACTGAACTCATTTATCTACATAATTACCTCTAGTGTGGATAGTTCACCTTGTCAATCCCGAGGGTAAGGTACAACTTGGCGTCGGGGCGTGGAACTTGAACAGGGGCAAAGAGACTGCTGATGTGTCCCATCAGCGATTGGCGCATTTAGTGTCAGTGTTACAATTGGGGTCCATTCCTGCTCCAACATTCACGATCTTAAATGGCCTAGCTGTGTTGGAAACGATGGGCTTGCATTTTGCAGGCATAGATGTTCATTAAAGCGGAGCATTTTTGTTATGTTGTATCCACATCCATCGATTACATTAAGGTGGATGAACAGGAACATTTAACCTGACGGCTGCTTTTCGTGCTTCACGGTGGCTAAAGGTTCCAGAAAAGACCCAGCTTGGCACCTTCTGAACTGTCCGTTTGTTGGGAACATCCGCCGTGGTGGTGTGCTTATACAGGCACTCCCCAGATTATGTGATAGGCCACTTATGTAAACTCCCACTTCCGTAATCAATTCTTCAAGCCCACTGATGTATTTCTCAGTCAGACGTCTCTGTAGCAGGGCACTACTGTGCACGAGGGTGGTTTCCGCAAGCCAGTCAACTGTTTTCATGGGTGCTCCCAAGTGGTCTCTGTATCGGAGCGCCCATATGATCTCCGCATTGGAGCTCCCTCGTGGTCTCTGTGTCGGAGTTCCCAAATGGTCTCCGCATTGGAGCTCCGCGTGGTCTCCACAACGGAGCTCCCAAATGGTCTCCGCATTGGAGCTCCCGCGTGGTCTCCACAACGGAGCTCCTCCGTTTCCGTTTTACGTAACATCTAACTAACGCCAGGGCCCCAGAGCACCTGGACTTGCTTTGTAAACGTTGGAAACATTTGGAGAAATTTCAAACCACTACTTGAATTAATTTAAATAATCTTTCCTTAGTTCAGCTGACAATCAAACCCAGCACATGGAAACTCTCAAGAATGATTAAAAATCAATTTAATAAAGTCAAAGAAACAAAAACTAGCACTTTAAAGACTTCAATAAAAGCACATTTATCCAAGAGCCGCTTGCAACATTTTCTCCCAGCCCTTCACCTTAACCAATGTAATTTGCCTCAATCATCAAATGCGTTACAATTTACATTCCCTGCAGGCTAATTGAAAGTTATTTTGCAAATTTAAGATTAAGCTGTATTCATTTTGGTCATCTGCTTATCATGGTAATGATGATTTTCCATCGTTCTGTGATGTACCAACTTTATCTGTCTGAGATTATTTAAAAACAGTGTGTTGGAACATTCTTCAAGCTCAGTATTTGAATAACCCAGTTTGAAACTGGTAGAAGATTTGGAGTTTGAAGAACAGAGGTGGATTAATTAATTAGCAGATTATTCACTTTCTTCTTGGATTAATAAAGTGAAATGTTAATTTGTTTCTAATATCCATATAGCTCGGATCTTTAACACACTATTTGCTTATTCTACATTAAGTTGTTTTTACGTTATTTTATTCACAACATCAGGGGACAACTGGAGCCAAGTGTTGATGTCCATTGGGGTTAGGAGGGAGTGCAGGGGCTTCTAGGTTACCAAATTCTGGAGGGTGAATGTCAAGGCTGAGTCAAAGATCTTGGGCTGAAATGGTCGTGCACTGTTGTGGCCACCGGTCTTCAGTGACCATGGTGGAGAGGATTATTGGGACACAGCTAACATGCCTTGGAGGGCATCTACCACACACGGTGCCTCAGGAAGGCCGTCAGCATCCATAAAGACTCCGCACACCCTTGTAACGGACTGTTCGAACTACTTCCCTCCGGCAGACGTTACAAGGCCTTCTACGCCCGAACCTCCAGACTCAGAAACAGCTTTATTCCCAGAGCTATAGCGGCTCTGAACCGGCCCTGCTGAGTGCCCCCCATCCCCCCTGGACTGTCTCCCTCGGATGGTCACGTCACACAGCTTATTTATTTATTTTACCTTTCTTTTACATCGGTTAGAAGCTGCATACTAAATCTCGTTGCACTGATGTGCAATGACAATAAAAGATATTATTATTATTATTATTATTATTATGATGATACTTAATTGGAATCATTTGCCTGAATCTTACTGGAGATGAGGACTTGAAGGTGGACTGGTGAAGGTGGATTGCTCTCCTTGGATCAAGGAAGGCTGAGGGAAGATTGGATATGATGTATAAGATAATAACTGCTTAAAAGTTGTGGAAACACAGAGAAGTGGTTTGCATTTGCTCGCAGTTCAAAGATTGGATACACATGATTGGATATGATTGGACAAGGGTTCGATCCTGACCTTGGGTGCTGTCTGTGGAGTTTGCACATTGTTCCTGTCACTATGTAGGCTTTCTCCAGTTTCTTCCCACATCCCAAGAGGTTAATTGGCCTCTGTATATTGTGTTGGGCGTGGATGAAAAAGAGGGGAAACATAGACCTCGTGTGAACGGGTGGTCGAAGGTCGGTGTGGGCCCAGAGTGTGGAAGGTGGACCTTATAATCAATCAACCTCTAACAGCCACAACAATTGTGTGGATATGACTCTAACCAATGGAGATTTCCTCTTGATTCCCCTTGGCCTATGCGTTCTCCCAGTTGCCAAACACTTTAATTCCCCTTCCCATTCCCACACTGACTTTTCTGTCATGGGTCTCCCCCACTGTCAGAGTGAGGCCAGCACTTCATATTTTGCTAAGGCAGTTTACAACCCAGCAGTATGAATATTGATTTCTCTAATTCCAAGAAACCCTTGCATTCCCTCTCTCTCCATCCCGCCCCCATCCTAGACATCCTGCTAGTTTCACTGTTCATATCCCTTTATTATCACTTCTTCCATTATCAACAGTGGACCATTGTGGGCTCCACCTTTCCTGAGTCGCCAGTGTCGGTTATGATTTGTTCTGCACCTTTTCATAGCTCTCCCCTGAATCTCAGGCTGAAGCAGGATATCAATCCGAAAAGTCATCTATTCCTTTGCTCCAGACATGCTGCCTGACTCACTGAGTTACTCCAACATTTTGTGTCTATCCTCTTGATTCCCATTTTTTTGCCAGGGCTTCTTGATGCTGCACTCTTTCGAGTTCTGCCTTGATGGCGAGTGTATGCTCCCTTTCACCTCTGGAATTCAGCTCTTGGGTTCATTTCCAGACCAAGGCTTTGGGGAAGTCTGCAATTTAGTGTTCTTCATAAATGCAAGTAAGTGCCCCTTGAAAGCACTCTTGATGACATTTCTATCATTTTGAGGATTGCTTGTAGTCTGAGCAGCAATAAACCGGAATGGATTTCGTCTTTTTAAAAGGCTGACCTTCAGGTTTTCACAATTAGAGTTTGATAATGTCTTAGAATGGTGTCCAACTCTAATTTACTTTAGAGTTTAGAGATACAGTGCAGAAACATGCCTTTGGCCCACTAAGTCCGTGCCGACCAGCGATATCCTTACACCAGCACTATCCTATGCATGAGGGACAATTTACTATTTGTAACAAAGCCAATTAACCTCCAAGCCTGTGCATCTTTGGAGTATGGGCGGAAAAGAGGAGCACCAAGGGAAAACCCACACAATCACAGGAAGAACTTTGTACAGACACCACCCATAGTCTGGTTCGAACCAGGATCTCTGGCACTATAAGGCAAAACTCGACCACTGCACCACCTTGCCACCAGTGTACTACTTCGGTGTACTAAGTCCAAGTTAAAAATACTTTTTCAATTCAATTTTATTGTTCCAGTTAAAATATAATGCATTCTCTTTCATTCCAAAAGCCTCTGTTGTTTTTTACAAATGTGTTCACAGCTTCATAGCTCAAGCCTGTCTGTAGATGCATGTTTTTTTCATGGGATGGTTTTCAACATACCCTAGGATTAACTGCATGAACTGAAATTTGTCCTTTTGGATCTCTCAGGCTAGGTAAAGAGATCTGGCCCTTCTCCATACAACAGTGCCTCAGCTTTCAATGTAATTGCTTTCATGTGGTCTATTATCTGCAAGTCATATAATTAATCCAATTAAGTGTTCTTTTTCTTCTCTTTCTGCAGAATGTCGAAATGAGAGGCTTTTAATAAGAGAATTTGCTGTTTGTCAAATCAAGGGAAAGCTATATTTGGGGAAAGAAAGAGTGCTACAAGAAATTCTAGGAGCTAATCTGATTGCTGGCACAATGCTTTGAGGAAGAGAAAGACAGAAACTCATTCATCTCGAAAGCATGCCAGCTTCTGACCTGTGAACGGCTACGGTGGAGTACAGAGAGAGCTGACCAGCTGAAGATGCGGCCATGGACCAGCTCCTGGCGATGGATTATGTTGATCCTTCTTGCCTGGGGGACGTTGTTGTTCTATATAGGCGGACATTTAGTCCGAGACAGCGACCAACCAGATCGCTCCAGCAGAGAACTGTCCAAGATACTGGCAAAACTTGAACGTTTGAAGCAACAAAATGAAGATCTGCGGAGAATGGCAGAGTCCCTGAGGTGGGTAGACAGAGGGCCGAGGTCAGGCTTCACTGCACATTTCCAAGGGGGATTTTGCGTACATATTGGTAAATGAGTCGGGAAAGAGAGTGCGTTGGGATGCATTTAACAAATGATTGTGCAAACTGTTGTTTTGTGGAGATTTTCATAACTGGTTATTAGTGAGGACAGGGGTACTCTTGAAATACACAAGTGAGAGCAATAACTTATTTATACCTCTCAAAAGATAAGTATTTATAAACTATGCCACGGATGCTTAATACAGAAATGCTGCATGTGTAATTGCAACTGCTTTATTTTGTGGTCTAAATATACAATATTGTGCACTGAAGTATGGTGATGTATTCCGTCATTGAAGTCGTCAGCAGAAGGAGTAAACAAGTATCTGCAGACCTGATGGTTTAGCATTGCTCCCGGGGATGCTACTGGAATCTGTCATGAGACATCGTGTGATGAGGCACTTGACAAGAGCAAGGCTGGCCAGAGAATTTGCATGGACTTGCAAAGGATGGGTCATGTCTGTGATTGAATTTCATTTTATGTGAGGCCCATCGTGTTGGCATGAGCCACAACACATCCCACCCTCTGCACTCTGTGGAGTGTGAATGTTGGCCACAGGCTTCAGTGCAGCATTTAGTATGGTTCTGATTCAGAAATGATCAAAATTTAAAACTTGTCAAACAGGAGGGTAACTCTCTGAGTATTAGTTTGAACAACTGGTGACAGTGTACAGGGGAAAGGAGCATCAGAATTAACATGCAGATTTATTTCGGATACAAAGTGCTGGAGTAACTCAGCAGGTCGGGCAGCCTCATTGAAGAATAATGAATGATGCATGCAGGAGATGCAGAATACTCTGGCTCAAAGCAGGAATTTAAAATATAAATATCAACAGATTGCATCTGCAAGTTGTGGCAGATGGAATTCAGTGTGCGAACATTTGAGGTAATTACTTTGAATTTTGAAAGCGTAATCTGAGCATTTTCTTTATTTTTTTTACTTTAACGATACAGCGGGAAACAGGCCCTTTAGTCCACCAAGTCTGCATGGACCAGCGATCACCCTGAACACTAGCACTATCCTACTCACTAGGGACAAATTACAATTTCCAGAAACCAATTACCCTACAAATCTGCATGTCTTGGAATGTGGGAGGAAACCGGAGCACCTGGAGAAAACCCACATGGGTCACATGGAGAATGTACAATCAAAGTCACAATCGAACCCTGATCTCTGGCGCTGTAAGGCAGCAACTCTACTGCTGTGCTGTCTTTTTGTTCTGGGATTTTGTTATCGCGATGGATTAGGTAGTATTGGGTAGCAAAGGGTACCAGGGCACTCCGTGTGGGTAAATCAGTAACAGCAAGTGGAGTAGGCCAAACAAGGTTACTGAATGCAATATTATTCTTTGCTTTAAAGAATTGGGAATACAAGGCCTCAAAATGTTGCTTCGTTCATATCCCAATATAAAACTGAATTCAGAAAAGAGCAAAGATAGACATAATGTGCTGGAGTAACTCAGTGAGTCAGACAGCATTTCTGCAGAAAAGGAATAGGTGACATTTTGGGTCAGAACCCTTCTTCAGACTGAAAGTTGAGGTGCGGGTAATTAAACTGGAGACGAGAAAAGGCCAAAACAAATCAGGTCAGGCAACAGATGACCTCCGGAAGGATGGAACCCATAATGACACATTGTTGATAATAGCAGTCCATTTGAAGAAAAATTGTGTTCCTGGAGGGACAGCGATGCAGATTTACAAATGATGCAGCGATGTAAAGGAATGAATTGCGCAAATCTATTGAATAATGAAGGGTGTATCAATTTGACATGTTTGGATTAAGAGGTTTAGTGGTTTATTATCAGTCGGTTGCAGAGCCTCTGTTTCTTTCTTGTGAGACCAATTCAGAATATTAAGTTCAGCCGGTTGGGAGAAAAATCAAGACGCATTGGTTTTTCAAGAAAAGCTCGAAAGAGCACAATTGTTTGGTCAGTTGAGAATCCAGGTTTTCAGTACACAAGCAGGTCAGAGATTTCGGAGCAGGAGAAAGAGTGGATGTGGAGAGGATGTTTCCACTAGTGGGAGAGTCGAGGACCAGAGCCTGTAGACTCCGAATAAAAGGACGTACCTTTATGAAGGAGATGAGAGGGATTTCTTTAGTCAGAAGGTAGTGAATCTGTGGAATTCATTGCCACAGAAGGCTGTGGAGGCCGTCAATGGATATTTTAAAGTTGGAGATTGACAGATTCTTGATTAGTACAGGTGTCGGGTTATAGGGAGAAGGCAAGTGAATGGGATTGAGAAGGAAAGATAGATCTGCCATGATTGAATGGCTGTGTAGACTTGGTAAGCTGAAGGCCTAATTCTGCTCCTATAACTTATAAACTTATGAACTTAGTTGGGACACTGATGAACTGTGATTACACTCATGGGGTTCGAATGACTGGTTCCTGTTGCCTTGGTATATAAGATAGTTTGTCGAGTGGATGGTGATGCGCATTATGAGTTGTTCAATCATAATGTAAGCATTGATGAAGGATTAATAGAAAAATGTTGTCAGATTCTGTACTGTTTTACTTTTCATTCAATCCTCAGTGCTAGATAATAACTTGCTCAATGTCACATAGAACAGTACAGCATAAGAACAGGCCCTTCGGCCCACAGTGTCAGTGCCAAAAATTATGCCAGAGCCACCTCAGTTGAAAACAACTGGGCTACTCTAGAATAAATGAACAGGAATCTGTGACGACTGCATATGGGGTACTGAATGATACTGCATATGTCAAACTGAATGAAAGAAGGATAATTACTTGCGTATGCAGTCGTCATTTACCATTCCAAAATGAGCACTTATTATTTCATAGTCATACAGTGTGGAAATGGGTCCTACAGCCCAACTTGCCCATGCTGACCAACATGCATATAAATAATGTTTCATTTTGTGAAGTAAATCCTTTTCTATAAGATCAGAGGGATTTCTGTGGGCTGGTTCGTAGTTAGTTGCTACTTCAAATTAATTGCATTGCGTGAATGAGTGAATGAATGAATGATTCTTCCAATTTCAACAGATCATACCCATTGAAGACACCTAAATTCCTTTGATATGATTAGTCTTTGACTGAGGAATCTCTTCCAAAAAATACCTGAAACTTGAGATCAGTTTTTTCTTGGCCTCAGCAGCCACCTCATTACTTAAAGAGATAAAGTGGAATTAATTCAACCCTGCAGAACTCTCTAAAACAAGGGAGATTTTGATTAAAACATTACAGAAGCCAATGAACATACAAACCTGCATGTCTTTAGAATGTGGGAGGAAATTGGCGGGTCCGGTGAAAACCCACATGGTCACAGGGAGAATAAACAAACTCTGCACAGACAGTGCGCACAGCTCTTTTTTTTCCGTAAAACCTGCCTTATTCCTTCTGAAAAAAGAAGCCACAAGCCATATTTTAAACTCTAGTGTGATTTATTCTGCAACTAAGTACTCTTTATTGTCTTCAAATTACCTTTGTCTATCACCAAGCTTTTATTTAAACCTGGAAGAACAGAATGAAGAAACAATTGTAATCTGAGTAATGAACAAATCCAGCATGAAAACACTTAATATGCAAGGCAGCAGCATGATGGACTATATTCCATGCTGGACAGATGGAGCGACAACAGCCAAGAGGAATGAGATGCCATTCAGAAGCAAACAGTGTACTTAATCTATAGCCCATCCAGTGGAATCATCAGCATTTAGCTGATTAAATAGCAGTAAACCTGGAACCTGCACACATCGAATGTCAAACATGGAAGTGCCAGACTTGCAGGTAGATGTGGATGGTGGAACCTGTCAGTTTCTCATGATCACCAGTTTTGAAGCCGTGTCTTGTTGCAATTCCACATTACACCAGACGATTTCCCTTTGATTTAACAGTATCCAAGACCCCATTGATTTTGGTGAGGATTATAGGGTTCTGGATGAAGAGGAAAATGGAAGCAAGTTGCTTTTTAAAAAATATTTTAGTTCAGCCTCATTGTTTTAAATTATTTATGTGTTGAGATGTTTTCAGTAGTTATTATTGGTATTTTTCAATAGTTGTATTAGTTTAACTGCCGACTAAAATAGATTTTTTAATGTTGATGAATATTAGACACAATTAAACAAAGTTTAAAAAAAAATCACTCTCCACTTTTACGTCCAACAAGTCTTTGGCTATCAGAAGGTGTAGAGCATTGTCTGCGAGCAGTACTGTTTAACTGTGGCCTGGGTTAATGCTGAGGCCAAACCACTGTCTCATTGGATACCACAGAGCATGTGCTTGGCACTCTGCATCTGGTTCAGCTAAGTATGAGTATGCGGTAGTGCGTGGGTGGCGGGTATCAAAGGCAGCAATTTCCTGAAGTGGCACCTGGGCCATAGAACTGGGCCACCCATCTGAGTTAACTGGGCAATGTGTTATTTACAGAATGCTCTTGATGAGACTTGTAATCTTTGCCACTCAGGAAGTGAAGTGCAAAATGCACTTCAGAAAACACTGACATTCCCAAGTGCAATCTTGGTTTATTGTATTGCATTTGCTATTGTAAGGCTTATAATAATACTATGCAATATTTATGACTATAATTGTGTTGTTATTAGTGTGTGGGATTTTGGTTGGTCAACCTCGCCCCACATTAATTTTGGTTCATACCGGCGATTGTTGTTTTGGAGACTTATTTTGTGTAGTGCAGAAAATCCTCTGGTGGACACATGGAGAATGCATGTGGACTTACCCACTATTGCGATTGCCGCCTTATGATAACCTTATGAACCCAACTTTAATCCATTTAATACTAACAGCCTACAGTGACTGAAGTATTCAAAGACAAACATGCAGGGTCACACAAGTGCCCCTTAAGTCACACAACATGGTGAATTTGACACAAGTGGCCTGCCTTCCTCTTTCGCTGGTCAAAAATCATGTAAACTACTTTGATAATAAACTGAAAATACCCAGGTCATGCAGGTGAAGAAGGCAGATCACCGTCACCTTTTCAAGGCGAAGATGGTCAAAGAAATCTGTAGTTTTTTTCTGCATCTTGAGAACGAACTGCAAAAATAAAATTAATCTTGAAAGTGAGTTTTTCCATCTCTGAAAAGAAGCACATTCCTTTGTTTCATATCCATTGTTTTAGTAGCTTAAAGCCCTGTCCCACTGTACGAGTTCATTCAAATGCTCTTCCGAGTTTAAAAAAAAAATCAAACTCGTGGTAAGCACGTAGAATGAACGTAGCGGGTACGTCGGAGCTCGGGGACATCTCTTAACGGCTCGTAACTCTAACGGCAGGTACTCGGGAAACACGATAAGCTCGGGAAGACTCGTGATGATTTTTCAACATGTTGAAAAATGCCTACGAGAGCCCCGAGTACTTACGAGCGGCCATTACCGTAAATCTCCAAGTTCAAATCAGGGCAAACTCAGGAGAACTCTTGAATGAACTCATACAGTGGGACAGGGCTATTAGTGCCAAGAGAGAGAAAACATTGGAAACTGTCAGTGGGTTTGAGCACATTTTCAATCTTCCACTTTCACCATCACTATTCCAAGTAATATTCTTCACTGTACGATGAACTGTTCTGCTGTGTTGCAACTGGTAGAACAAAGCTGTTCTTAGGAGAATCATAAGGAGTTAAATGTTCAATTGTGATGGTGTAGTGTTTTGTCATGGATCTCTTGTTGTGGTGCTGATGGGTTGCTTGAAGCACGTTTGTTATCTTTGGTTGCTGAGTGAGCCTAATCTAACAGTGCCTGATCCTTTAAGATTCCTGGCCAAAATATAACATCCAGATAAATTATACAACTGCAAAGGCTTCCAAGGTTAACTGGAGGACACCCGGTGCTATTTGTTTTTTTTTTAATCTCCAATTCCGGTGATCTACCTATTTGTTCCTGAATTCCTTCTGATCCAAAGTGTTCCATTTTGCAGGGATCCTGTGTGTGTATAATAGAGGACTTATTTACACAGCAGAATCTAAAAGATGGGTATTGCTTTCATTTGCAATATGAGAATTGCATTTTCACAGATATTTTCCAGACAGATTAATCTCTCTGGTCTCATTATTGATATATTTCCTCCAGTTCTCAATCCTATTATTTTTTGATGAAAATAAGTACCATGAGCAATTTCCGTGAAAGATGCACATGTTTAATCCTGGCTTTATTTTAATGTTACCCAGAATGTTGCTGCTCAATTGACATAATGTTGTTGGCATTCGCTTGGTTCTGAATTAAGATGATCACTGGATTGTGGCTGTGGCTCCATATGTTCGAGGTGCACTGTTGAGCATCGACATGTTGTGCAGGCAAACCTCACATTTTTATGCGGGGGTTACGTGCTTGAATAGCAACACGTAATTCAAAATGCGTAAATTAAACATATAGGCAATTGCGCTATTTGCAGTGAATTTGAATACATTCCAAAATATAGCAGTGCATAAATCAAGCTTTGGTATTAAAGGAACAAGCAGGTTATTTCCAAAATGCTTAAATCAAGTTTGAAACACAAGATGCTTGTGTTCATACAGATTGTTACTTTGCAAGGATTTCTCTTCACAAAGATTTCTCAAATGCCCTGAAAACTTGGATGCCATGTCCATTTCCTATAATGGTCGCTTTTAAATTGGTCTTTGCGTAGTAGTCAATGCATCACAAGCGTCCACTTATACCAAAGGTCATATTTTAGGCACAATGAACACTTCAGGAAAGATGTGCCTTTTCACTGTTCTACTATATTCACCAATGAATTTATTAACTTCATTTTCACAGCCGATAACATGTGATTTAGTTCTTTCACTGGATATTTAGTACCATTTTGATTTTGAAAAACTGAGTGTGCCAGCACGTTTGGAGAATTAGTTGCCACTCTTTTACATGTGGAACGGGTCCCAATCATGTCAAAACATGTGGCTGAACATATCTAATGTCTGATGACTACAGGAGATATGTTTTTTTATTCCCTATCTCAATCCATGGCCTGGCAACAATCAATGAAATGTAATTTGATATTAAGCTGTCAATTGTCAAGGGCAGAAAGATCAGATTGTTATGAGAACTGCAAAGCAAAAGATGTTTAAGAAGGAACTGCAGATGCTGGAAAATCAAAGGTAGACAAAAGTGCTGGAGAAACTCAGCGGGTGCGGCAGCATCTATGGAGCGAAGGAAATGGGCAACGTTTCGGGCCAAAACCCTTGGAACATTGAACATAACCCACAGAACAGTGCAGCACAAGAACAGGCTCATCAACCCTCAATGTCTGTGGCGAACATGATGCCAAGACCATCACATATATCTACCAGCACATAACCCATATCCCTCCATTCCCTGCATATCTACATATCTATCCAAAAGTATTTCAAATACCACTAAGTATCTTCTTCAACCATCAGTGCGTTCCGGACACTTATTACCTTCTGTGTAAAGTAAAACTTGTCTGGCACATCTCCTTTAAACGTTCCCCCTCACACCTTAAAGCTTTGCCCTCTAGTATTTTTTTTCCCCATCCTGGGAAAATGATTATGACTACCTCTTATGGCTTTTATTTTATATACTTCTATCAGGTCTCCCTGCAACCTCTGACGTTCCAGAGTGAACAATGCAAGTCTGTTCAACCTCTCCATGTAGCTCTCCCTACTCCAGGTATCAGTATGGTAAACTTCTCTGCACTTCTTTCCAAAGCCTCCACATCCTTCCTATAATGGGGCAACCAGATCTGCACATAAAACTTCAAATGGGATCTAACCAAAGTCCTATAAAGCTGCTTCATGACTTCCTGACTCTTATACTCAATCTCTCGACCTATGAAAGCAAGCATACCATATGCCTTCTTGGAACTTTATCTACTGTGTTGCTATTTTCAGGGAGTTATTGATTTTGAACCCAAGATACCTCTGTACATCATGCTCTGAGGTCTATTGGGTGTACAGCCAACGGCCAATGCCCATGATTTGGTCTGCAAAAACCCAGGTTTTCTGTTCGCCGATAGCAATAAGCAAAAGAGTAAAACTATACAATGCAAAATTAGAATTAGGAAAATCTGTATTTTTGTCGAACTTCAGTATCAAAGATATGTAAAAGTAAAATATAACAGACAATAATAATCAATAGTGTATCAATTGCTTATAACCTGATCTTAGCGTATAGTCTCGTTCCTTTATCCACAGGAGAATTAAAACGTCTCTTAATTCCAAGTCAAATTAGGTTAATTATAATATAATTTGGAATGAAATCAAGTTGTTAGTTGATTAGTTACCATTTTAGATTTGCTGAGATTTAATGGAAGAATTGTGCCTAAGTGTTGCTTTTGCGATTTGGCATCAATCATTAATTTGCTGTCACAGTACTCTTGGTAATTATATCACAGTCACTGAAAGACTACAAACTGAAATCATCTCTTCATTCAGTCATAGAGTCATACATCGTGGAAACAGCCCCTTCAGCCCAACTTGCCCACACCGAACAACACGTCCCATCTGCACGAGTCCCACCTGCCTGCGTTTGGCCCATATTCCTCTAAATCCGTCCTATCCATGTACCTGTCTAATTGCTTCTTAAAAGTCCCTGCCTCAACTACCTCCTCCGGTAGCTCGATCCATAGAGCCTTTTGTGTGAAAAGGTTGCCCGTCAGATTCTGATAAAATCTTAGCACTTTCACCTTAAACCTATGTCCTCCAGTTCTTGATTCCCCTACTCTGGGCAAGAGACTCTATACGTCCACCCAATCTATTGCCCTCCTGAGTTTAAACACATCTTAAGATCAACCATCATCCTTCTATGCTTATACTGAAGATAAACTATGCAGGGGCTTTCAGAGGTTGCAATTAAACTGATATATAGCAAGGCAATAATGGATAAGTGTAGGATTCCCATCAATGGGTCGTTGATGATTGGTGCATACTCGCCAAGTTTAATTGATATTTAACTGGCATCTAATTTGCCCTACGTTTTCGGGGGGGGGGGGAAGGAATAGGATCTTGGGAGAGTTGATGGGGATGTGGGGTGAATAAAACATGAGTAATGGATGGTCAGCATGAACACTGTGGGCCAAGGGGCCTATATTTTTTCTCTGTTTCTCGTTCACTCGCTCTCTCTCTCCCCCCCCCCCCCCCCCCCCTATCTCTCTCTCTCACCCCCTCCCTCGGTGGGAAGTATCACTGTAATTCCTCAAGTTCTTTATTGGGTGTAGCACTGGCTTGGGTTATAGTGGACACTCGCATAGTTCACCTCATCTCCTGTTTTTCATGTCTTTCATGATTTTGGCTGATGTAAAGAGATAGAGTCATAGAGTGATACAGTGTGGCAACAGGCACTTTGGCCCAACTTGCCCACACTGGCCAACATGTCCCAGCTACACAAGTCCCACCTGCCTGCACTTGGACCACATGCCTCCAAACCTGTCCTATCCATGTACATATCTAACTGTTTCTTAAACATCAACATAGTCCCAGCCTCAACTATCTCCTCTGGCAGCTTGTTCCATACTCCCACCACCCTTCAGATTACCCCTCAGATTCCTATTAAATCTTTTCCCTTTCACCTTGAACCTATGTCCTCTGGTCCTCGATTCCCCTACTCTTGGCAAGAGATTATGTGCCTGATCTATTCCTCTCATGATTTTATACATATACTTATAGAGTTAGTTGATTCTAACTTGCATGTTGAAAAGTGATGGGTCCAATCTTAGATGATGCTGCTTGACTATAGAAACTTGTCTGCTGGACAAATTGTGGAATCCCATTTGGATCCCATGGAATCCCATGTGGAATGCCATTTGTATCAGGCAACGGAGGATTGCGGTTATTGAACAATAAATACAGCTCTTCCTAAAAGGCAGCATAAGAAGTAGTCCTGCATTCAATGTGGAGCCAGAGAGAGCAGACAAGGTGGGAACAACACCCAGGCTGTCGCTTGTGGTGTTTGAGACATCTTGCAGTCACCTCGCCCATTGCTCCACGTCCCAAAGAAACACAGCACGGCATGAGAGGCAGCGAGTTTTCCACCATCTCACAACTTGCAAATTCTATCAGCAGCTGAAGCAAGCCCGAGTTTCGATAATGAGGCACTTTGCACAAGTGAGAATAAAAGTACCATTGAATATTGTTCCTCAATGGTTTTAGATCCTTGCTGATTTTAGATGGTATTTTATAACAATGTTATTTTAAGCATAGGTTGTTTAAACTAAACAAATATTGGTTGACCATTCCTAGTTTGATGAAGCTTTCTAAATGGGAAATAAAATGGACTGAAGTGAGCTAATCTATTGCTTGAGGTTGGTTAAAGGACCTGGGGAGGTCCACCTTGGTAGCCAGTATATTCATGACTTCAATGTCCAAGTGTGGCAGTTAGGAAGCAGTGAACCTGATCTCTGCATTTGGATCCAGCGCGGTGTTCAGAGGCTAAGAACAAGCATCTTGATCTGGGGGGTCAGATGCACTTTATCTCTGTCCCCTCAGTTGTACACGAGGCATCTGGAAAATCACAGTAAGCTCCATTCATTTGAAAACCCTCATCCATCCTGAAGGAAAGATTATTTTTATTGTAAACTTTTAATTGACATTAATGTTTGAACTCATTTTTATCAATGTAATTTCTTTCTAGGTAACGTTATCTATGTATTTATTTATTTTTTAATTTGAATACTGATTGTCCACATCTCTGATTATCAGAGACCTCTGAAAACATTTGTAGACGTCTTTAACAGGTGGGGTCAGGGTCTTCAGATTCTCTGCCCGAGTCCTCAAATATCCTTGTGGACTAAAGATAGATACAAAATGCTGGAGTAACTCAGGCAGCATCTCTGGAGAAAAAGGATGGGTGACGTTTCACGTTCGAATCGGGGGCAGCCACAAATTACCTCGGCAATACGGTGCCTGGTAGGCCTATTGTTGGCTAGGAAAGGTGTGATCTCAAGAGGAACAATGTGGAAAACTGTGGGAATGTAAACCCAGCAGTATGAACATTGAATTATCTAATTTTAAGTAACCTCCTGGCCCCCTTCTTGCACCCTAGTTGTTTTACCAGTGCCATAGTTTTCCACATTATTTCTCTTGAGACCTCACCTTCCCTAGCCAACAATGGACCTACCAGGCAATACCCTGCCTAAGGTCATTTGCGGTTGGCCCTGATTGATCCTGGTCTCCAGCTCTTCACATCCTTTCCCTAATTTTGTCTAATTTTACAACGTGAAGATTAAGGCTTCCACCACTTATATGCTCGAGGAGGGTGCTGTTAATCATTATCAAGCAATTACAGGGGAATGGGTACAAAAGGCCAAAAGTCAAAGCAATTTAACTACAGAGAGATACTATTGCCAAAAACACACATGCTACTTAAAACCAGCTTATTATCTTTCACACTGGGCTAGAATTACTGGGCATGAAATTATTGTTAATTGGTCTGTAACAAATCTCTGTAAGCAGTGACCATGTTCCTCCTGGTTAATCTGTCACTAACCTTTAAGCTCAGTGCAAATGAGCAACACTTCATTCACCACGAGTAACAGATAACGTTTAACCCACAGCAATCACTGAATCCTTCCAACATTCTGTTTTTGTTGCAGATTGTCTTTTCCAGTTGGCAACTATTGTGATATTTTGCACGTTTTGTATTTTGGAGATGATTTTTGTGTCCATTGTTGTGTATGCTAGACTTGAGAAGGCTCTTGTATATTGTCACATTTGAACTTGGCTCTGTATATCTAGAATGAGTGAAGACAAATGAACCCACAGTCATCCTTCTATTTTTTTGTTGTTGCTGGATTTATCTCCAAGCATACTCTCATCACCTTTCTGGAGAAAAGGAATAGATGAGATTTCAGGTTGAAAGATGGAGGGGGGGGGGGGGGTTGTTATCTGGAGGCGAGAGAAGACCAGGCAAAACCAGGGCAGCAACAGATCTCTCTGACTATTGATTATTTATATTCCGTTCTATAGTCATGCTATTCCATATATCTGTGCAGTTCAATTATAGATCATCCTCGTCGTAGAGTCATACTGCATGGAAACAGGTTCTTCGGTCCAACTTGTCCACACCGAGTGACATGTCCCATCTACACTAGTCCCACCTGCCTGCATTTGTCCCATATCCCTCTAAACCTGGCCTAGCCATGTAGGAGCTACCCCATACCTATCTAAATGCTTCTTGAATGCTACAGTAGTACCTGCTATACATTCTGGGTTTTTTCCCCCTGATTTTCATGAGTTTCTTTCCCCACTGATGGTGGAGTGCCAAATGGTGCAGAGTAATTTCAGATGAAATCTTGCTAAAGCCAATAGTGAAATAGTCTATCATTGTGGTCATGTCCCAAGATGTTCATTAAAAACCTGAGCAGTGCATTTGTTTATCTTGTACTAATTTCTCAAGTCAATTAAAATCCAATTTTAATCTTTTTTTTTGTAGGGATGAACTTTGCTGCATAATTTTGAGTAATTTCTTGATTTAGTATGACAGGCTAATAAGAATTCATCACCAAGATTGCTATTCATCTTGCTGTTTTAGCCTCAGGAATGGTTTGTGGTACAGTCTCTATATGGTAATATGACAAATTTTCCTTAAAAGATGACCAACACCAGATGCAAACTGAATATATTTATGACATATAAATATGACAGACCAAAGCAAGTATGTCTATCTCTATCCTTGCATAATTTAACTAAACTAACTCAATGTTGAGTATTATTGTCATGTGTACCTAGGTACAATGGAAAGCTTTTTGTTGTGTGCTATCCAGTCAACACAAAGACTATACATGATTAAAATCAAGCATCCACACTGTAGATATACAGGATAAAGAGTAAATTGTTTAAATTTTTCAAACTTCTGTACCTCTTGCTTAATGGGAGAGAGGAAAAGAGAGGGTGACCGGGGTGTGAGTGGTCCTTGATTATGCTGGAGACCTTGCCGAGGCAGTGTGAAGTATAGATGGAATTAATAGAAGAGAGGTTAGTTTACGGGGTGTTTTGGGCTATGTCCACAAATGTTGATCCACCTGCGATAAGTAGGTTATTGATGCTCCAAAGATCCATGATTAAACATTCCTAGCCACCAGATATCACATTATCCTGTGGGAGAGCTAAATATCCCACAGGCAATTTGATAAAAAGTATACTCTGGAAACTTCCCATCCAACATCCAGAGTGCAAAACAATCCCTCTTTGACGGTCCATATATTCACCCGGTACTTTAGGGAAAACTGGTTCCCTGAAATCATCTGAACTCATCGGAAGTGGAGAAACATTCATTGTTCATTGCATTACGCAACACACTGTTCTGTGTGTCCACTATTCTTCCAGAAACTAAATACATTTGTCTATATTTATCCTCGTACTAGACTAAGTGGGACCCGTTGGGTCCCAGCTTCACACGGGAGGGCTGGTCCCCCAACGCAATATTCCACCTCTGCACCACTTCCAATATTGCTGACCAGTGGTGGTGGGGGGGGGGGGGGCTTTCTGGAGCGCTAGTATGTGCGTTGTGGGTCAAAGCGACTGGTTTCCAGAGGGCTAGTATAGACATTGTGGGCTGAATGGATTCTTTTTTGCAAGCCTTAGAACCAATAGACACTTTTTGCAAGCTTTAGAACCAATAGACACTTTTTGCAAGCATTTTAGAACCAATAGACATTTTTTTGCAAGCTTTAGAACCAATAGACATGTTTTGCAAACTTTAGAACCAATAGACATTTTTTTGCAAGCTTTAGAACCAATAGACATTTTTTTGCAAGCTTTAGAACCAATAGACATTTTTTTTGCAAGCTTTAGAACCAATAGACATTTTTTTGCAAACATTTTAGAACCAATAGACACTTTTTGCAAACTTTTTAGAACCAATAGACACATTCTGCAAGTATTTTAGAACTACTAAGGGCACTTACATTTGAGTAGATATGTGTTCAGTGTTATTCACAGCTCAGAGAAACATGACCCTCTGCCTTCCTCCATCTTGAAGAGACTGTGAGGCACACCACTTCCTGGTTTTATAGTCCCTCCCCCCTGCCGCCAGCGGGGGCAGCAGAGAGAATAGGGAAGTTTGTAAAAACATTAATATCTCTGTCATTTTTCATCGACGGGTAAAATCCTCGGCACACATGCGGCGGAGGGGGGCTCTGAGCAAGGTGGCCAAAAATGACGGCCGTAGGTGGCGGCGTTCTCTGGTAAATCGCAGCACAGATGGCCAAAAGCGGTCAAGAACAGAGATTTAGTAATATAGATAAAGATAATGTAGCTTAACTAACTATACAGAATAACCTATTGCGAGAAAATCAGAATGAAGGATGAGGGCGGATCTTATTGAAACCTACTGAATAATGAAAGGCCTGGATAGAGTGGATGTAGAGAGGATGTTTTCACTCGAGGGAGACTCGAGAACCAGAGGGATAGGACTAGTAATCTTTTCAGCATTTTGGTTTTAAGGAAAGGCAAGTGGAATTTAAGTTAGGGAAGAGTGAAGCAATGCGTTTTTGGGAAGTTAAGCTAGGGCAGGACATACACAGTGAATGGCAGGGCCCAGTCGTGTGGTGGAACAGAGACCAAGAAGTAGAAATACATACTTCCCTGAAAGTGGCAACACCGTCTATCCACACAAGGTGAAGAAGGCACACATAGAACACACATTACAGCACATGAATGGGCCCTTCGGCCCAACTTCCCCGCCCTGACAAGCATACCCCATCTACACAAGACCTGTCCAAATGTTTTTTAAACGTTATGATCATACCTGCCTCAACTACCTCTTCAGGCGGCTTGTTACATATACCTACCACCCTTTGTGTGAAGAAGTTGCCCCTCAGGTTTGTTTTAAATCTTTTCCCCTACACCTTAAACCTACGCCCTCTGGTTCTTGATTCCCCTACTGTGGATAAAAGTATTTTAACTTGTACATTTGCCTTGTTACTTGCTCTCATAATCTTATACATGATCTAAAAGTTGTGTAAAAAGTTCCTTATCTAGAGTATAATATGACATGATTAATACAATATGGCATTTCAAGGACTGCTGTACAAATGTTATTTCTATATTTGTTCTGTCTGCTGTGTTAGAATGTGCAAGAGCAGTTATTGATTATATCAAGCAATTTGTTTGCTCTGTTATAAAACACTTCCTAGGTCCTGGCTGTTACATTTGTTGATCTCTGGTCAATATTTAGACAGTCGAGATTCTGCATATGGTTCTGATGCATGAAAGCAACACTTGATAGGAAGAATACCCTGGAGGTTCTGCAGGGAAATTAACAGATTGTTAATAGATCAACTTTGGATCCAAAAATGCAAATGCCCCTTCATCAGTTTCAGAACTCACAGATTTGTAGATGCAAGGAACCGCAGATGCTGGCTTGCACATAAGGACATACTGTAAAGTCTGAAGAAGGATCCTGGCCCAAAACATCACCTCTAGAGGTACTACTTGACCCACTGAGTTACTTGGACTGTTTCAGGCAAAAGTCCAAGACATAACCAGGCACATCATAAAGTGGAGAACATGCAAGGACGTAAGCCGTTGGTGAAATGGCCAAAGACTAACAGCAAGGAGTGGGAAACCATCAATGCAGATGTGAGCCTAATCTTGTGGATTTAAGGGATCAGCAGAAAAGAAGTTGGAGAAGATGGGTGATCTAGTCTACAGCTATGGAAAAGAGAAATTCGGAGGGAAGGAACAACTCAGCAGGAAAGATAGGCTTCTTCTCCCCAGGTTCCGTCGTCTCCAAGAAATCCAACGACTTGTTAAAGAAAAGCCTGAGGAAGTTGTGGAAAAAAGCAACAGCAGAAGAAAGCGAGGGCATCAACCTCCTTCAAGAGGACATAAAGATGAACTGATACTTGTCCCCGCTGACATCCCACCAATCTCACCCCACAACATCGCTTTGACATCAGCCCTTCCAAGCTGAGTGAGGTGAAAGAGGTAGTGAAGAAGGCAAGAATGGCCTCTGCGCCAGGGCCTAATGGTGTTCCATATTGTGTCTACAAGAATGCCCCGGATGTTCTGAAATTCCTCTGGAGGAACATGAGTGTTGCGTGGGAAATTAAAGTTATCCCCAAAGCTTGGCGAAGAGAGGGGGGAGTACTGATCCCAAAAGAAAAAAAAAATCATCTACAATCGAACAGTTTTGGCAAATAAACCTTCTAAAAATAGAAGGCAAGATTTTTTTCAGTGTATTGGCGAAAAGACTTACAAAGTATCTGAAACAACACCATTTCAATGATACATCAATCCAAAAGGCTGGCATAGCAGGCTTCTTGGGATGCCTTGAACATACCAGCGTCATATGGCATCAGATACAGACTGCTAAGAAAGAACGAAATAGCCTGCATGTCTTGTTCCTCGACCTGGCCAACGCCTATGGATCAGTTCCATATTCGCTACTGTGGACTGCTTTTGAATTCTTTCAGGTGCCTGCAACAATAACAAATCTGGCAAAAAAAAAACGACTTCCAGGATCTGCAATTTTGTCTCACAACATCAGACTTTACCACAGCGTGGCGACCACTGGAAGTAGGCATCATGGCGGGGTGTGCCATCTCCCCAGTGACCTTCATTATGGCAATGGAGCTCATTAGCAGAGCATCAAAATGGGTTGTGGGAGGAAAATGGCTACAGTGTGGTCAGCAGCTACCACCTATACGACGAGTCTATGTGGACGATATAACAACACTAACGACAACTGCCCCCTGCACTTCATCAAAACATCACATTGGTAAGGGTGAAGATTAAACCCAGCAAGTGCAGAAGGTCAAGTCAAGGATCAAAGATTTCATATTGACGGAATACCTGTTCCAACTGTTTCAGAAATGCCAGTGAAGAGGTTGGGCCGATGGTATGATGCAAAGCTCAAGGACAACGAGCAGTTTGAACAACTCAAAAAGGATACCATCATGCACATAGCTCACATCAACAAGACCTTGCTACCAGGGAAACTTAAGCTGCGGTGCTTTCAGTTTGGCATACTACCAAGAATCATGTGGCCTTTAACTATGTATGAAATCCCCATCAACAAAGTGGAAAAGCTGGAAAGAATGATCAGCACACATGTGAAACAGTGGCTTGGACTTCCACGATGCTTAAGTCCTGTTGGACTGTACGGGAGTGGCAAATTAGAATTACCCATTGCAGGACTTGTGGAACAGTTCAAATGCACTAAAGCAAGGTTAGTCATGACCCTCAATAAATCTGAAGATGCCCCCAGTGTGGCAACAGGGAGGAAGTGGACCCCACCTGAAGCCGTTCAGAGTGCTAAGTCTGCTCTTCATTTCAGGGATGTGGTTGGCCAAGCCCAACTGGGAGAGCCGGGCTCGGGCTCGTCCCAAAAGTTCCTCAATGGCACAAGGCAACATCAGTGCAGAAGAGACGGCTCGTGGTGGAGGAGGTGAATAGACAGGAGGACGCAGAGCGACACGCCAAGGCCATCTCAATGGCCAAGCAGGGCCAATGGACTAACTGGGAGAGCCTGGAAAAGAGGAAACTCATCTGGTGTGACATCTGGCAAATGGAGCGAACTCAGTTAAGTTATGTCATCAGAGCCACTTATGACATTCTCCCATCACCCCAGAACCTGAAGCAGTGGTTCGGAGAAGACCCCGCATGCTCCCTTTGCCAAACACCTGCATCACAACAACAGCCAAATTGGCATACATTGTGGAATTGAGAGTTCCATGGAAAGATGGTGTTGAAGCAGCTTATGAAAGGAAAAAGATCAAGTACTCTGAACTGGCAACTGAAGCTGCCCAGAATGGCTGGAAGACCAAGAATTTCCCTGTAGAAGTGAGATGCAGGAGATTCATTGCTACATATGAAGAAAATGGGGGGTGAGGGGTCGCTCCCTCCAACAAGCAATCAAGTCATTGTCGATTTCAGCAGATAAAAGCAGCAATTGGCTTTGGATTAAAAGGAAAGACAACAATTGGGCTGCAAGATGAAGACAGGAGGGTATGGAACTGAGGGGGATGTAGCTGGGATGCCAGGTATCACCGTTGAGCCCTCTGGGGACGTTGTGGGCTTATCAATGAAACGTCAAAGAAGGAGGGTGCCCACCTGATGGCCCCGATGACGTACCTACCCTACCTTTCACCAGTCCAATCCCACTGCCAATATCAAGAGTGCCGACTTACAGGGATTGAAACATTAAATCCTATTAGCTCTACTACTCCAGAACTCTGACCCATTGATAACTTATATTTTGAAACAAAATTTGGTACAGATCTTTCGATTACACCCAGTTGCCTTTAGTTCCTGTTTATGCAATTCATTTTCACTGCTCCACATCAATTTCAATGACTATTTGACAATAATAATCTTTGGAGAACAGCAGGCAATCAAAAAGGAACCCTAGCCATCACTCATATGGCCACTATTCAACCCTTAACGTTAGATCCCCTGAGAATGTGATATTAAGCTGGCTTCTGTTCGTGAGCTTTCTTCATCCCTTAACAGTAACTTAGACTGAGCGGTGAACTAGAGTCACATAAAGATGAGTCCCTCAGGTTTCCTTGCCTGAAAAAATATGATTGAAGGACATCGAACCAATTAGTTTATGTAATAATCCAACAGATATGTAGTACATTTTACAGATCAGAAATATTTAATTTCCAAATAAAACCATTCTTGATTTGTTACTTTTGAGGCTACTGATGTGTCACTTCCCATCCACGAACAATCTTTCACTTCACATCTCGTAATCTAAACAGGAAGGCATCTCACCAGATGGCATGAAGCCCAGAAAGTAACATGAGGCGTATTCTACTAATTATTCTAACTTGTAGCAGACGTGTGCTGAGAGTACCCGTCAGCAGTTTGAAGGCACTTGATGATCCAGGTGCTGCTGATCTGTAATTAGTGGCTCAGTATTCAAATGCTCATTTTTATCCCGTGTCATCAAGATAGGACTCGAGGGCGGCACGATGGCGCAGCGGTAGAGTTGCTGCCTTACAGCGTTTGCAGCGCCAGAGACCCGGGTTCGATCCCGACTCCAGGTGCTCTCTGTACAAAGTTTGTACATCCCCCCCGTGACCTGAGTGGGTTATCTCGGAGATATTCGGTTTGCTCCCACACTACAAAGCCATACAGGTTTGTAGGTTAATTGGCTTGGTAAATGTAAAAATTGTCCCGAGTGTGTGTTGGATAATGTTAATATACGGAAATCGCTGGTTGGTGTGGCCAAAGGGCCTGTTTCTAAACTAAACTAAACTAAACTAAAATATAGGTTTAAGGTGAGGGGGGAAATATTTCGTAGGATCCTGCGGGGCAACGTTTTTATACAAAACTTTGGTAAGTATATGGAACAAGATGCAGGAGGTGGTAGTTGAGCCAGGTACTAACACAATCTTTAACAAAAATTTGGACAGGTACGTGGATAGGATAGGTTTAGAGGGAAATGGGCCAAACACAGGCAGGTTTGGACTAGTTTAGATGGGGCACGTTGTCCTGCATGGGCAAGTTGGGCTAAAGGACCAGCTTCCACGCTGTATGACTCAATGACTCTATGTAAATAGATGTGCTGACGTTTCTCCAGGGCTTGATATTATTTTGATGCTTTTGGCCTGGTTATATAGCCTCATTCCGTCAAGGTTATTAACCTCAAAACTTAGCTATTTGCCTGAGGATATTTGAAGTCATCTTGCAGCTTTGCTGTGGAATATTCCTTGAAAATTAATTACTTTTGTGGCTTACTTCAAACAGGCAATGTCTAATTCAAGCTGAGTTTCTGCTGTCTGTTTCAAACCTGCAGGCTGTGACTTTTGACTTTAGCCTATTGAGATACAGCATGGAAACAGGCCCTTCAGCCCACTGGGTCCACTCTGACCAGCAATCACTCCATGCACTAGCACTATGCTGCATACTAGTGACAAATTACAATTTTACCGAAGCCAATTAACCAACAAACCTGTGCATCTTTGGAGTGTGGGTGGAAGCCGGAGCACCCAGAGAAATCCCGCGTGGTCACAAGGAGAACGTACAAACTCCGTGCAGATAGCACCTGTAGTCAGGGTCAAACCAGAGTCTTTGGCGCTGTAAGGCAGCAGCTCTACCGCTGCGCCTCCATGTTGACCCTTTGCTTGAGCTGTTCTGAGCCTGATAGTCAGTGGATTAGGTCATGTTTTATTGCATCCTTGGATGTTTTTAAGATATCAGTATTAATTTTCTATTTATTACAATGGGACATGGTTGACTTGGTTGTCATTTCTAAAACCTGCTCTGCTGGCCATCAATCAGTGCCTGACTGGCCAGTCCAAATACAGCATTTGGATGGTGTGCTGGGAAAACAGTGATGTGGCAGAAATTGAACCACTTTCCCATTGGGATGGCTTTGACAATTATTTGTATCTTTGAGTACCTTCATGTCATTTTCCTGTAAATTCAAAATAGACATATGAGGGACTAACAACCTGTCCTTGACTAAGAGCTCAATTGTTAGTAGCAGTAGATTTATAGCGTAGAGACATTTGGCTGCATTTGTATTTCCAGTAAGATCAATGTGAAGTCATTGACTTCTCCAACTTTAGGTAGCCCTTGCTTTCTCTCTCCATCCCCTCCTCCTTCCCAGTTCTCCCGCTAGTCTTTCCGTCTCTACCTACATTCTTGCTTTGTCCCGCCCCTAACATCAGTCTGAAGAAGGGTCTCGGCCCGAAACGTCGCCAATTCCTTCTCTCCAGATGCTGCCTCACCTGTTGAGTTACTCCAGCTATTGTGTCTACTTTCGATTTTACCAGCATCTGCAGTTCTTTCTTAATCAAGAACAATGTGGGCATCAGGATGGGATTTGAACATTCATAAAATGAATGTAGAAACATAGAAACATAGAAAATAGGTGCAGGAGTGGGTCATTCAGCCCTTTGAGCCAGCACCACCATTCAATATGGTCATGGCTGATCATCCAAAATCAGTACCTCGTACCTGCGTTCTCCCCATATCCCTTGATTCCATTAGCCCTAAGAGCTATATCTAACTCTCTCTTGAATACATCGTGAATTGGCCTCCACAGCCTTCTGTGGCAAATTCCACAGATTCACAACTGGGTGAAAAGGTTTTTCCTCATCTCAGTCCAAAATGGCCTACCCGTTATTCTTAAACTGTGACCCCTGGTTATGGACTCCCCCAACACATGGAATGTTTTTCCTGCATTTAGACTGTCCAACCCCTTAAGAATGTTATATGTTTCTATAGGGTCCATAATAATGTATTCTACAAGCAACAGTCAGAGTTGATTTCTGTTTCAGTTTCAAATTATATTTCACAAAATTCCTGATTAATTTTATGAGTAGGACAGATATTTTAACAGTTTCAGGCAATGTGTTTTAGTACACTTTGGTAGTTAGTGGAATTGTCATATGGATGGGTTGTACAGAAGAGATTCCCCTTAAGCTTAGAGGTTGAGAGGTGATATAATTATAAAATAATTGGAGGAGTTGCCGGGAAAGAGAGAAGTAAACTCGCTTTCTTTGGTTCCGGTGAAAAAAGATGGGACATTACATCAAAATCGTATTAGACCATTCAGGAACAATGTGAGGCAGAGTACAGAGAATCTGGAAATCCTTCATTCAAAAATCTGTTGAGCACGGGCCAATTCTAAACTTTCAAATAAAGATATTTACTTGTTGTCAAGTAAGGGTGTTGAAACATTTAGAGTTAAGACAGTTGGATTGAATAAGCATTCAGATCATTCAAGATCTAATGAATGGCAGGTCAGTTTCAAGTGATTGAATTGCTTGCTATTCCTCTTCCTACACAAAATCCTAGAAGTACTCAGCAGGTTGGGCAGTAACTGTGGAAAACATCAGGTGAATATAGACACAAAAAGCTGGAGTAACTCAGCGGGACAGGCAGCATCTCTGGAGAGAAGGAATGGGTGTGTTTTGGGTCGAGACTCTCCCCTGACTAGTCTGAAGAGGGGTCTCGACCTGAAACATCATCTATTCCTTCTCTCCAGAGATGCTGCCTGTTTCGCTGAGTTACTCCAGCATTTTGTGGTCTTTCTTCAGTTTAAACCAGCATCTGCAGTTCCTTCGTACACATTTCATCAGCGGGTGAATAATCTTTCTTCAAGACACCTATGTTCCAAAATAAAATTATCAAGACACAGAAAGGCTATTGATGGCTATGGACTTAATATTTAAAAAAATTCAAGTCTGGATGGCACCAAACGATAGGCTAAAGTGAATCGCATTTTGCCTATTTTCTCAGTATCTGTAGATCGTGTAATATACATCGGGCAAGATAATTGTCTGCGGAAAGCTGATTTTGCTAAAATTGCGGATAGCTAAAATTGCCCAAACAAATGTAGAGCAGGGAAACCTTTTTTTTTTGTCTGTTTCTGAGTGTGTTGGTGCTTGCCATTAAAAAATAAAAAATATTTTGGTTCAAGAATTTCATGTATTCAGTTCTGTCCCTTTCAAGGCCAGCCTACTAAAAAGACATTAGCACTGCCTGGGATTCATTTCCAGAAAGAATTTCAATTGTATTAGTCTGAATCATAACTCATGTTGTTCACCCAGCAGTGGATGTGTGTTGAGGGTTATAGATGAGGATATATCATAGAATGTGTGATGCAAAATAAAATGGACAATGCTAGGCGTACTCCGTGGGTGTTCACACAGACTTGGCAGCACCTATGAAGAGAAAAAACAGAATTGTTGGTCAGTGACCTTTCCTCACAACACTGTGAGTGGCATGTCTTGCCTCTAGCTGAGAAGAGCTTGTATCTAATTTGATTTGTCCTATTAGCATCCCTTGGAACAGCAATGCATGGTATTCCTGCCAAACCTGGATACTTAGCAGTAAATGCACAACCAGGATCTTGTATGATAATGAAGGACTTGCATGTCCGCGATTAAATTCTTACAGGCATCCCAAAATATGGATGTTAAAATAGCAGCCATGCATCTTCCAACTTTAAGGCATTGCCTCCCTTTAAATTAATTGATACAATTTCTCGAGGGGATTTTGTGAGCTTCTGACCTTCAATCCAACTTCTCATGTTTACTGAAATTGTTGCATGAAGTGCCATTAGAGGCTGTCTTTCAGCATTTATTAACTTTAAGGATTAAGACTGAAATTCTGTTTTAAAAAAAAAAGGACACAAAGTGCTGGAGTAACTTGGCGAGAGAGGCGGCAAACGTGGAGAACATGAATAGGCCATGTTTTGGGTCGGGATTTGGGTTGAGTCTGAAGAAGGGTCCAAACCCAACATGTCACCAACATGTCTTCAGAGATGCTGCCTAACCTGATGAATTACTCCAGCGTTTTGTGTGCTATTTTGTAAACCAGAATATGTAGTTCCTTATTTCTACATTCTGAAAGTCAATTTGTTTGTCGTTACTTGTAGAAAATTAAGTAAAATGATTGTTGACCAATTTTACTTCTGTTAAGAACATTTGTTCTAATCCAGAACCTTGAGAAATCAGCTCCTCTGCAGTCCTTTGTTTTGAATGAAGTGAATAATGACAGATCCAGCAATGACCATGATCTAGCAATGGTCATCTGCACAGTGGTAGGCACTCAATAGACTTTTAGTTTCATCTGAAACCAGCTGGGAGGCTGATGCTGGTTACTTCACACTTGAGATCACTTTTGTAAATCAAGCAGTGATAACTAACCACTTAACACAATCTACGCTTTCTCCATCGGCTGAAGTAATTCCCACTCCTTAACAAGGTCACGATTTCAGCTACTTTGCTGAAGACCAGATTTGACTTGCCTGTTCGTCTGGGCATGAGTGAGTTACCATTCTGTGGGTCGTTACAACTCGATCAGGGGTTGGCAACCTCTGGCCCACAGGCCGAATGCGGCCCATAACTCAAAATCATCCGGCCCGCAGTCGTATTTTTTTTTGCTCAGCGTACTCCGGAACCATTCGGAAGCAGGCGTATTTTTTTTCCATTCCTAGCAATTTTGTTTGCTCATACAAATAAATCAGAACTGATGTAATCCCATGAACTGGGGAAAAGGTGGAGCAAGAACCGTGAGCGCGGCAAACCAACAGACAGTGAGCGCAGCAAAACTTCGATTGGCAGTGGCGGGAAGCAACTCTCTCTCTCCAATGGCTACAAAACGCAGGAAGGTGGATGCTGAGTGCCGGGTCTTCCAAGACATTTGGGCAGAAAAGTACTTATTTTCTTGTTGTGTTGCAATCCGACCCGAAGCCGGAGTTTCGATCATCCCGACGAGAGGGTCTAAAGATCAGGCTGTCGTCACAGTGAGGAATGTTGATTCCACTGTAGTGGATGTTAATGTTAAATTGTGTTGGTTGTTAAATCGTTGTTTTTGCAATGTTGATTCCACTGTAGTCGATGCTTATGTTAAATTGTGTTAAATGGTTGTGTTAAATTAAATCGTTGTTTTTGCACAAGAAATGCAAAGTTGATCTTAAGATTCTTGAGGGTTGTTGGTTCAATACCAGTGTCTCAAACTAACTCCTATGTTCAGTAGACATAATATTTCTTAAATATATAAATATGTCAAAGTTTATTAACTATGGCGATAGATGTGGACCTCCAACCACTCACAGTCCCGGGACTCAGCCCCTAGGCTGCCAACCCCTGAACTAGATGGACATTTCAATTCACTTCCATTGACAGATAATACAGGTCATCTCCAGGATACAGCAGGGTTCCGTTCCTGTGAACCGTTCATATCCAGAACAGTTTGCAAATTGCAAATGTGGCCGTGAACCAAGTTCTTGTACAATAGAAAATGCCCACAGCTCCATAGCAACTGGCAAATCATTACAGCTAGTCTCCCAAATACTCGATTGTATCTATGGGCTGTACATAAGTCACTTGTTCTTAAACTGAAGGGGAATTTGTATTAGAAACTCAACAGCATCTTACTTTAAAAACATTCTTATTGGGAATGTATCTGATTAGCAGCCGCTGTGAGCCAAGTTAGATTCGATGGGCTGAATCTTACTGCAATACATCCCTAATTTATGGACAGGTTGAGTTCCAAGAAAACTGTATCGTGATTTTCCATTGCTTAAACTCATGACAAAAATTGACAAAATGGATTGTTTCTTTTGGATTTTGTTTGTTTTTTTTTTAGGTATTTGTTCGCATAAACTCTGTAAACAAATATTTGTTCTGTATCCCCACATTTCTGGTTGTGATTTGTGAATTTCTTATGGATGAATGTCCATGACCTGAGCTACCAAAATGTAGGTGTACACTGCACTCACCATTGGAGGAGGCCATTCTGCCCATCTAGTCTAAGGTACCTTACAAAGCATTCCCCCACATATTTTCCAGTATCCTATTCTCTCTCACACTCCCATCAACTCCTCCCTGATTTTTAGTTTTGTTTAGAGATACAGGATGGAAACAGGCCACCCGTACACTAGTTTTATCCAACACATGAGGGACAATTTACAGAAGTCAATTAACCTACAAACCTGTTTAATAACGAACAGCATATGCTGGTAAATTAAAGGAAGTCTGAAGAAGGATCTCAACCCGAAATGTCGCCAATTCCTTCTCTCCATAGATGTTGCCTCACCCGCTGAGTTACGCCAGCATTTTGAGTCTATTTTTAACCAACAACCCTGCTGTTTTTAGAGTGTGGGAGGAAACCAGAGCACCCGGAGAAAACTCACGTGGTCACAGAGAGAACGTACAAACTAAATATAGACAGCACCTGTAGTCAGGATCGAACCTGTCTCTGGTGCTATAAGGCAACAACTGTACTCCCTGATTTTTCTTCCATCCACCTACACCACGGGTAGTTTACAGGGTCCAAACTGATTTGTTTACTGATGAGCATGTCTTTGGGATGTGAGAAGAAACTGAGGCAGATGGGGGAATCCCACATGGCCACAGGGATAATGAAAAAAAAACACAGTACCACACAGCACATGAGATCAGGACCAAACCTCAGTCACTAATTGTGATTCAGGAACTGCTGTGCTGCTGTATCCAGAGTACAACGTGGAAGAACGACTTTTTGATTTGCATTGAATCTCAATTCATGCAGACTTATTTATATTTTAAAAAATAGAGATGAAAGGAAGTGCTGTGGTATTTTGAAAGAAGACAAAATATTAAAAAGCGATCAACAGCTCCATCAGTAAAGAGAAATTGCCTTAATGTTTTGAGCACGGAGGTCTAAATTTGCAGGAGATGCAAATATGTCTAGATTGTAAAACGCTGAAATATTATTTGGCTGAGCTGACGTCTTAAATTATCTTGCTTTCTTTATTTGAAATAAATAATTTCAGTTCATTCAGGATATAAAAGGCAATCTTTAACAATAGTCCTGAGATCAATCTGGAAGTTACCAGGTTGATTTACTAGGGCCATGCAAGAGCTAGTATCTTACCGTACCATAAATATGAATGATGGCTCACTACTTGACCCTAATGTGGTCATTGCAGAGTGATTGATATATGGAGTCCTGCACCACAGAGCAGATTAACAATGAGCTGGCTGTATTAAACTATGTGAACCGAAGCGGTTCGGAGCAGGAATAGGCCTGTTATCCACTCAAACCAGCTCAACCATTCAATAAGATCATGGTTGGTTCATTCTCGGCCTCGCACCAGTTTCGGACAATCTCTGCATGTCCCTTGAATATCTTGCAGTTAAAATGCGTGTAGGTCTCCACTTTGAACATTTACAATGGCTCCATCTCCACAGTGCTCTTAGGCAGAGAATTCAAAAGATTAATGACTCCCTGAAGGAAGGATTTTTTGTCATCTTAATCTGAACAGTGCAACCATCTCTATATAACTAAAAGTCTTCGTCTTGTTTGTGTATGTGCGTGTGTCAATCTGATTAATTCTTATTTTCTTCCAAACGCTAGGCCAAAGCCTTCTCATTTTCACACATCCTACCCTACTTTCCCATTGAGGTGATAAACATCTTCCCATCACATTTCCACCTATATTTCCGAAGTTATTGATTCTTGAATATTAAAAACAGCCCAAACTCACCCATTTTGGGGGGAAAAAATCCGAATGATGGCTGCAGTCGACAGCCAGGGCTGGCCCGAGTACCAGGCCGTGTTCCAGGCCCTGGCGCTGCTCTAGGACCTGGGTAGGTGCTGGGCCAGGGAATTGGAGTGAAGGGAGGAGAATGAGGGAAATGAGGAGGAGGGGGTAGGGAGGATAGTTGCCACGTCCCCCCCCCCTCCCCCACTTTACCCCCCTCCTTCTCATTTTCTCTCTACTCCCCTCCCTCTCTGACCCTCTCCATCTGTATCCCCTCCCCTACCCTCCCTCTCTACACCCCTCCCTCTCTACACCCCTCCCTCTCTACCCCTTCCCGCTCTACCCCCTCCCCCTCCCTCTCTAACCCCTCCCCCTACCTACCACCATCCCTCCCTCTCTACCCCCCCCCCCTCCCTCTCTACCCCCCCCCTCCCTCTCTGCCCCGTCTCCCTCTCTACCCCCCCCCCCTCCCTCTCTACCCTTTGATCCCTGTGGGGCCCCATGTGTTACCAAAAGACCATCTGAAAATGGCCCATTGCTCCCTTCTTTGTTGTTCTGATAATTAGCCACTTCCCTGTCCATGTCAACCTGGAGTGATGGATATTATCTGAGAGGGAATAGAAGATGTCCTCCACCATTATTGGTTTAGAATCGTGGATCACCTTTAAACATTAGCAGGCTTCATACAGCGCAACTACCTACTGCTAATTTAAATTTATATCTTGATGCAAGCATGGTAGGAATGCAACTTCAATGACATTGGAACTAGTTAAATTTCAGAGAAGAAATCTGGTTCTCCTACTTGATGTGACTAAGAGTCCAGTCCCGTGACTCCATTCCAGCATGTGGTCATTTACCCTTATTGCCTTTGCAGTAGCTTAAAATAAGCACTGCATTACAACGTATGTAGAAAGGAACTGCGGATGCTGATTTATACCGAAAATGGACATAAAATGCTGGAGTAACTCAGCGGGCCAAGCAGCATCTCTGGAGAAAAATAATAGGTGATGTGTTGGGTCTGAAGAAGGGTTTTGACCTGAAACGTCACCAATTATTTTTCTCCAGAGATGCTGCCTGACCTGCTGAGTTACTCCAGCACTTTGTGTCTATCATTGTCAAACTACTTTTGCTTTAATTCCAAGGGGCCAGGATGTAGCTCAGCCAGCTGAATCTGGATCTGGACCAACTCACTGAATCAGTGCATCATTCTTCCCGGCTGGATCCATGTCCAGGATAATTTAGTTTAGTTCAGGTCATATAGCCAGATAACTCGGGGACATTAGATTCAGATTTTACACAGATGTAGACTGATGCACGTCATGCACTTTCTCGATTGCTCTCACTGGTTTTACTCTTATTTCTCAAGAACACCTTCTAAAGTTCCTGCACCATACCTATCTGAATTGTACTGATTATTGTGTTTATGCCCTGTTATTTTGCATGGAACTAGCAATTGCTTCTACTGACTTTCTGTGCTGAGCCATAGTTGTTGAGGGGGAAGAGACTTTGGTCCCCACCATTGAAACAACCTGTTGTGAGGCAAATGAAACTTTACACTACTCGTAACTTACTTAACTATATTTAAGCTATAAGCAACTTATTTCTTTAATACATAAACTCGGAAACGTCTGGCAAACATGGCTGATTCCGCAGGCTTTTCCCGCCTGAAATACTTCGCACATGCGCACACTCGGAAAAGTCCCGCACATGCGCACAATGTAGAAGAGCCCCGCACATACGCACATGCGCCCACTTCACAACCATTGATGGAAACTCATCCACTAACACCAACTTTGTCATGTGCAACATTTGTGGTGGAAATTTGAAGTTTAATGAATTCAAAGGAATCTACCACAGAGCGTGATGGAGTAACACTATGAAATGTGTATTGATGCTTGCATGGAAATCTGGCTCCCATTGTATATTTATCTCAAATTTCAGATTGTTTAACAAGTTTGGCAAATTCAATGAAGAACCTTATGGTGACAAATCCATAGCTGATTATATTTAAACTAGCTCCTAAATTGATTGAATAAACCTCCAGAGAATTTGAGGAGAATGCAATAAAGTTTACCAAAGGTGAGATAATATGGAGTTTCATGAGAACTATGCAATTGACAATGGATTTGATGCCAACGTTCCAAAGTCACAGAGGATGATATTGAATGCCTTCCCTGCTTTATAAACTTTCTCTGCATTAACTAAATAAGCATTTTGAAAGGAATCTCCTGTTTCTAATGAAAGCTGATCACACTTGGGAGAGATCAGCTGGAGGAGCATGCAACAATCCTTAATAATTTAAAATAATTAATGGGTTTTATGATTTTTTTTCTTCAAACATTGGAATCTTGATTGTCTTTGAGCACAGTGCAGTCTGTTCCTCTTTGCAAATATACAGAGCTTACTGAAGATCTAGCTTTCACACATTGGGAGCAATTACTTGTAGCATAAGCACAGCAGCCTTGTTTTTTTGTGAAGTGATTTGGACACACGTGAACAAATCTATGTGTTTGACACATTGATGAAAGATGTCCTTTTGTGCTTTTGAGTTTTCTTTCGTTAAATCAGTTGATCTTCTCTTCTGGAAGCACCGTTTACCTCAGTGACAGGACACTGTTTAGAGACTGGAGGATTGTAAAGACTGGGATTCTGCAGGGTGCACTATTTGTCCCCTTGATTACTGCGATGTACATAATTCATTTGGATTCAAATATAGGAGCCACAATTAAAATTTAATTAAGGACCCTACATTGCCAGTGATACCTGAACAGACAGTGTTGTTGATAGTAAAGGAAAAGGAGTGGGACAAAAGTAACAATGGCATTCAAAGAACTGGATTATAACTCACTTAAGGGCCTGTCCCACTTACGTGTCCTTGGCACGCAATTACGCGACCTCGTGGTCGCATTGAGGCGCGATGGTCCCGCGAAGGTTGGGTGTGACTTCATTCGACCGCACAGCCGTCTGGAGCGCGTGACGTCATATGAAGACAGACGCAAAATGCTGGAGTAACTCAGCGGGAGGGGCAGCATCTATGGAGAGAAAGAATGGGTGATCTTTCGGGTCGAGACTCTTCTTCAGTCTGAAAGAAGGGTCTTGACCCGAAACGTCACCCATTGCTTCTCTCCAGAGATGCTGCCGGTCCCACTGAGTTACTCCAGAATTTTGTGTCTATTGAATTTTCTTGGCCCCGCTCTGGGAGTAGAAGTGGGGGCGGACTGGATCCGCAACGGCCGCGAGCCGCAGGCCGAGTTCGGCGATCGTTTGCCTGCTTCTGCTGCTGTTGAAAGTGAGACGTTGCGTCACGCCAGGGTCTTGGGCCTGTCCCACTTGGGCCGTCAGTTCCGCGACAGTCCGTTGGCGCGCAAAGATTTCGTTCGCTACTAAAATTTCGGAGCCCCGCGCGATGTCGCGCACAACTACATACCCCTCCGCGCTTCTCAGTGGGACCGGCCCCACGCGGCCATATGATGCCCGTGCGCCTCAACGCGACTACGAGGTCGCGTAATTTGCGTGCCAAGGACATGTAAGTGGGTCAGCACCTTTAGAGAAGGCAAACAAGGCAAGGCAAGTGAATAGAAGATAAATGGTATTAAGGAGTTCTGAGGAACAAAGGTATCTTGGAGTGCATGTTCAGAAATCAATAGACAATAGATAATAGGTGCAGGAGTAGGCCATTCGGCCCTTCAAGTCAGCACCGCCATTCACTTTGATCATGGCTGATCATCCACAATCAGTTCCTGCCTTCTCCCCATATCTCTTGACTCCGCTATCTTTCTCTTCCGTGGAAGTAGTTAAGATTGATGGAATATTAGTTTTAATAGTCGAGATACTTAGACTTAGACTTAGATCTTAGATCCTTTATTTGTCATTCAGACATTTCGGTCTGAACGGAATGTCGTTGCCTGCAGCCATACATGTAATAATAAGCAACAAAACACACAATAAACACAAATTAACATCCACCACAGTGAGTTCACCAGGCACCTCCTCACTGTGATGGAGGCAAAAATCTTAGGGTTACTGTCTCTTCCCTCCTCTTCTCCCTCTGCGCTGAGGCGATACCCCACCGGGCGATGATAAGTCAGTCCTGCGGCTCACCGAGCTCCGCGAACAGGCCGGTTCAAGCTCCGCGGCCCGGGGTGGTTGAAGCTGCCGCCCTCCAGTCCAGCGGACGCAGCTGTTGCTGCTGGGAGCTCCGGAAAACAGGTACCAGCCTGTGACCGGCGAGCTCCCGACGATGTCGCCTACTGGCCCGCGGCCGAGCCCCGGATTCAAGTCGCCGCTGCCAGAACGCCGCCTCAGCTACTGGAGCACCATCTCACCCCCGCGCCGGGCCGCCCTCACGGGAGCGCCGTCCCAGCCCCGAGCCGGGCCGCCCTCACGGGAGGGTATGAACCAGCATCCGCAGTTAATTGTTCCTTTCAAACAAGGAAGCCATGCTTAGTTTAGAGATGTTGCCTGAGAACAGGCCCTTCTGCCAAACGAGTCCACGCCGAACAGCAATCACCCATACACTAGTTCCATCCTACACACCAGGGACAATATATAGAAGCCAATTAACGTGCAAACCTGCAAAACTTTGGAATGAGTGAGGAGCCAGAGAACCCGGATAAAGCCCACACAGTCACAGGGATAATGTACAAACTCTGTACAGACAGCACCCATAGTCAAGATCGAACCAGAGTCTCTGGTACTGTCAGGCAGCAACTCGACCACTGCACGACATACTGCTGTCCTGCTCTAAGATTTAACTAAGGTATTAGTTAGGCCAGACCATGTACAGTTCTCATCACCCACTATAAGAAAGTTGCGATGGAACTACAGAGGGTCTGGAGGAGATTTAAAAGATGTTTCCAAATCAGGAGAACTAGGATCAGGAGGAGAGACCATTTGAAGTTGGGTTTTTTTCTCTATTGATTTCTCTATTGATTTATATTGTATGAAGAAGATATTAATCAGGCATATAAAGTTATGAGAGGCCTGCAGAGGTTGATGAGAAAGTATCTATTCCCCTCGGTAGTGCTGTCTGTACCCAACATAGATGGGAAGATGAGGTAAAAAAGTTTTTTCATCAACATGTTGTTGGGGGGAACGACCCTTTTAAAATATGAAAGAACAGAAACCACGTTTAAAAAAAAACCTGAATGGTCTCTCTATGCCATCAGTTTCTAAGGTTCTCTCTTCTGTGAGTGTGGAGAGAGCAGAAAGAAGGTAAGTCATAAAAGTTTTGCCAATCAGTAACCTGTAAATTAATTTATTTCTGCCAATAATTTATTTTTAATTTGAAAGCAAGAAGCAAATTGGGAATAAATCCCCCTCTGTCATGTCCAGAATGAATATCCCCAAAGGCAAGGTTGGTTCGTGAATCTATTAACTGCTTCGGTCCACATGATCAAGGCTTCCAAGAGGTTAGAGGGAATTACTTCATAAAGATGCAATCTTCTGCTTTCAATTATTGATGCTGGGCTAGTTATTATTCTGCTGTCAGATCTAACCCTTGACCCACATAAGGGATTGGTCTCCAGAAGGAAGTCTTTATTGGCTGCCCTGGAGAGATCAAATTGTAGTTCATACTGTGGTTACTCCTGCGTCTTGTGAATAGAGTAGGATTAATCTTAATATCACAGCCATATTGTACATGGATTTTTATACATGCTGAAGACGTGCCAGATTTAGTGCTTGAAGGTTGATGCATTAGTTTGCTTATTGCATTTTGAAGGTCATTACCCCAGTGCTTGCTTGCTGTCTTCATTTAAGACCAGTTGTGGCATAACTACTTTATTTTCCCTTGGGTTTCAAAGGTCAGAATTCAAACTAGCACCAGGTTATGTAGTCCGTTGGGTTGGAGGAAAAAGAATAATAATACGTTTCTTTCAAGATGACAACTTGTAACGTGAACATTGCTGGTGAATGATTTATCTCGATGCATGTACCCTTGTACTGAAATGAAGGAACAATTCTTGGTGAATAGTATTCAGGTTTTAAAGTGCACCATCTGTTTTGGTGCAGGAACTACTGATGAGGAACACTGTGGATTCAGGTGCAAAGGTAACTCAGTCATAAAGCCTGCACACACAGTTGGCTCTTTGTCAAACTCCAGGATCATTTAATCTGCTGCAAACCATTTGCTTTCCTGTAAAGTTATTGTCATTTGGTAATTGCACTGCCGCAGTGCCTTCACCGCAGGAAGGAACCTGAAATCCTTCAAGAAGGAGAAACAGAATCGACAGATTGTGCAACATTTAGAGCCAGGTGTTCAGAAGCTTGGCCAAAGCAATAGGTTTTGAAGAAGGTCTTGAGATATGACGGGTTGTGGGAGAACCTTGGATGGGATTAGTGTGGGGCTGTTATGTGTAGCGTAGAGCCAGAAGAGCTGAAGACCAGAAGATAGCAAAGGCAAGGAAAGTCTGGAGAAGATGGTGGTGAAGTTTTATGTATGGCAATGGTACAGTTTGTGGATGAGTACTTTGATCTGAAATTCAATCGAAAGGGAACACAAAGTTAAAAGAGACCAGAGTCGATGGATTATTGTAACTCAGTGTATTATGCTGGATGCAGAGAATAAGTGATCTATATATTTTTTAATGAGGATGTTAGCAAACGTCATTACTTGACAACCGCATGTCATGGGAATGCAGTCACAATTTGCCCGAACTTGGCACTGATGATGTTGGCTCTCTCCTGACAGACATTATTGGACTAGCTGCCTGATGACCATCTTTTTCAGCATTTTCTATTTTATCTCAAATTTCCAGAATCCGTGCTTTTTTTTCTGCTGTTGTGTACTGCCATGGAGAACAGCACCATTACCTAAAAGTGGGCACAGAATGCTGCTCAACTGGTCAGGCAGCATCTCAGGAGAACATGGATATGCAATGTTTCATGTCGGGACCCTTCTTCAGATTGCAGCAACTGCGGTTGCAGTCTGAAGAAGGGTCCTGACCTGAAACGTTGCCTATCCATGTTCTCCTGTGAAGATTCCTGAACTGCTGAGCTACTCCAGCATTCTGACTTTTGTAAACCAGCATCTGTAGTTTCTTGTTTCTACGACCTAACAGTGTTTGTGCGCTCTAATGCTTGTGGTGGATGAGCTCAGTGGCAAGCTGCCAACATTGGCCTGCTGTTGAAAGTATCACTTGGCTGAGGGTGGGTTCTCACTGGGTCCTCCGGGTTCCTCCCACAATCCAAAAACACACAGGTTTTTAAGTCAATTGGCTTCTGTAAATTGTAAATTGTCCCTAGCTGGTCGGATCGTGCTAGTGTATCGGGTGATCGCTGGTGAGAGAGGATGCAGTGGGTCGAAGGGCCTGCTTCCACACTGTATCTCTAAAGACTTGAGTCTAAAAATAACAGAAGTGCTTGAGTAACTCAATGGATCAGGTAGCATATCTGGACAAACATGGATATGTGAGGTCTCAGGTCAGGTCCATTTTTCAAGCTGATGTTTCAGATCAGGACCCCTTCTTCCAACCCAAAATGTCACCTGGCCATGATCTCCAGAGATGCTGCCTGACTCACTAAGTTATTCCAGCACTTTGTCTCCTGTTAGGCCATAGATCTGGTTTGGGAGTGCAGGGTTGGTGTATTGGAGCGAAGAGGGCTTGAGAGGAGGAGGATATATAATCGCTGGATATGTATCCCAGCACCGTGCTGAGAAATCTGTGCTGATCTAGGAATTACAGGACATGTTTCACTGAGTAGAAAGTAGATATAACGTCAGGATTTGAAAAGCAATCCCCAACCAAATGGACCTGATTGAATTTCCATCAAGACATAAAATATTCTCGGAATGGGTGATATCCCATTTCACTCCAGAAAAACTGATGGCCAGTTGCATAATACAGAAAGCAATACGGTTAAGTTATTGAAGCTCCAAGCACACAAATAGTTAATAGCCATTCTTCTTTGGAAAGCTAATCGGCCTTTTAAAATGTAAGAGTTGCTTTCTACTGCAACTTTAGACGTGATACTTACCGGTATGTGGTAAAGCAAAAAGTGATTTCATGGAACAAACCACAGCATTTATTGTTTGCCAAATCTTTAAAGGTTGAAGAGACAAAAGGTAATGCAACCTGTTACACTTACAAAACTAGTTTAATTTAGGCTGCAAGTTCATGAGACATAGGAGCAGAATTGGGCCATTCAGCCCATCAGGTCTACTCCACCATTCAATCATGGCTGATCTATCTTTCCCTCTCGGCCTATTCTCCTGTGTTTTTCACATTACCCCTGACACCCTTACTCATCAGGAATCTGCCAATCTCCACTTTAAAAATACCCAATGACAGCTTCCACAGTCGTCTGTGGCAATGAATTCCACAGATTCACCACCCTCTGACAAAGTAAATTCCTCCTCATCTCCTTTCTAAAGGTACGTCCTTTTATTTTGAGTAATACGCACAGGGGGATAGGAAAATAAATAAAGACAGAAAATCCTGGAAAAACTCAGCAGGTCAGGCAGCATCTGCAGTTAATAGGTAAGGTTCGGGACTTCAACAGATTGAGGAAGAGGGCAACAAGTTAGTTGAGGTTGCAAATAAGGTGTAAAGGGCCTGTCCCACTTAGGCGATTTTTTAGACGACTGCCAGCGACAGTCACAGTCGTAGCCGGACGCCGAAATGGACCCACTCTACGACAATGTCTACAGCAAGCTACCACCTAGTCGAGGACAAGCTACGTCAACCGGCAACACAATTCCGGTTTACTAGACTTTGGACGTCTACCTACGATCATACCTACGACAACCATGACGACACCTACGACAACCTTCGACCACACCGGCGATAAGCTACGACAACCGAAGTCAACCTACCTCCACCCGCGACAAGCTACGATAAGCTACGACCCTGTTGGCGACAAATGAAGACAACTGAAGACCTATTGACGCCGGTACCGTCGCCGGTTGACGTAGGATGACGTAGGTTGTCGCCAATGGAATTCACCGAGGTCATCACCCGGTGACAACCAACGTCACCTGGCATCATCCTGGTGACAACGTACGGCAGCACCCATGACAGGAGAAGACAGGCATCGTCAAGCCCACTGTCACCAAAAGGTTTTGAACATTTCAAAATCCTGCGGCGACAAGAAAAATGTTACGACACTTGAGACAACTCACGACAATACAGGCGTCACCCCGCATCACCTTGCGACCATGTGGCGACAGCCTATTTTCAGCTGTTGTCGAAAAAATTGCCTAAGTGGGACAGATCCTTAAGAGGGTGATAGCTGGAACAAAGAGAATTTCTCCAATAGGGTAAAATATGGTGGCAGTCAAGGGGCAGAAGATCTGATCAAGCTGCTTTGTCTGCACCGTATTGCTAATGCTTTATAGTCGGTGAACCAGGAATCTGTTTAAACTTGCCCATTATCTTTCTGCGTTTCTCATTGTTTCTCCGTGAACCAATACTTTGTCCAAAATCTTGACTTTGGTATGGATGCTTCCAATTGATTACATCCACAATGAAGACTGTTCGTGTGCATGTATATAACACAGCAAATGCCCCCAGGCATTTCATGATAACAATTGATGGTGAGGTGTAAATAGGCAACAGTTGCATGTGAGCCTGGGAGTGAGTAAATCAGAGAACCAGGCAAAAGCTCGAGGGCATTAGATCAAATCACACCAGAGCAGATATGGAACTTATTTTAAACTAAATGAACTGCATAACATTTTGAGGAAGGTACCAGTTACCAGTGGGAAAATTGAGAAAATGGTATTGCCTTGGGGTAGAGTCAAGCAGCTGAAGCCATTACATTCAGCTTGGGGAACAGAGGTTTAAATGAGTAAAAGGCAAATTTAAAATGAGTGTCACGAAAACCCTGCATAAATGAGTGATTTTTTTAAATCAATGAGGGATGATAAAAGTTAATTGGATGTTTTTCTAAGTGAGATAACTTCTTCAGTCAACCAGGTTGGATGAACAATGTTGTCTGGCTTGACAGCTCATTGGAACCACCAGTAAACTTTGAATGGTGCACCTGAATTCCTTGGCTGACAAATCAGTTTCTAGATTAGCTTCAAGAGGCGCAATATGCTTCAGTAGTTGTTGCATAATATTTAATTAATTCTAAAAATATAATTTATGAACACAATTACTTTTTAAAAAAACTTCTAAAATCCTGTACTTTGAGGCAAGTTGCTTTAAGCTGTATGGCTGTTCCACACCTGTACCCCTGCAGGGTCGGGGTAACCAAAAATAGTCAGCACGGCTTTGTTTTCGTGAGTTCTGTCTGGCTAACTTAGTTGTAGATTTGAAGAAGTAACAAATGTAGGGCAGTGTCGTTAATGTCGTTACATAGAATGACCCAAGGTCCCATAGGAGAATCTGGTACAAATGTTAAGAGCCCACGGGTTTCCATGGCAAGTTGGATTAAAAACTGCTGGGTTATAGAAGGCTGTGGAAAACGGTGGAGCGTTTTTTTGTCATTAGAAATCTAATTCCAGTGGTGTATTATGGATGTTGATGCTGGGTTACTCAAGTACTTAGTGGTGTTTCTTAATATCCAAGAGAACTTGTTACGCTGCACGGATGTAGTGTGCTGACGGATCCATTACTTTGTTGCAGAAATCTGACTGCGATTCGAAGATATTCTAAAGTGCATATTATCTCAATAAGCTCTTCCCAAAATTGCTCAGCCTATCTTTAGGTTAGCAAAAGACTTACTGTTTGTTATATGCTTTAACAATTTGGATGCAAGCGTAGTTTTACGGATTGTTGATTGTGGTGTGGATAGGTGCAGGCTATTGATAGTTGATCACTCAGTAAAATGGACAGAGTAGTGGCAAATGGAATTTAATCCTGAGAAGTGCAAGGTGATGCACGTTGGGAAGACTAGGCTGGGTTGAACACACAAATGGTAAACCTTGATGAATATCGAAGAACACAGGGACCCTGGTGTACAGGAATCCCTGATACAGCAAGCACACAAAAATAAGATGGTGAAGAAGGCATGCAGGATACTTGCTTTCATTAGCTGGGACAGAGTGTAGAAGAGCAGGAAGATTATGGTACAACTTCATAAAATATTGTTTATCCATATCTGGAGTATTATGTCTGATTGTTATTGTATGTGAAGGGTGTGACTGTCCTGGAGAGACTGCACAGGAGATTCACCAGAACGTTGATTGATGTGAGACATTTCAGTTTAGACCATAGAGATATAGTGTGGAAACAAGCCCTTCGGCCCACTAAGTCTCTACTGACCAGCGATCGCCTCGCCCACTAACATACACGCACTAGGGACAAAGTTACAATATGTGTTGTATCTTGATGTGTGTTCGAGTCGACTCATTACAGAAGCCAATTAACTACAAACCTGTATGTTTTTTTTAGTCTGGAAGGAAACCGTAGCACCTAGAGTAAACCCATGTTGACACGGGGAGAACGTATAAACTCCATACAGACAGCACCCATGGTCAGGATCGAACCCGGGTCTCTGCCGCTGTGAGGCAGCAGTCCACAGTTGCACTCCTGTGCCACCCATTACGGGGAATGGCTCAAAAGGCATAGTTTTCCTTGGACGGAGGAGATTTGGGGGGATCTGAGAGGTATTCAAAATGAAGACGGGCAGAGACAGAGCTTCCCTGCTGCAGAAATACCTAAAATTACACAGCGTAAGTTCGGAGAGGATCGGAGGTGGGATCTAGAATACACAGCCCAAGTAGGTGGTGGAGACAGGAACTCGCGCAATGTTTTAGTATCTAGATGAGCATTTGCATTAACAGAACATGGTGGATTCAGACTATGTATCAGTAACTGGGATTAATATTAAAAAATGGAAACAAGGAACTGCAAGCATAAACAAGGAACACAAAGTATTCGAGTAACTCAGCGGGTCAGGCAGCATATCTGGAGAACTTGGACAGGTGACGTTTCAGATTGGAACCAATTAAGAATCTGAAGAAAGATCCCTACTCGAAACATCACCTATCCATATTCTCCGAGATGCTGCCTGACCCACTGTGTTGCTCCAGCATGTGTGTCATTTTTTAATATACAATAGGACGTTACTCTGCATGGGTATAGTGGGCCGACAGTCCCATTTCTGTGCTGCAGAACTCTGACTGTGCAATTCTATGGTATTCTGAAGTGCATATTATCTCAATAAGCTCTTCCCAAAATTGCTCAGCCTGACTCGAGGTTCGCAAAAGACTCATATAAGCCAGCAAGACTGCTTGATGTTCTGCCGTTATTGAAAGGGGTTTAAGTGAAGGGAGCGATGACTTTTCATCTTAAAATCCCTTCATAACCTGAAGTGAAATAACATAATTGCTTTGAATGCTCTGAGACTGACCAAATTCATTTCAGGCCATTGACTGTAGTCATGCATGGTTACAGGGAAGCTACTAGAGAAGAATATAAATGTGGAGACCTCTTCTTGTCTCAAGGAGCATGGCCAGAGCTGGGAAGTGTTTTGATTGGACTGATTTCACAATAATCTGAGAAAATTGCCAAAGCTTTTTAGAGCCCGGATCAAATGCTGAATCGCTGCAGGTTGAGAGACCCTATTTAACCAACTCATACCTCCACACATCTTGCAGGAGTAGGCTATTCGGCCCTTAGTGCCAGCACTTCCATTCACTGTGATCATGACTGATCATCCACAATCAGTACTCCGTTCCTTGCCTTCTCCCCATATCCCTTGATTCCGCTATCTTTAAGAGCTCTATCTAATTCTCTCCTGAAAGCATCCAGAGAATTGGCCTTCACTGCCTTCTGAGGCAGAGAATTCCACAGATTCGCAACTCTCTGGGTGAAAACGCTTTTCCTCATCTCCGTTCGAAATGGCCTACCAACGTTTGTAGTGAACAAAATCTTTGCGCGCCAACGGCCGGTCGCGGAACTGACGGCCAAAGTGGGACAGGCCCAAGACCCTGGCGCGACGCAACGTCTCACCTTCAACAGCAGCAGAAGCAGGGAAACGATCGCCGAACTCGGCCTGGGGCTCACGGCCGTTGCAGTCCGGATCCGCTCCCACTTCTACTCCCAAAGCAGGGCCAAGAAAATTGAAGATAGACACAAAATGCTGGAGTAACTCAGCGAGATCGGCAGCATCTCTGGAGAGAAGCAATGGTTGACGTTTCGGGTCAAGACCCTTCTTTTCAGACTGAAGAAGAGTCTCAACACGAAACGTCACCCATTGCTTCTCTCCAGAGATGCTGCCGGTCCCGCTGAGTTACTCCAGCTTTGTGTCCATCTTCAAATGACGTCACGCGCTCCAGACGGCTGTGCGTACGCATGTAATCGCGCCCGACCTTCAAGGGACCATCAAGGCTCAACGCGAGGGTCTCCAATGAGGTAGATAGTAAATTAGGACTGCTTTCTAGTTGTTGGTAGGACGGTTCAATTGCCAGATAACAGCTGGGAAGAAACTGCTCCCGAATCTGGAGGTGAGCATTTCAGATGTCTATATCTTTTGTCTGATGGAAGAGGGGGTGGCCGGGGTGCGGCTTGTCCTTGATTATACTGGTAGCTTTGCAGAGGCAGCGTGAGGAGTGAATGGAAGGGAGGTTGGTTTGTGTGATGGAGCAGCAATGTCAGGATAGTCTGCTACTGGAGATGAATCAATAATTGGGGTGCCTTTGCATATGCTGCCCTTCTCCATCTTGATTATTGAGTTAGGGAGATGAAGTTGGAGTAGCCTCGGTAAGTAACTGTAGAGCATTTTGTAGATGGTATCATGGTGGATTTCCTCAGCATTACTCAGAGGTAAATCTTGTGCCTGACTTGTGATTAATTTTGGTCTAATACCCTGCATGCTTTTTCAATGTGCTTCTGAATATATATTTTTTATAACTGGAGGTATTGTTAATCCTAAATTTAAAACTAATTTGCCTGATAAATGCCAGTTTAAATGCCCTTATCCATTCCCGTACCAATCTGTCAGTTCTTGGCCCTCTCCACTCCCATCTCTGCCTTCAATCATCCCCATTATCACCTTTCTTATTTTTATATTCAAGCACTTGTAGTCTTTTGTGTACCCACTCTTCACCCTCCAGCCTCTGTTCTCCAACTTCAACTAGAGGGGCCTCTCCACACCTGGCTCCATCCACGTATTGTTCCCCACCCCTCTTCAGTCCACCTACCAGCCCCAACCTCACATTCCCCCCTGCCCCCCTCCCTCTCTTTATACCAGCTATCTCCATTACCCGTTCTCAGTGCTGATGCAGGCTCTTGATCTGTAATGTGGGAAATTCCTTTCACTTTCACTCCAGCAATGCTATTGAATTCCTCCAGAAGTTGTATTTTGCTGCAAGTCAATCAGTTTGTCAGATATGATCTGCATTCTGTGTTGCTTAATTGGTATCTGCTGGTGCAGTGAGCAGTGCCGTATACTTAAGCCCCTGTCCCACTTACGTGTCCTTGGCATGCTAATTACGCGACCTTGTGGTCGCGTTGAGCCGCGACGGTCCCACGAAGGTCACGCGCGATTTAATGCGCCCGCACAGCCATCTGGAGTGCATTACGTAATTTGAAGATGGACACAAAGCTGGAGTAACTCAGCGGGACCAGCAGCATCTCTGGAGAGAAGCAATGGGTGACGTTTCGTGTCGAGACACTTCTTCAGTCTGAAAGAAGGGTCTTGACCTGAAACGTCACCCATTGCTTCTCTCCAGAGATGCTGCCAGACCCGCTGAGTTACTCCAGAATTTTGTGTCTATCTTCAATTTTCTTGGCCCCGGTCTGGGAGTACAAGTGGGGGCGGATCCGGACCGCAACGGCCGTGAGCCCCAGGCCGAATTCGGCAATCGTTTGCCTGCTTCTGCTGCTGTTGGAGGTGAGACGTTGCATCGCCCCAGGGTCTTGGGCCTGTCCCACTTTGGCCGTCAGTTACGCGACAGGCGTTGACGCACGAAGATTTCGTTCACTACAAAAATTTCGGAGTGCTGCTCGATGTCGCGAACAACTACATACCTCTCCACGCTTCTCAGTGGGACCGGCCCCGCGCAGCCATACGATGCCCGTGCGCCTCAACGCGACGACGAGGTCGCGTAATCTGCGTGCCAAGGACACGTAAGTGGGACAGGCCCTTTAGCCTTCATAAGTTACGGGAGCGGAATTAGGTCATTCGGCCTATCAAGTCTGCCCCGCCATTCAATCATGGCTGATCTATCTTTCCCTCTCAACCACATTCTCCTGCCTTCTTCCCATAACCCCTAACACCCGTACTAATCAAGAATTTAGTTAAGATGTTGGAAATTAGTTTGCCTTAGTAAGGATGTGCAAGATTTTACTAGATCCCTCTTCAGATCGCTGTGCAGTGTGAAAAGTGTGAATGTACGCACATTAATAGAGTAAGACCTAGACCTGACTGTGACGTGCATTAAACTAATTAGCAGAATGCAGGTTCACATGATAACAATCAGGAGGGAACTGATCCATTTGGACTTTTTCCCTTTTAGTTGCAGTATTTGTTGAAGAATAAACCTGCAGTTCATACTGCCAGAAGCTTCTGGGCCACTTCTTGGGAACAGGCAACCTTGTACCTGTGGGATCAAGTTTGGGTTACAGTCTCATGGTCTGACTTGGTACAAGGTTTTCTGTTTCCAAGAAGTGGCACTGAAGCTTCTGGCAGTATGAATTGCAGGCTTATTTTTCATTCCCTAGAACAGGCTTGAGGTCTGGTCTTCTGAAGCTGGGATTAATGTGGAGGTGCCAATGTTCTGCCACACACTGCTCGAAATCAGCATTTGTTAGCCAAGTCAGAAATTGCACTCGGAGAGTAAGATTTCCTCTTAGACGAATAAAATTTGATTAGAAGTCTGATAGTTACAAGCAAGAGTGCCCTGGTATGAGATTAGTCAGCATTTAATGGCTTGGAGTGCTTTTAAAGTTTGGAAATGAATACATTTTAATGACTGATCAAACCACAGTACATGATTTCAGGATTAAGTGAACCTGTATCTATTGAATGAAAGTCATCTGGTGTTTAACTCATGAAAATGGTTAATGAGTCATGCTTTAATGGATTATTTATGCGGTCCATGGGCATTTTCTACATAATTTTCATGAAGTGGTCTGATTATTTGCATGAACTTTAATTTATTATATATTTAAAAGATGAAATGGGCCCATATGTATTGGTTTATTATAGTTATGTGAGCCGAGATGCAGCGAAAAGCTTTAGTTTGCGTGCTATCCAGTCAAATCAAATTATAAGATACATAGAAACATTGAAACAGAAAATAGGTGCAGGAGTAGGCCATTCGGTCCTTCGAGCCTGCACCGCCATTCAATATGATCATGGCTGATTATCCAACTCAGTATCCTGTACCTGCCTTCTCTCCATACCCCCTGATCCCTTTAGCCACAAGGGCCACATCTAACTCCCTCTTAAATATAGCCAATGAACTGGCCTCAACTACCTTCTGTGGCAGAGAATTCCAGAGATTCACCATTCTCTGTGTGAAAAATGTTTTTCTCATCTTGGTCCTAAAAGATTTCCCCCTTATCCTTAAACTGTGACCCCTTGTTCTGGACTTCCCCAACATCGGGAACAATCTTCCTGCATCTAGCCTGTCCAACCTCTTAAGAATTTTGTAAGTTTCTATAAGATCCCTCCTCAATCTTCTAAATTCTAGCGAGTACAAGCCGAGTCTATCCAGTCTTTCTTCATATGAAAGTCCTGACATCCCAGGAATCAGTCTGGTGAACCTTCTCTGCACTCCCTCTATGGCAAGAATGTCTTTTCTCAGATTAGGAGACCAAAACTGTACGCAATACTCCAGGTGTGGTCTCACCAAGACCCTGTACAACTGCAGTAGAACCTCCCTGCTCCTATACTCAAATCCTTTTGCTATGAATGCTAACATACCATTCGCTTTCTTCACTGCCTGCTGCACCTGCATGACTACTTTCAATGACTGGTGTACCATGACACCCAGGTCTCGTTGCATCTCCCCTTTTACTAATTGGCCACCATTCAGATAACATGAGTACAGTCAAGCCCGAGCCAAGTTCAAAAGGTTGGGCTTAGAGAAAAATACCAGTCCAGAATATTGTTTTACAGCATTGCAGCACGACAGTCACAGAGAAAATGTACGACATCCGCAATGCAGTAGGTGGGCAGATCAGGGGTACCCCCTCACTGGTGGACCAATTGATCACTTTATATGAAATGTGAAATGTTGGCCTCTCTCCTTAACTGTAATTTAGGATAACTATTCTGTCCCTTCCTTCTGACAAACCCTTCCTCCAAACACCCAATCCCTTTCTAACCCCTTCCCTCGCTCCCCACCCCTTCCCGCATTTCTCAGCCCCATCCCACGGTGCCCTCCCCCTTGTCTCCTCCTCATTCCTCTCATCCACAACCCTCCCTCTCATCCCCAATTTCCTCCCCCTGGACCCCACCCCTCATGTCCCAATTTCCCTCTCACCCCCTCCCCTGCTCCCCCCTCTCTTTCTCCCCATCCCCTCTCTCCCTACTTCCCTCCCTCTCTCTCCCTCCCACTTCTCCATCTCCTTCTCCCTCTCTCCCCACCTTTTCTTCCCCCTTCCTCTTTCTCCCAGCCTTCCCCCCCTCCCCCACTCTCCCCTCTCTCTCCCACTCACTCCCTCTCTCCGTAAGGAATTTTGGCTAATCTTAAACCCATCTGCAGATTGAGATTGTTATTGTTTACTTTGGATTATGAATGTGTAGAACATCATTGCAACCAACACAATGATGCCTGGTTGATTCATTGCTTATCTTGATGTACAATGGTATGTTGTATCTGGTTGAACGATGGATGTTGAAAGTTTGATGCTGCGCATGTATCGTGATTGTCACTGAAGAAGGAATCTACTTCATTCAGATTTTTCATTCATGAAATCTTACAATTTCCAAAACACATTGGAATGAATTCTTGATAGAATTTTTACTCATGATTGCTTTAATTCTACTTTGAAGAATATTTCAACTCAACCCGGTATTGGAGAGAATGCAATCCTGAAATTGGCATTTCCTGATCTTTTATAAATTCGTCCACTTGCACTTCGCGCTTGATTTCAATCATTTTTTCCTGTTTTGCTCCGTGTTTTATTTTGTAATTGTACAGTGCAATTCAATGTTAGCAGTGAATAGCACAGATGAAGTGACATCATTGGATGAGCCTGAGCACAGCCATAGAGTTAGACAGCAGGGAAATAGGCCGTTTGGTCAATCTTGTCCATGCCAACCAAGTTGCCTAATCAAGCTTGTCCCACTCACCTTCACCTGGCCAATATTCCTCCAAACTATTCTGGGCGGCACAGTGGCGCAGTAGTAGAGTTGCTGCCTAACAGCGCCAGAGACCCGGGTTCTATCCTGACTGCGAGTTCCATCTGTACAGAGTTTGTAAGTTCTCCCCGTGATCATGTGGGTTTTCTCCGGTTCCCCCCCCTCATTCCAAACATGTACAGGTGTGCAGGTTACTTGGCATTGGTAAAATTACAAAATTGGCCCTAGTGTGTAGGAAAGTGCTACAGGGATCACTGGTCGGCACGGACTCGTTGGGCTGAAGGACCTGTTACCGCACTGTATCTTTAAACAAAACTAAACTAAAATCTGTTCAAGTGAGTTTTAAATGTTGTAATTGTTCTCTTCTAAAGCTTTCCATTCGCACCTTAAACCTTCTTCTTCTGTCGTATGTCTTTTAGACCTGCAGCTCTGTTGAGGCGAGCCAGGCCAACGTATCATCGTCCAGGTCAATTAGACCTCGTTCACCATTCGGTGGCCGGTGATTGGGGCAACTGGTGACTATGTGCACCACTGTCTGTGTTGGGTCCCCACACTCGCAGGAGGCGCTGTCCACGAGGCCCCACCTCTTCATCGCTACTCCATAGCGTCCGATGCCTGTCCTCAAGCGGTTGAGGGTTGTCCACTGCTTTCGGGGCAGGTCCTGGCCAGGGACATCCATGGGGTCATTGATGTAATGGTGTAGCCTAGATGGTTCTGCTGGCTTCCACTGGTCTCTCCATCTTGTCTTGACCTAGGCGGCCTTAGAAGCATCAGCCGGTGTTGTGCAGAGCAGCTCTTGGGCTTGCGTGGCAAAGGGGTGCCGTGACTTCAGGCGCACTCGTTGTGGTGTCTCTGTGACGATCTGATGGAGGAGGTGGGATTCACTGTCCTGTGCCTTTCGAGAGAGGGCCAGCGTGGCTGCTTCTCGTCTGATGTTGGCTGGGGCAATGCCAGCGAGGACGGGCAGTTGGTTTACATGTCCACAGTGGCCCTGGTGTTCTCAGCCGCCGAGTACTGTGCCCTGGACTGGTGCCAAAGCCCTCACGCCAAGAAGCTGGATGCTGCCCTCAACAGTGCCCTGCGGACTGTCTCCGGATGCCTACGAGCACCGTAAACCAATGCCTTCATACTCCCCAAATACTCCAAACTGGTAACATCCTTGTAAATATTTTTGCACCCTTTCCAATTTAATGGTGTCCATCTATAGCAGGGTAACCAGTTGGTGGCACAGTAGTGCAACTGGTAGAACTTCTGCCTCATAGCGCCAGAGAACTGGGTACAATCCTGACCTTGGGTGCTATCTGCTTGGATTTTACATGCTCTACATGTATCCATGTGGATTTCCTCTAAGTGCTTCTGGTTCCTGCCACATCCCAAAGACATGCGAGTTTGTAGGTTAATTAGCCTCTGTAAATTTCCCCCTGTGTGTAGGGGGGGGGGGATAACATGGAACTCGTTTGAACTGGTGATTAATGGTCGGTGTGGAGTAAATGGGCTGAAGGTCCTGTTTCCGCACTGTATCTGTCAATCAATCAAACAGACATGACATCCTAACTTTTGCACTGAATGAGGCTCACTGGCCGGTAGTTCCTGGCTTTAAAAAGAGGCAGAAAGTGCTGGAGTAATTCTGCGGGTCAGGGAGCATCTCTGGGAGAACATGGATCAGTGATGTTTGGGTCAGGACGCTTCTTCTGATCTGTCCTTGTGTTTCCTTCCTTGAATTTTCCTTGCTGCCCTTCTTAAATAATGATGCAACATTAACCGCCCTCTAGCCTCCCATTTTTTATCTGTGGCTAAAGATGATGCAAGCATCTCTGCAAGGAACATTTTACACCCTAGCATCCGACAAGATCTGAGAATGCACTTGATCAAATTTACCACCTAGTGCTCTTTAAAAACTCCATTACCTCTTCTTGGTGATGCATAGTAACTGTGTGGTTTTGTAGTTTTATTGAGTCGACCCACCCTTGCAAATCTATTACGGGACTGTACTGTGTAGCGTTGCGTTGCGGCAGCAAGAAAGGAAAAGCAAACAGGAATACAGAAATTTCGCTTTGATGCTGATTGAAAATTAATGGTCTAGATTTTATAGCCCATGGCAGTGCGATGGCCATCACCCCTGCACTTCAGGAAAGCTGTCCATGCTGATGGTAGAGATTATTACAGCACAGATTTTCCCCATTCATAGCCTTCGTCAATGTCTCGTGTTGGCTGTGAGGAAAGCTCTGGTTTCCAGCAACTGTTACATCGCTGGACTAACAAGTCATTCTGAAGGCAGTCAACAAGTTGAGAAGAATAGAAGCAAGGAACTGCAGATGTTGGTTTACCACACAAGAGGACACAAAGCGGTGGGGTATCTCAGCTGGTCAGGCAGCATCTTGTTGCTTTAACAAGCCCATTAAGCATTTTGATTGAAGCAAACATGGGCAATAAAAGTAGGAGCTGAAATATCATGAACTTAAACAAATAACTCCTTTCATTACATTAAAAGCCATGGGATTTTGAAATGAATATTTGAAACTCAACACAATGCAAAAGTAAGGAATAGTAAGAGATTTGGTTCATTATACTATTAAATTCATCAGTTACAACTTATTTAGCAAACAGTAACATGCTAAGGGGTTTAAACAGTGAGCTGGTTCCTGAATATCTGAAAATAATTCACTGAATTCTGATTACCCTGGAGAAGATGGGAGCGGCTCATACTAGTGAAGCAGATAATACTGATAACACTTCTGGATTTCTGCATTTAACTGCACATGTGCATATTCCATGAATGTAAGATTTTCTCCATTATAAGGCCTAATATCCCCATTAGTGACTGCAAATTCTGAATCTACCTTTTCTTCCCAGTATTATAAATGAATCAAATACTGAGTATTGGGTATAGCATTTGGGAGGTCAATTACAGTATATAAGATGTTGGTGAAACTGCATTTAGAGTATGGTGTTCAGTTCTGGACACCATGTTATAGGACAGATGTTGTCAAGCTTGAAGAAGATTTATGAGGATGTTGCCGGGACTCAAGGGTCTTAGTTATAAGGAGAGGTTGAGCAGGCTAGGACTATCCCTTGGAGCGCAGGAGGATATAGACAATAGGTGCAGGAGTAGGCCATTCGGCCCTTCGAGCCAGCACCGCCATTCAATGTGGGGATGAAGGGTTATCTTACAGAGGTGTACAAAATCATGAGGGGAATAGATCGGGTAGACATACAGAGTCTCTCCCAGAGTAAGGGAATCAAGAACCAGTGGACATAGGCTTAAGGTGAGGGGGGAAAGATTTAATAGGAACCTGAGGGGTGACTTTTTTTACCAAGGCTGGTGGATGTATGGAACGAGTTGCCAGAGGAGGTAGTTGAGGCAGGTATTATTGCAATGTTTAAGATACATTTATACAGGTACATGGATAGGACAGGTTTTGAGGGATATTGGGCAAATGCATGCAGATGGGACTGGTGTAGATGGGAAAAGTTGGTCAGCGTGGGCAAGTAGAGTCGGGGGCCTGTTTCCACGCTGTATGACTCTGACTTTTCATGAGTGACTGAGTTAAGGGAGCAATTTCTGCAACAGTGTTATTTAGGGGTAAAGTTCAGAAAGCTGGCACTCACTGACGAACTCCAACTCCTGAATAATGCTAACATTTCTACCTCTCCCTTAGGGCATCACTAATTATAGTCCCCAGATTGGAAAGTTAGCATTTCATGCCAGTGCCTCTGCCCAGATACATTTCAGTCCAGTAATTTACTCTTGATTCTATTGTCTTAATAACATCCCTAGTGTGGTGAATGGAATTCCAATATGCAAATGATCAGAGACTGCATATTTTATTCACACAATCTTTCTTCATCCAGGATTCCTGAAGGTCCCATTGACCAGGCACCAGCTGCTGGAAGAGTACATTCATTAGAAGAACAACTGTTAAAGGCCAAAGAGCAGATTGAAAGCTACAAGAAGGGAGCGGACAAAGGTAGGTGATTACCCTGTTCCACTAATTGAGTCCATTGTTGGGAATTATTTGCTTAAGGAATATGTTAAAGAGTGCATTTCCATTTCTTCCTTTCGCGGTCAATGTAGTGCCCTTGGTTAGCTGCTGGATTCCCTATGTAGCAATTGACATTGCTGAATAATTTCCATTCCTTAATATTGTGCAATTGCAATGAAAACCAAGATGCTATCAGGAAGAAAGCTATCATTTAATCAATCAGTTAGGTGAGCAGAGAAATGGCATATGGAGAAATGGCATATAGAATTTAATTTTAGTTTAGTTTAGAGATACAGCACTGAAACAGTCCCTTCCGCCCACCGAGTCCATGCTATCCAGCCACCACCCGATACACTAACACTACCCTACGCAGTAGGGACAATCTACAATCTTTATTGAGCCAATTAACCAACAGTCCTGTACGCCTTTGGAGCGTGGAAGGAAACCGGAGCACCCGGGGAAAACCCATGTGGTCACAGGGAGAACGTACAAACACCGTACAGACAGCACCCATAGTCAGGATTGAACCTGGGTCTCTGTCACTGTAAGACAGCAACTCTACTGCTGTGCCATGGTGTCGACCTGTCCAAAGAATTTGGACTGAATGTATTTGAGAAGGCGGACAAGATAAGGAAATATAAACAAAAATGGTAGATTAAGTGCATGATCGAAAATCACCCTAAGATAATAGGGCAGATTGATCAGATGTCTAAAAAGGCAGGCTTACTGGCAGAGGCATGGAATAAAAAAGCAAGGAGTTCATGGTAGAACTGTCTGACATTTTTGTGGCAGGTCCTGGGAAAGAACACGAGGAGCTACGGCGTAAGATTGAAAATGGAGTGAAGGAGCTCTGGTTCTTCGTGCAGAGTGAAGTCACGAAAGTGAAAAAACTGGAGGGTGATGAAGCAGAAAGGCAGGCGGATTCTTTACTTGAGAACCTGGGTGAACAGCAGAGGTAAGGACTTCATGCCCCTTACCTGGGGTACCTTTTGTTTGTGCCAATCCAAGGCCTTTCAAAGCCTGGTTAAGCTCATAGTATACCAAATTGGTCCATAAGGAAAGTTATTTTAGAGTCACTGACATCACAGCCTTGTAAACTTTCTGCCAATTTTGCTAAGATATTTGTAAAAATTCAGTACAAATTTCAAAAGTATTTAAATTTCTTTGGAGTCTATGGTTTACTAATCACCTCCATGACAGATCCTTGTACAATATTCCTCAGAGCCCTGAATCATAATTGCTGCATGCTTTAGGTCTGATGTCAAACTTGAAGTTGTCCAAGCAACAACCAAAATATTTTTCCCCCCAAAATGTGTTGTTTCATCTGCTTCAAAAATCGGAACATTTCTCGATCAATTTTAGCGCATGATGTCCTTGTGGCACCTCAGTTTGATCACCATTTTGTAATTCATCACAAACAGGCCCTAAAAATGAAACGTGGGTTAGTATGCTCTTTCAATACGGAATCTGATCGCTGGTACAATGATAAACTTTGGAAATAATGGCTTGATTGCCTGGAAGAGTAAATGGAGTCAGAACCACTCCAAGCACATGCCTCTCCCCAACACCCGCCATGACAGGGTGAGGACCGGCCACTCCCGCAGTCGCAACATCCCCATCCCCACGTGGAGCAACACGCTGGCTGAAAACAGCCAAATTCCTCACTCTTAGCACATCACGATAGAAACTAGACAAATCCCGTAAGGCGGGTCGACTGATGCCCTCCACCGGGAGCCGTGAGACCCCCCTTAGGCAACGACCCCGGCGGAAAAAATACGTGGCCAGAGCGTGCCATCTGGGGGGGTTCTCTACATACATATACCTCCGCAGAGTCCTGAGACGGAGAGCCGTCACCTGGGTACGCACGCATACCAAGGACTGGCCGCCCTCCTCTAACGGGAGACTCAGGACTGCTGCGGAAACCCAATGCTTCCTATCTCCCCAAAAGAAATCCACCAACTTCTTCTGTACTGCAGTTACAAAGATAGAGGGCGGCACAAGAGTAGCCAGCCGGTACCATAACATGGAGTCCACTAGCTGGGTTATGACCAGCACCCTACCCTGGAAAGAAAGAACTCCAAGCAGGCCTGACCAGCGCCCCAGCCGGGCGACGACTTTCGTCTCCAACTCCTGCCAGTTTGACGGCCAAGCATCGTCAGTGGGACTCAGGTAAACCCCCAGATAGAGGAGGTGCGTGGTGCTCCACGCATACATTGTCATCTCCTCCGGCAGGGAGTCTACCTGCCACTGACCCTCTAAAAGTCCAGAGCACTTACTGCAGTTAATCCTGGCGGACGATGCAGCCGAGAAAACCTGCTGACATTCACGCATCCTCTGCAGGTCACCAGGGTCAGTGAACGTAAAGAGTACATCATCGGCATATGCAGAAAGAACCACCTCCACCCCCGGTTCTGGTAGAGCCAGGCCTGTCAACAGCCTCCGAAGAAGACACAGGAATGGCTCCACACAGACCGAGTACAACTGACCAGACATGGGATACCTCTGGCGGACTCCCCTCCCAAAGTGAATGGGAGCCAACAACACACCATTAATCTTCACAAGACACTCCACTGCAGCGTACAAAAGCCGGACCCGGGCCACAAAATGCGGTCCAAATCCGAACGCTTGCAGCGTCCCGAAAAGGTAGTCATGCTCTACCCTGTCAAAAGCTTTCTCCTGATCAAGGGACAGAAAAGCAGCTGACTGACCAGTACCCTGAGATACATGAATCAGGTCCCCAGGTGGATGTTATTCTGAATGGACCGCATGGAGCCCAGGTGATTTGCCATCGCCCGTGCAAAAACTTTATACTCCGTGCAGAGGAGAGGGAGCGGGCGGCAGTTCTTCAACAGGCGGAGTTCGGCCTTCTTGGGCAGCAGGACAACGACTGCTTCTCTCTCTCTCACAGCCCTTATTATCAATTAGATAACCTCCTCAGCTTATTGCCATGGCAACCCTGATATCATCCTCTCCAGTGTATCCCCTTTGCCCTATTCATTATCCCCTCCTCCTCTGTTAAAATTAACTTGTTTTCTCTACTCCCCTCTTTTAATAAAAGGTCCTTGAACAGGAACATTAACTATCTCTTTCCACAAATACTGCCTTACCTGCTGAGCGCATCTCACAATTTCTGTTATTATTTTGTATCATTTATTTCCTGTGGCCCTGCATTATTCTGTTTGAATTGGGGCTTTTGCCATCCAGTTTACTTCAATCAAAGAAAACATCCAATTATAGAATATCTTCCGAGCATGAAGATGCTGCCTTAATAATTTGCAGGAATACAAGTTACAAAAAGATGAATAATAGTGTTTTCTGATAAAGAAAATCATTTTGTGAATAGAAGCTGATGTACAGTCTGCAGGTTTGTAAAGACAATTATTTCATTATACTGAGGTTCTTTGCCTTTTCCCTTTTGAATGCATTGACAATGTACAAAAACTCTTGTATACCAGGCAGCCTATTATAATACCATGACAGTCAAAGTCAGCATGATATACAGGTGTACCATCTTTCATCTGAACATAGGAGATGTACAGGGCAGTTAGTGTGGAACAGGAACCAAGGCTGTGTCTTTATTCCCCCACAACACAAAGCAAATACATTTCTTAAAAGCACTCACTGGGATCAGACAATGTTATTTGCACATGATACGTTAACATGAAAACTACTGTTGCTTAAACGAGGCTCCCTTGTTTCTAAGCAGCTGTGAAATGATACTGTTCTGAGTTGCACTTTGCACAGTCTGGGTGTTTCTAGTCACTATCTTGGGATGGCCCAATGGTGTAGCGGTAGAGTTACAGCGCCAGATACCCGGATTCTTTCCTGGCTATGGGTGCTATCTGTGTGGAAGTTATATTGTACGTTCTCCCTGTGACCACATAGGTTTTTTCCGGGTGCTCCGGTTTCCTCCCACACTCCAAAGACATACAGATTTGTAGGTTAATTGGCTTAGGTAAAATTGTAAATTGTCCCCAGATAGTGCCAGTGTATGGGGTGATCGCTGGTTGGTGTGGACCTGGTGGGCCAAATGGCCTTTTCCCATGCTGTATCTTGAAAGTAAAGTCTAAAATCAGTAGTTTATAGCAATGGGATTTATAAGCTTCCAATCTAATGACTGCTCTCTTTACTAAACTTGTAAAATGTTCTTTAGTTTTAGGAATACTTGAAATGTTTAGGACTTACCCACAACTATTAGCTGTTTACGGGACTTACCCACAACTATTAACTGTTTACGAAAGAACTGCAGATGCTGAAAAAATGAAGGTAGACACAAAATGCTGGAGAAACTCAGCGGGTGAGGCAGTAGGGGGGGGCGGAAGAAAGGCAGAGGTGGAGACAGTAGGCTTTGTGGGAGAGCTAGGGAGGTGAAGGAGAAAGCAAAAACTATCTAAAATAAGAGAAGTCAATGTTCATTCCTCTGGGGTGTAAACTACCTAAGCAAAATATGAGGTGCTGTTCCTCCAATTTGCGCTGGGTCTCACTCTGGCAATGGAGGAGGCCCAGGACAGAAAGGTCAGATTGGGAATGGGAGGGGAAGTGCTGAGTAACTGGGAGATCAGGTTGGTTAATACGAACTGAGCTGAGGTGTTGGGCGAAGCGATCGCCGAGCCTGCGCTTGGTCTTGCCGATGTAGAGAAGTTGGCACCTGGAACAGTGGATGCAGTAGATGAGGTTGTAGGAGGTGCAGGTGAACTTCTGTCTCACCTGGAAAGACTGATTGAGTCGGCTGGAGTTGAGGTATAACGACAACTGTAGCATTTCCTGTGGTTGCAGGGGTAAGTACCCGGGGAAGGGCTGATTTGGGTAGGAAGAGATAAATTGACCAGGGAGTTACGAAGGGAACGGTCTCTGCAGAAAACAGAAAGGGGAGAAAAGGGGAAGATGTGGCCAGTGGTAGGATCCCACAACTTTTTATTTTTTATTTTTTTATTTTTATTATTTTTCAATATTTCATTTTAAATGTTTTATGTTTTAAAAGCCGCCAGACATAACAGTATTGGTGCAATCCACATGGTGCTACACAGTCAGACATAGCAAGAGCATAAGTAAAGCGCACAGGACTACATCTCCACAGATAATATGAAATTATGATCCCACAACTATTAACATTGTTTTTTCTCTCTTGTATTATCTTTCCCTATCATTTCCCGAGATAATATGTAAAAAATGTTTTTCAATACACGTGCCAATAATAAACCAATCAGAGTGTTGGATGCCACAATCATACAGGAAGCTGTCAAAAATAAAAACACGCTCCTTCGATGAAAATTAATTAATTTGCAGTACCATCTTTAATCTGGCTGCTACCAATTGAAATGTTGCACTGATTCATCTAGCTGCCTGTGACCTGCTGTGACATAACGGCACTGCTTCGAGCATTCCATCTCCGACATCTGCATCCGCACTTAGGAAAAACACTCAAACACACCCAAGGGGACGTGCATCTCTTGTCAAGCCATAGCTCCGCAGCGTAAGTGCTTAGTCAAGCACAAGGTGATAATTGGAGTGAGGCAGCCTGTTCAAAGGCTGGAAATGTTGACAGATGTCATCTGATCAGCTGTCCCCTGTAATCAAGCTATTCTTCTTGAACTGTGCACCTGTGTACAGTGATGCCCGCTGTATTTTATAGCATCATTGTTGTCAGTGCATCAAAGTGGGAATGAAATGAACAACACAATGTTGAGTTAGATGGGTGGGTCTTAATTTATATTAATCCTTTCATGGGAGGATTGGTAGGCAATATAAAAAGTTTATAAGCGATTGGAGCAGAATTAGGCCATTCAGCCCATCAAGTCTAATCCGCCATTCGATCATGGCTGATCTATCTTTCTTTCTCAACCCCATTCTCCTGCCTTCTCCCCATAACCCGTAACACCCGTACTAATTAACAATCTTTTAATCTCTGCCTTAAAAATATCAATTGACGGCCTCCACAGCCTCCTTTGGCAATGGATTCCACAGATTCGCCACCCTCTGACTAAAGATAGCCCTCCTCACCTCCTTCCTAAAGGTAAGTCCTTTTTTTCTGAGGCTATTCCCCATTGACCTTTGACCCTAGACTCTCCCACTACTCTCCACATCCACTCTATCCAGACCTGGGCTGTGTCTGTGCCGACCAGTGACTATCCTACACACTAGGAACAATTTGTAACTTTTGCCGGAGCCAATGAACATACAAACCTGTACGCCTTTACAGTGTGGGAGGAAACCGGAGCACCCGGGGAAAATCCACATGGTCATGTGGAGAACATACAAACTCCATACAGACAGCACCCGTAGCCAGGATCGAACCCGAGTCTCTGGTGCTGTAAGATAGCAGTTCTACCGCTGTGCCACCGTGCCGTCCTGTTCAGCACTTTTCAGTATATTTTGGCATGTTCCAGATCATTGGACAGAAGAATTAAGTATCTTTGTGGGAGGGTGGAAAATGAAATTCAGAGTGAGATGAAATTAAATTGAATCACTTGTCGCTAATTATACAAGCTGATTAATTAGAAAGCATTGCAAACAAAAGGACCCTCGGAAGCTTTATGATATGTGACTGTCTGCTACCTGTCCTCCCAAAGCCTGCGGAAATCATGCAACTGTTTAAACTCCATGTAAACTTGATCCCAATTTGCTTTTAATGTTCACATAAATGTTTGGTACGCTGCATTTTGCCAGCGTAGTCTCTAGTGACATCATTAATCGCTTCAAATCAACAATGTAATGCTTCTTTTGTTCAGAAGTCATTGTGCTGCTTTTAAATCTCTCAGTGCTTGGTTGCCATGAATTGTAACGCAGGGCCAGTCTGCCATAGGGAGAGTCAGAGCAGTTAATACCCAAGCGTAGCCGTGTCTTCGTTGAGCTTTGACTGATGTTAAAGGATAAACATCATTGTTCTATTTTGTTGCTCGACAATCTAGAAGCTTTATTCGTGGCCAAGCCAAAATTGACTATCAGTGATGAGGTAGGTGGGAGCAAGGATATTGTTGATCTTGCTAAAGTACCACAAAGTGAATTTCACTGATGTTCCAAGGGAACAGGTTCAAGGATCTGACTAGTGGAACAGGAAAAGGCTCACTTCTCTGTTTAGATTCTTAGAATAAAGGGGAGGTCATTTAAGACTGAGGTGAGAAAAAAACGTTTTCACCCAGAGAGTTGTGAATTTATGGAATTCCATGCTACAGAGGGCAGTGGAGGCCAAGTCACTGGATGGATTTAAGAGAGAGTTAGATACAGCTCTCGGGGCTAGTGGAGTCAAGGGATATGGGGAGAAGGCAGGCACTTTGGGAACAAATCGCTATCAGCTGCAGACTGGTGCGTAAAACAATAGACAGTACTACAGACTTGGCCGCAAATCAATACACACAGCGCTACAGACTTGGTGTGTAAAGATAATACACACAGCGCTGCCGGATTGACGCGCAAAGGTTTAAACAGAGCACTGTCGGCTTAACGCTAGGTAATTTAAACAAAGAACTGTTGGCTGCAGCGCTATGGATTCTAAATATAGCGCCACCGGCCACAATGCTATGGCTCACAGGCTGTTCGGGAAAATTCTCGTATAATAACTGATTGAACAACTTTGGTGGTTGATGTGGGACCTCAAAACAATGTCGGCTTTAGAATTTTTCCAAAGATAGACACAAACAGCTGGAGTAACTCAGCAGGTCAGGCAGCATCTCTGGAGAAAAGGAATAGATGACGTTTCGGGTCGAGACCCTTCTTCAGACTGAGAGTCAGGAGAGAGGGAAATTTTATTCCAGTCCACTGCAGGCCTCCACCAGCGACTCCGTTGACCCTCTGCTCTCCACCGCCCACCAGCGGCTACAGAGCTTTTTCCACTTAGACTTTTTCCACTTCTTTGACTCTTTGCTTGAATACGATGGCAGGGACAAGAGATTGTATTGTAGATTTGTACAAATGGCGGATTTTTTCCCCCCATTTGTTTTGAATTACTTGAATAAGTTTTGTGTACCTTTCGTTAAAAAAACTGTCTTAACAAAATTAACATTTCTCCCAGCGAGAGTGAGAGAGAAAGAAGCAGGACATTGTTTCTGATATTTTGTGATAACCAATCCCTTGAAACTGTTTGCAATCCACGATGAGGCCACGATGCTGCCTTTTGAATCTAATGTTTGTTTCCTTGCATTTTTAGGTCCATATTGACAGACGTATACTACCTCAGTCAAGCAGATGGGGCCGGTGAATGGAGAGAGAATGAGGCCAGGGATCTGACAGACCTGGTTCAGCGGAGAATAACATTCCTGCAGGTACTGCTAATCTGAAGTAGAGTAAGCATGAATTCATAACAAAAGATTTATTTTATTATAGCTACCTGGGAAAGCAAATCCCTTCTCAAAGAACATCCCAAAATAGTTTAATAATCAGTTGGAGCTAAAAGCAGAAGAAGCGTTACTTCAGTTTTGACATTCATTTTCTTGAAGCCAGCCAAATTGTTACTGAGCTATCCATTGGTTTTGTTTTCACTCACTTCATAAGTCCACGTGTCATTGGAGCAGAATTAGGCCATTCAGCCCATCAGGTTTACTCCGCCATTCACCCACGGCTAATCTATCTATCCCTCTCAATCCCATTCTCCTACCTTCTCCATGTAACATTTGATGCCCTTACTAACCAAAAACCTGTCAATCTCCACTTTCAACTTGTCATGGGGGCACATTGCATGGGAGGGTTTACCATTTGTCATTCTATAAATCCTGTCTAACATTGCTTCTCTTCAAAGGCATTGCTTCATTTAAATGGTACACAAATTAAAAGGGCAAGCCATCAGTGACCTGCTTCATTTCATTGACAACATTCATAGAGTCACGTGTTTCAGAAGGAACTGCAGATGCTGGAAATTTAAAGGTACACAAAAATGCTGGAGAAACTCAGCGGGTGCAGCAGCATCTATGGAGCGAAGGAAATAGGTAACGTTTCGGGCCGAAGAAGGGTTTCGGCCCGAAACGTTGCCTATTTCCTTCGCTCCATAGATGCTGCTGCACCCGCTGAGTTTCTCCAGCATTTTTGTGTACCTTCATAGAATCACATTGTTTCACTTTCAGCACTCTGGAGAGCACGCTGTAGACGACAATCACTTCACAGTGCATGTGTCTGCACACCCAATGGCACGGATCCAGCAGTTAATATGGACACTAATGGCATTGACTGTGACTAAAGAGCCTGTCCCACTTACGTGTCCTTGGCATGCAAATTACGTGACCTCGTGGTCGCGTTGAGGCGCACGGGCTTCATAGGGTCACGTGGGGCCCGTCCCACTGAGAAGCGCGGAGTGGTATGTAGTTGTGCGCGACATCACGCGGGGCTCCGAAATTTGTGTAGTGAATGAAATCTTCGTGCGCCAACGGCCTGTCGGCCAAAGTGGGACAGGCCCAAGACCCTGGCGCGATGCAACGTCTCACCTCCAACAGCAGCAGAAGCAGGCAAACGATCGCCAAACTCAGCCTGGGACTCACGGCCGTTGCAGTCCGGATCCGCCCGCAATTCTACTCCCAGACCGGGGCCTAGAAAGTTGAAGCTAGACACAAAATGCTGGAGTAACTCAGCGGGACCGGCAGCATCTCTGGAGAGAAGCAATGGGTGCCGTTTCGGGTCAAGACCCTTCTTTTCAGACTGAAGAAGAGTCTCGACACAAAATGTCACCCATTGCTTCTCTCCAGAGATGCTGCCGGTCCCGCTGAGTTACTCCAGCTTTGTGTCCATCTTTAAATGATGTCACGCGCTCCAGACGGCTGAGCGTATGCATGAAATCGCGCGGGACTGTCGCGGCTCAATGCGACCACGTGGTCGCGTAATTTGCGTGCCAAGGACACGTAAGTGGGACAGGCCCTTTAGAGTCATTACTATAGCAATCTCACGTCAAGGGTAATTGCAAGGTCAGTTGCCATTGCTGAAAAGTTGCTGTCTGACTTGCTGCTCCAACCTTTCCTTTCGAAAAACCCATGTTTCTCTCCCCACTTTAGAATGAAAAGCCGTGAATTTATAACCTTGGTGTACCAGTGAAAATAGACACAAAAAGCTGGATTAACTCAATGGGACCTGCAGCATCTCTGGAGAGAAGGAGTGGGTGATGTTTTGGGTCGAGACTGTTCTTCAGACTGGCTTGGGATAAGGGAAACGAGAGATATAGACAGTGATGTGCAGAGATAAGGAACAATTAATGAAAGATATGCAAAAAAGTAATGATGCTAAAGGAAACAAGCCATTGTAAGCTGTTTGTGGGGCGAAAATGAGAAGCTGGTGTGACTTGGGTGGGGGAGGGATAGAGAGAGGGGGAATGCCAGGGCTACCTGAAGTGAGAGAAATCAATATTCATATCACTGGGTTGTAAGCTGCCCAAGCAAAATATGAGATGCTATTCCTCCAATTTGCGTTTAGCCTCTGACAGTGAAAGTTAGCTCGACATTACAAGTGTATTTATGTTTTAAGCAGCTGGATAACTGTTAATTAGTCCTGATGAACCTCTTTGGTACTGAAAAAAAGTAATTATTAACAGTGTTCAAAACGGAACTGCAGATGCTGGAATATCGAAGGTACACAAAATTGCTGGGGAAACTCAGCGGGTGCAGCAGCATCTATGGAGCGAAGGAAATAGGCGACGTTTCGGGCCGAAACCCTTCTTCCGAAACGTCGCCTATTTCCTTCGCTCCATAGATGCTGCTGCACCCGCTGAGTTTCCCCAGCAATTTTGTGTACCTTTAATTATTAACAGTGCTGTGTTGTTCTTTCAGTTCTTAATTGTTGAATATTTAAATATAGATCAAGTAACTTGGTCTTTCTTTTGATCTATTTTTTCCATCTCGCAATATTTCAGCTTCCTTTCCTCATTAGATATTGAACTCACCCACAATAAACCTATATTTCTTTTGTGTTCCTGCCATTGTTTATGTTTATGTTCTTTTATCCGGTTCTTTTAAGGTTCTTTAGTAACTTGCCAGTTTCTTTGTTGAACTAAATTAAGGCGCATGTTGCAATCAAAAGCGCTTGAACAATTGGTTGGGAAGAAAGCCAATGCCTTTGTCTCTACTCTATGTGCAACAGTCGAAACATCCAGCTATTTGCCATTTAAAAGAAAATAAATAAATTCTTAATGTCCACAGGCATGGCAGATTTTCTTAGAACCATTCCCTCAGCAACATCTGCATCAACATGTTGTAGAACTGATATGGGGATTCGAAAAGATAGCAAATGTTTCTCAAAACGCTTTAAAGCCATATACAGGAACAATGGGAAAGAATCTTGGTGCAACATAACCACACATTGTGGAGCATGATAACTGCCCCAAGTATTGGCTTATTGATGTGAAAACTTGAGTATCATCTGTATATTTGTTCTGACAGAGAAGCATTTCCAGAATTTATGTTTAAACTCAGTCAGTGATATTGCATGTGATAAAACGTACCAGCCTGTTTTCAATGCACAGGTCTCGTTTAAGTTTCCATTTCCATTCAATTATTCAATTCAATGATTTAATGATAATTTATTGTATCAACTATTGGATCATTGGATCGTTAATTTAATGTCTAGTTACCAGAACGTTTTAATGTCCATTTACATTCAGACTGTTTCTTCAATGTTTGGCCCAATAATCCCAGTCTCCTAACCCCATCTGCCACCTCCCGTGGGTTGGGAATTATATCAAATAAGATCTTGTCCTCTCTATAAAGTCCTGGCTCAGCATATCACGATATCAATTATTTTAAAAAATCTAATAGAAATTTTCCACAAAATGATGAATTCAATTTGAAGTAGAAGCTTGATTTGCATCTTTATTTTCCAACCTTTTCATTTGGGCAAGTTGTTTCTTGTCACTTAGTTGTCTTTATTTTGTTTGTAATTTCTGATTGCTGGTGGTGTGACCCACCGATGTGTTATCGAGTCAACATGTTCTCTTCAAGTGCCTTGATGAAACCAATAGCTTGTAACTCTTTGAAGGTTGATCTCGGCAGTTCGTGCCGATCATTGTGTGGTGATGGGCAAGGTGGACAATTCGTGCCACTTCAAAGAGAACCCACAATGACATTTGCATTGTTCAGCTTTAGTAACACTTGAAGGTTGTTGCAATTTAACTGACCTTATTTTGCTGGGAGGTAGCAATGATGATGTTGAAGTTGAGTTTTATTACCTTGTTAAATGTTCATCTGGGGAGCAAAACCAGCCTCAGCAGTTGAAATAACATGTCAGTGGTGTGCTGAATAATTAGTTAAAGGTCAGGAACTAAAGCATTGTACACACCACGTAAATCGCATGGGATTTTTGCCGAATCTGCAAAGTTGCTAAACAAAATGGAGCAGAGCAATACAACTGCTGGTTCCTGATGGTACAAGTTTGCTTTAAGTGCTGTTGAAATATTAATGCTAGTAGCATCCGCATCTTGCGGTGGTGCATGGGAGGAGAGGAAATGAGACCAGAAGGCTGGAAGTGCTTTCATAAAATAGGTGCTGAGGGCGTGTTCTTTAAAACAGTTCTTCCTGTTTCGTTAATTCAACAATGAAAATAAAATCATGGTGATGCTTTTGAAAGTATCACTTGTTCTGATCAATAATTGTAAACCAGGAAACTGCTTCCTTCTCACACAATGTCACAAAGCACTGGCATTCCGGGGACTGGACCGAAAATGCCGAGCTAATCTTGTTCTTAATTGCTATTAAATTCAGAACCTCTGATGGTCAGCCTTATCTCATTGATTGCACCCTGCCTTTGAATTAGCCCTCACTCCAGAGATTGAAGCACATCTGTTAATGCGGAACACAAGGGATAGCATGACTCAATCGACCTGTTAAACTATTCCATCTGCATAATTAGGTGAAAATAACGGATCCAATTGGTTCACGCGAAGGTCAAAATTTCTCTCAATGATTTTGCTGATAACTTATCCCTCGACCAGCACCATGAAGAACAGATTATCTTAAAACGTGTTTACGGCTCCATGCTATTTTTTTCATCACCAGAATTGACTTTATCTGTAACATTCGCACTTGTATTATATGAGGTATTCATCAGTCATTGATTTCCATCTTGTCATTATGCACAAAATTATGCAAAAACATTTTCTCAGCAGTACGTTTGAGAGGTTATTTGTGGAGGCTTCACCAAACATTAACGTTTCCTTCAGCAACCCACGAAGAATGCACAAGTTATAGTAGAATTAGGCCATTCGGCCCATCAAGTCTATTCCACCATTCAATAATGGCTGATCTCTGCCTCCTAATCACATTTTCCTGCCTTCTCCCCATAACCCTTGACACCCGTTCTGATCAAGAATTTGTCTATCTCTGCCTTAAAATTATCCACTGACTTGGCCTACACCACCCTCTGTGGCAATAATTGTAGACAGTTGCTTGTGCCGGAAGATCAGTAGGTTTCAGGCTGACTACACTATCTACCAGTGAGTTCCATTGGCAGTCAGTTTTGTCTCTGTGTGCATCCCTGGGAATAGCATGTAGAGTGCAGTGATCTATGCTGCACACTGTATGGGTTGAACCTCAACAAACGCCACTGCATGCCCGTCCAGTCCTCCTTGATCAATGCACACTCCAGAAGAAGATGGATGATGGCCACGTCCCAACCTCAGCCACCTTGAGGGCGGCAGTGTGTGAGGCTGTGCATGAAGCTCTGATGTGAAGAGTCTTTCTCACCTGTTTATGGAGCCAGGCTTTGTGCAAACTGGCTGCAGTACTTGAATGAATGAATGAATGAATGAATGAATGAATGAATGAATGAATGAATGAATGAATGAGTGAATGAGTGAATGAATGAGTGAATGAATGAGTGAATGAATGAATACTTTATTGTAACATGTGACAAGTCACAGTGTTGCTTGCATACCCAAGGTATGCAAATAGTCATCCATAAAAGGCTATGTCAAAGTTACAGGGTATCCGCAGCAGGTCCCCTTTTGTTCTCCCCCCTCCCCCTTATTTCCTTTCATTGCAACGTTTCTAATGCAGTTAATTGAATGAGAAATACTTTGAGGCAGCCTTAAGATCATGGAAGTTTTCCTAACTGCAAGACATTTTTCTTCTTCTTGTATCACAGTACAGAAAATGTCTTGTTAAAATTCCAGTCCCTTAAAACATCGTTGGATTTTACTGTTGCTGTGCTGATGAAACATTCAAGATGCACAGAGAAAATCAATAAAACGTCTAAAGCGTGTTTCAGTGAAGCCTGTCATCGTGGATTATATTTCTATTTGTACAGGTGAACTTTAATGTGTAATCCAGATTGAAGTAAAGTTGCTGTCACTGATCAATTCAGTTGAAATTTTCAAGATTGAAGTCAATAGATTCTTGTTTGTTTAGCGTATCAAGGGATATATTGATCGAGGATGGATAACTGGGCTGAGATACAGATCATCTGTGATCTAAGTTAAATGACAGGACAGGCTTGGGGATTTGACTTTCAGCTGTATAATAGCGCAATATTCCACCATCCAATGATCAAAACCTGGTTTGAGCCATCGAAGAAAGAAAAGCTTATTTTGTGGAATGTTTCAATCAGCATATGATAAAAGCATCATTTCTGGAAAGCATCTTAGTATTTCAGCAAAGTGCTGTAGTATAATGCGTGTAAGTATCAAAGTTAATTGCCAACCCAAACAAGTGCATTACTCACCGATCCTAAATTACACTTCAACATTAGGAGTATTGTTGCTGATATTGTAACTTTGAACTGAGCGGATTATATTACAGATGAGACGTAAAAGATATGGGTGACTCTGAAGTACACAATGAGTATTATTAAATATTTATGATCGGCTTCCAATGAGGTCACACAAATGTTTAATGACTATAGTATTTGATGTTGTTAGAGTTCCTTTTAAAGTACCGAATTACTTTGTACACTGTAGGTTAGCATTCTAATAACATTTTGTGTTTATAGAATATACAAATGGGAATTATGCAGATATGTTATAGCATCTATTTTTCTAAAACTAGCACTTTTAGAATTAATAAGCTGAGATGTAATCACAAGCAAAGATGAGATCACAGCTCTTATTGTACTTTCCCGTTTGTTGTTTTGAATTTATCTTATGCTTAATTTCATTAACAGAGAAAGAAGAAGCAACGACTTGAAGGTTAGACTTGTACGTTGCTGATTCATAGAGCGACTAACACTAAGGACAGTGAGCGGTCAGGGACAGTCAGACTGGAACCATTTTCACCCAGCCAAGGAAGAAGAAGACAGACAGTTCTCTCGAGGTGAAGGACAGGAGCTGAGAGGAAAGGTGTTCGGGAGCTAATCAAATTTCTTACAAGTTAAGAAGCTTAAGACCCACAGGTCCTGTGAGTTTTCTGTGTTACTTTAACAATGAGGATAAAATTAAGATAAGTCCTATAGCCTATGGAGGTGGATGTCTTAATGCCAGATAAGGATGTCCTTTGAGAAATAAAGGCACATTATCAGAAGAATGTGATCCCCAAACTAAGCCTCATGTGAATTCATTGCTGATGCCATGGAAAATGTTCCTTCAGAAAATAATATAAAGGATTAGATAAAGAAAATTGTTGCTTCTGCCTTATCAGAGGGTCAGAATAAGCAAGATTGAAAAGCAATGATTTTAAACAGTGACATTTTAGTGCCATAGTCTAAAATGAACTGACAACCTGATAACTGTAGGAAAGGAGAATTATTCCGTGGATACGGACATGTTTGTTGTTTCGGAAATATTCTTCTTTCGTAAAAGGAAAAGCATGTTGAGAATTGAGACTCGTGCAACAAACTGTAAAGAGTTTAATTTTAATGCAGTTTGAAATGTGATTACTTTAACCCAACTGAAGCAGATGGTCTCTTGGAAGAAGTTCTACTTTAATTGAATGTTTCGGCAAAAAAATTACAATTGATTAAATGTTTTAAGTGTTGAGTTTGAAATGTGGAGAACTCCTCACACGCAATTTGGTAAAGAGCCACACATTTGTATAAAAATCAGCTTGTTGCTGTGGGGTTATATTGAATCGATTTCTGGCAGGATATTAATGCAACTCTGCTGTTTGTATTCTCTCTTGATGGCTGTTGATGCCCGAAGAATTTTAAGACAGTCTTTGAGTAGCACTTGGTGTGAGCTGTATTGTCCTCTTTGAACCAAGTTGGCTTCAGAGGGCTCGACTGTGGGAAGTCGCAGAGTTGATGAGTCTGGCTTTCCAACAACTTCCTGCTCTTTGCACCTCATTACAAGAGGAGGAGGTATGAAAATGAAAAATGTCAGTGTTTCAATGGGGCTCTAGTTCTATTAATACAGGGGATGTCATGACCTCTTTGCATCAGTTGCCAACCTCAACATTGGCAACCTCAACAATGGGGCATTCCTGCAGCTTCCATAACTGTTTAATAAGAATCACCACTGAGACATTCTGGGCATTTGATGAGCTTTTCTCTTTCCCCCACTGGGAAAATCACTGCACTTCAAGCCTGACGAACATTTTTATTTCTCATTTTCCAGCACCTGCTTCACTGCTACCGTTGCCACCTGTTTGGCCTCGTCACTGCTTTTTCCTGCAGCGATCCATCAGTCCTTGTCTGAACTTTTCAGTGTAACCATTTATCTAATCAAATTACTCTGGTTGTCGGGTCTCCATAGCCACCGGTCTCAGCACCTGTGTACTGGCCCTGCTGTGGAAACTGCCTTGAAATTAATAGCTGTGTCACGGGCCTGAAACCTCAAAGGGAACAAAGAAGGTCATGGGAGTTGTTACGAAAAGGCGGTGTGTCGATGTTTTATAATTCCTACTGAATTCAGCCAAAAAATGTATTTAGTAACAAGAATTCTGATCGAGTTTTCTGGTGATTATTTAATTGAAATTGGTCAGTGGTTTAGTGCAGGAACAGATTGAATGGATTTCTAGGCAGAGTTTATGCTGGGATTAATGTCGATGTGAATTGGACCGGATGTTACCAGAATCATGCGGGAGATAGAGGAGGAAGGGGTCAGATAACTGCCGCCCCAGGCTGCTGGGTCTTTTGTTCGTAATACAGTATATATTTATTAGGCTAATGGAAAAACTGGATTCTTGTCGAATCCAGTTCATTGCCTAAGAAGCAGTGAATCATCCAGCTGTAAGCCATTTCAAGCATTCCCCATTTTGTTAATCACATTCGGGCAATTCTTTATCATCATCATTTGCTGTCACTTGCACTGCTGCGTCTGAATGAGCAGCAACTCACGAGGACCATCAACATCCGACCGCGTTCTGTGTTTGGCCGCAAGAATCTGAGCAACTAACGTAAGTGGCTTTCTAACAGAGATTGAATACATGTTTGAAATGGAAGACTGCAGCACCACCACGGGGTCAGAACCAAAGGGAAAGGGACATGCTGTAAATAGACTGATTGATCTCCTCTAAACTATGACTCTGAGGGTGGCTTTTGGACGCAGAAGATCAGTGGGGCTGATCTACATCGATCCAGGTGAAGTTGGGCAGGCAGACACCAACGGCAGCAGACCAGATTTAACATTTAAACATTGTGGGTCGAAGGGCCAGTTCCTGTGCTATACTGTGTTTTAGAAACATAGAAAATAGGTGCAGGAGTAGGCCATTCAGCTCTTCGAGCCTGCACCACCATTCATTGCGATCATGGCTGATCATCCCCTATCAATGTCCTTCCTCAGGTCTCCAAATCTGAGGAAGGACATTATTGCCATAGAGGGAGTGCAGAGAAGGTTCACCAGACTGATTCCTGGGATGTCAGGACTTTCTTATGAAGAAAGACTGGATAGACTCAGATTGTACTCGCTAGAATTTAGGAGATTGAGGGGGGATCTTATAGAAACGTACAAAATTCTTAAGGGATTGGACAGGCTAGATGCAGGAAGATTGTTCCCGATGTTGGGGAAGTCCAGGACAAGGGGTCACAGCTTAAGGATAGAGGGGAAATCCTTTAGAACCGAGATGAGAAAAAAAAATTTCACGCAGAGAGTGATGAATCTCTGGAACTCTCTGCCACAGAAGGTAGTTGAGGCCAGTTCATTGGCTATATTTAAGAGGGAGTTAGATGTGGCCCTTGTGGCTAAATGGATCAGGGGGTATGGAGAGAAGGCAGGGATGGGACACTGAGTTGGATGATCAGCCATGATCATATTGAATGGCGGTGCAGGCTCGAAGGGCCGAATAGCCTACTCCTACACCTATTTTCTATGTTTCTAATAACCCGTCCCTGCCTTCTTCCCATATCCCTTGACGCCACTAGCTCCTAGAGCTATATCTAACTCTCTCTTAAATCCATCAAGTGACTTGGCCTCCACTGCCCTCTGTGGCAGGGAATTCCATAAATTCACAACTCTCTGGGTGAAAAAGTTTTTTCTCACCTCAGTCTTAAATGACCTTCCCTTTATTCTAAGACTGTGGCCCCTGGTTCTGGACTCGCCCACCATTGGGAATCATTTTGTGTTGAAGTTTGGGCTTTGTGCTGTGTGTGTAGGCCAGAACCGGTCACACAGCTGCACCATGGACTCGCCTGCCAGGCAAAAATACTGTTGTTGAATTGCTTTAACCTTGACTTGAGAATTATAATGCATAAAGAGCTAAATAAAAACAGTTCATTAGTCTGTGGAAGCTTTACTTTTCCACATCTATACCCCTGAGACACGAACATCCCCGCTCCTGATTGGTATGCTGAAGTGGCAGCACTGATCATTTGGATGATTTTCAGTGTCGGGACTGGTGGTGTGTGGATCTGTTCCTTTCTGTTCTGTCACACAGTATGCCTGAGTGTAGACTGCTTGACCCATTTGAACCAATCAATTTTACCAATACCGGTGGAAAACGGGGCAGATCCTACATACTTCTTCGACGTGTAATGGGTTATATTCACTGGAATTTAGAAGTATGAGAGGGAATCTTATAGAAACATATAAAACTCATAAGGGATTGGACAGGCTAGATGCAGGAAAAATATTCCTCATGTTAGGGGAGTCCAGAACCAGGGGTCACAGTTTACGAATAAGGGGTAAGCCATTTGGGACAGAGATGAGGAAAACCATTTTCAGCCAGAGAGTTGTGAATCTGTGGACTTCTCAGCCACAGAAAGCAGTAGAGGCCAATACTGGATGTATTTAGGAGAGAGTTAGATATAGCTCTTCTGGCTAACGGAATCAAGGGATATTGGGAGAAAGGAGGAACAGGGTACTGATTCTGGATGATCAGCCATGATCATATTGAATGGTGGTGCTGGCTCGAAGAGCCCAACGGCCTACTCCTGCACCTATTTTCTATGTTTCTATGTGTATCAGTGTAGAACAATGCTCCAAAATCAAAGGTTCTTTGTCGAGAAAGGAGGGAAAGGTAGCAGATGGCGATGACAGAAGAACGGCCTCCCTCAAAGAAGTGTTCTGGCAGCGATCCTGTACATCATCTACACCAATGACCAGACAACTGACTTGGTAACTGAGCGTTTCATCGATGCTAATGATCTCTGTATAACAGCAGAGGGTACACAGTTCCAAGATGTTGAGACAATGCTGACAGAGGCACTCACCGGTTTATCTTCATACTAAGAGGAAAACCAGCTGCATGCCAACCCATCGAAAACACAGGTCTGTGCATTCCACCTGAGGAACCAAGAGGCTAACCATCAACTACACGTCACATGGTCTGGAATCCCACTAACACATTGCCCAAACCCAGTCTACCTTGGAGTCACACTCGACTGCTGCTTAACATTCAAGGCACATGTGGATAAAACTAAGGCAATGGTGGGCATCCGCAACAACATATTGAACAAACTCACCACCACTAAATGGGGTGCCAACCCAACAACAGTGCGTACTACAGCCTTAGCACTCTGCTTCTCTGCTGCAGAATAGGCCTGCCCTGTTGGGAGAGATCTACACATGCAAAGAAGATCGACTCATCCTTGAATGCCAGCTGCCATAGCATCACTGGTTGCCTCCGATCTACGGACATGAACAACGTCTACCTACTGGCTGGCATCGCTCCCCCAGACAAGCTGTCGCAAGTAGGCCAGAGCATTTTAAACAACTGACAAACGATAGACACCCATTACACAACCATGTGAGCCCTCCTAGGCGGTTAAAATCCCGTAAGAGCTTCCTAACCAGCGTCACCCCATTAGAAACAACACCAACTGAAGATCACCTCCAGATGTGGAAGAACAGACTAGCCACTGTCCCTATTTCCAGCAGCAGCAGAGCGCTTACCACCAGGTGCTGATGAACACTAGCTGAACTGGAGATGTCTCAACCAACTGCGAACTGGGGTCGGGTGGTCAAGGGTGACAATGCACAAATGGGGCTACATCGAGGGTCCAACAACCTGTGTCTGTGGCACACAGACCCAGATAATACAACACCTACTGCAATGCCCATTGCTGAATAATCCATGTACTACTGCAGACCTTGCACTTGACACTCCAATAGCGCAACAATGTGTACAGGAGTGGCGAGCCACTATATAGCATAAGGACACATAGGCATAAGGACAGGCAGTAAAGAAAGCAAATGGCATGTTGGCCTTCATAACAAGAGGAGTTGAGTATAGGAGCAAAGAGGTCCTTCTGCAGTTGTACAGGGCCCTAGTGAGACTAGGACAAGGACAAGGACAAACAGACTTAAAAACAGTTTTTACCCCACTGCTATAAAGGCACTAAATGTAGCCGCCAAGGAACGCAGGGGCGATACATAATAAGAGACTGTGAAATCGACAGAAGGATGTAGGGCTGGGTGTTTATGCGTGCTATTTTCATGATATTTATTTTAGTTGTTTATCTTTTTTAAAATATTTTACCTTGTATGTATCGTTAGCTTTTAGAAATGTTTGAATGGTGCACTGACTGGCTGACATTTTACAATTTCGTTGTACATGGTTCATGTTACAATGACAATAAAGAAACTATTCTATTCTATTCTACACCTGGAGTATTGTGTGCCGTTTTGGTCCCCTTATTTGAGGAAGTGCATTCTTGCTATTGAGGGAGTGCAGCATAAGTTTACAAGGTTAATTCCCGGGATGGCGGGACTGTCATATGCTGAGAGAATGGAGCAGCTGGGCTTGTATACTCTGGAGTTTAGAAGGATGAGAGGGGATCGTATTGAAACATATAAGATTATAAAGATTATAGAGGCAGGAAACATGTTCCTGATGTTGGGGGAGTCCAGAACCAGGGGCCACAGTTTAAGAATAAGGGGTAAGCCATTTAGAACGGAGATGAGGAAACACTTTTTCACACAGAGAGTAGTGAGCCTGTGGAATTCTCTGCCTCAGAGGGCGGTGGAGGCCGGTTCTCTGGATACTTTCAAGAGAGAGCTAGATAGGGCTCTTAAAGATAGCGGAGTCAGGGATATGGGGAGAAGGCAGGAACGGGGTACTGATTGGGGATGATCAGCCATGATCACATTGAATGGCGGTGCTGGCTCGAAGGGCCAACTGACCTACTCCTGTATCTATTGTCTATTGACACGAAAGAAGAAGTGTAGACATGTGAAGAAGTGAAGAAGTGCATAAGATCATGAGAGGAACAGATAGGGTAAATGCACTGAGTATTGGACTCAGACTAGGGGAATCAATATGCAGAGGACATAGGTGTGAGATGATGGGGGGGGGGGGGGGGGGGGAGATTTAAGGGGATTTAAGAACTTGAAATTTAAACATCATCCTCACCTCTCCGTGGTACAGCACCCTGGTATATGCCTCTTTGCTCCCAGTATTTGGGCGAGTCACTGTGCCAATTGCTATATAGGAAAAAGGATGTAACTACACTTTATTCACTTACTGAGGTTGGATATTTTAGAACCATCCATCTATGAATGAGCCATGGGAAAACATAAAATCCATTGATGCTTAGGTATGGAATCGGACACGAGATGGTCTTTAGTTTTGACATGGGATAGCATGTTGAAATAACGGTAGCTAGAGATAGGGAAAGCACACACCATTTGTGAAACATCATTCTTCCAACTTGAAATAGACCAGGCCAACAATCATTTGTTGAACTACAAAGCACAAAAGTCTCGCCAACAGTAGATTCTAAGCAATGAATTTGTCAGAAATGTTTTTGATCACAGCTGCAACCCTAAAAGCTTAGTCTACAGTGATTAAAATTGGTATGCATAAAACCAGATTTGGAGGAGTGTAGTGAATGACTGTTGGAGGACTGATGAGGATAAGGAGGCTGTGAATGAAATTCTGACCATTTATTAGATAGAGGACCAATCAGAGAAAACGGGGTGTCAGGGACTTGATGTGTGTTTAAAAACCACAGCAGTGTTTTGGATGTCTTTGAGTTTGTGGAGAGAGAAAAGTGTGTTGTTATGATTTGATGACAATGCTTTTAAGGTATTTTTTCATTTTTGCAAACAAAGACTAGGTCAATAATTTAATGCGACAAGGAGTAAACTTGAATTACTTCTAACTGACATTTTCAAAATAAACCAAAGCAGCTGCCTGCAAAACCTGTCTCTACAAAACAGAAGTCCCTAGTGATAAAGTATCAGGGCCATTGCAAGTTGTGTTTCAGTTAAGGGGAAGAAAAGGAAATTATGTTAGTCTTTGAAGAAAGGTAATTTTCTCAGCAATCAGCCGAATAATATAAGCATTGTTTGTGACTGATTGACCTCTCTGAATTGTTTGGTAAATAAAGTGAATTCAAACTGGTGTTTAGCACGGCCATTTATTCTGATTTTAAATACAAACACTTCATTCAGAATATATTTTATCAAACCAAATGAGAACTTGTTGCCAGGTGAGAAAAGGCATTAAATGTAAATGAAAGAGAATGAAATCGAATTGCTCCCAACTACTGCCGATACATCTGGGATAGAACCAGTTCTTTACTCAATATGCAAAGCTAAATCTGAAGCCAAAAGGTAGTTGGGCCTCAAGAACAAGAGTTATCTATCATTTCATTGGACGCAGAAAAAGCGTTTGATCAAGTAGGATGGGATTATATGATTAAAGTATTGCAAAAATTTCAAATGGGAGAGAACTTCATCGCATGGATAAAATTATTATATAACAAACCCACGGCTAGAATATTAACTAATAATATACTATCTACGAAATTCCAATTAACAAGGGGCAATAGACACGGATGTTCATTATCACCGCTGTTATTCGCTCTGGTAATTGAACCTTTAGCTGAAAAAATTAGAACACACCCGGATATTTACGGTTATAATACAAAATATTCAAATAACAAAATATCCTTATATGCAGACGATGTATTACTGTATATCACAAAACCCCAAATCAGTATACCAAACATATTAAATCTAATTGAGGACTTTGGATCTTTGAATAAACTGGAACAAAAGTGAAATTATGTCGATAAAACCGAAAGACTCAACACATCTCTTGAAATTCCCCTTTAAAATAGCCACAGATAAATTTAAATATTTAGGAATTGAAATCACTAGAAACTATCACGCTATGTTTAACGCCAATTATAGCCCCTTACTTAAGAAACTAAATAATCTAATCAAATTCTGGAAAACGCTCCCGATGTCTTTAATAGGTCGAATAAATGCTATAAAAATGATCTTTTTACCACAAATCCTATATTTATTTCAATCAATTCCAATATATCTTCCAAAAAAGTTTTTCAAAAAACTAGACTCAGACAATACAAATTTTATATGGGATTATAAATCCCACAGAATACAAAGAGCACACCTTAGTAAACCAAAAGAGATGGGTGGTCTAGCGCTCCCTAACTTTATGTACTATAATTGGGCAGTAAATATTAAAAATATGATTCACCTGCTGGACAACTCTGCCCAGCAGGTGGACTGGATTGTAATGGAGAGAGAGGACTGCTCTCCGTGTAATACAGGAGCGACTCTCCTCTCACCAATGAATCTGAATAACAACAATTATAATAAAAATCCAATGATACATAGCACAATTAGAACTTGGAAACAAATAAAATAGAATCTAAAATTAAGAAATCTATCTCTTTTAATGCCAATAGTCAATAACCCGTCGTTTAAACCTTCAATTATAGATAAATCATTTACACAATGGGAAAGAATGGGAATCAAAACGCTCGGAGACTTGTATGAATTAGGAAAATTATTATCATTTCAACAATTACAACTGAAATATAATTTGAAAAATAATCAATATTTTAAATATCTTCAAATCCGTGACTATCTGAAAAAATACACAAAAGACTATCATAACATGTCCCCAGACTTATTGGATGAAGCCATGAAGACAAAGGCTGAATCAGCAAATCTAATATCATACTTATACAACATTATTTTAAATATAGAAATACCTACAACCGATGGTATTAGAAGAGACTGGGAACAAGAACTAGCTATAAAAATTTCAAAAGAGAGCTGGGATAAACACTTACTATATGTGCATAAATGCTCGATCAACGTACGACATACTCTTAATTCAATATAAAACATTACATAGACTATATTATTCTAAAACTAAAATAAATAAACTTTTCCCCAATGTCTCACCCATTTGTGATAAATGTCAGTCACAAGAAGCTACCATAGCGTACTCTTTTGTTTTTTGTATAAAAATCCAAATATTCTGGAACGAAATATTTGAAATCTTCACAAAATTATTTAAAATAAAACTTGTACCAAAAGCAGAATGGATCATTTTTGGAATATCGGAAAGTAACCCCGAATTAAACGTGTTTCAAAAGAACTTACTTAATTACGGGCTAATAATGGGAAAAAAGGTTATACTCAAATTTTGGAAAAATGCTCCAATACCAACAATAAAAATGTGGATTTCAAACATGTTCGAAACACTACACTTGGAAGAGATGAGACTCCTCCTAGCAGGCAAAGCAGACCACTTCCAAAAGACGTGGTCTGCATTTATGGAACTATTACAAGCATAAGGTGCAATAGTAATTTAAAATATAAATGGTACCAGGATCTGGTAACGGGGGGTATAAAATATATATATATTTTTTAAACACGGTTGGTATATCCTTTTTTGCGGCATTTTGTGTTACAATAGAGCGATTGTTTTTCCTTTTTTTTCTTTTCTTTCTAGGGTCTTATTTCCTTTCTTTACTTCCTTCTCTAACTTCTTCCCTAAGGGGCTTTCTTTCCCCAACACTTTCCTGCACCTTCACGATTCTTGCTCACTTTCCTTACTTCTTTTATTTCTATCTTTTTTAAAGCTCGAAAAACGAAGTGGTACAACAAATGTAATAAGATATATCTGATGTGTATTATTGTAATTTACTGTACTTCTAATAAAAATAAAAAAATAAATAAAAATAAATAAAAATAAATAAAAAAAGTAGTTGGGCATAATTTTCACATGCGAAGGCAAAGGAGAATGTTAATGTAGAGAGTCATACAGCGTGAAAACAGGCCCTGCGGCCCAACTTGCCCACATCGACCAACATGCCCCATCAACACTGGTCCCACCTGCCTACATGGGACTACTATTACCCCATATACCATCGGAAACATCAAATTTTCTCCATGACTAGCATTTCATAGCTACAGTGTGTGCCATCTGGAACATACACTGTAGCTTTCACCTACGCTATTCTGCTTGCAAGTAGACGAGTGGCAGTAGGTATACCACCACTTAAAAGATTCATTCCTAAACTTCCACTATCCTAAGTTGGGAATGTATAACAGGATCTTTATTACTGAGTACCTATTGAGTGTACAAAAATCATGAGAGGAATGGATCGGGTAGAAGCACAGATTCTCTTGCCCAGAGTAGGGGAATCGAGAACCAGAGGAGATAGGTTTAAGGTGAGGGGGTAAAGATTTAATAGGAACCTGAGGGGTGACTTTATCATACAAAGGAAGGTGGGTTTATGAAATGAGTTGCTGGAGGAGATAGTTGAGGCTGGTACTATTGCAACTTTTAAGAAACATTTAGACAGGTACATGGATAGGACAGGTTTACAGGGATATGGGCCAAACGCAGGCAGCTGGGACTGGTGTAGTTGGAACATGTTGGCCGGAGTGGACAAGTTGGGCCGAAGGGCCTGATTCCACGTTTTAAGACTCTATGACTTTATGAGTACCTTTGCCAAGAGGACTGCTGTGTTTGTCAAAGCTAGTTGACTATCACTTTCTCAAGGGGCTAATGAATTAATCCCTTGGGTCCTTGGACAATGGATGCTGGTCTGTTGAGTGAACACAATCCAAAAGATGAACAATTAGAAATCATTCTAAAACAGCTTGATTTTTAAAAATGCTCGGTTTAGGCTTTAAGTTTTATTATTATCACATGCAACAAGGTACAGTGAAAGGTTTTGCTTTGCATTCTATCCAAACAGATCAGATCATGCTATACAAAAATATGTCAAGTCAAACTCAAGTACTATCGATAGAGCAAAGAGGAAGATGCAAAGGGGAAGATGCAAAGTCCAGAATATAGGTCTCCACATTATAGCACATCAGAAGAAGGTTCCAACCCAAGACGTCACCTATTCCTTTTCTCCAGAGATGCTGCCTGACCCGCTGAGTTACTCCAGCATTTTGAGTCTATGTTCCATAGACAAAGTCCAATGTCTGCAATGGGGTGGAGGTGAATCGGAGAGTATCCTATCTTACAGAAAGGCCATTCAGAAGCCTGATAACAGAGGGAAGAAGTCTGGGTGAGTCTGCTGGTGCGAGCTCTCAAGCTTCTGTGCTCAGTAGTAGTAGCGACCAGCAAGTAGGAAGCTTGCTGGAAAAGATTAAGAAAGCAGTTCCGAAGCAGTCAAAGTATCATCAAATCCAGACAGTTAAAATAAAATTTAAATGGTTATATTGATAATCTGATAGTGGTGATTTGTTTTCCCTTGCTCCAATATCAGCATTTGGATCACATAATAATCATTGTTCTCCAGACTTGTACTTTTCCTTTTCTCTGCAAGCTCTGTTCTGTTATTAAAATATGTGCAGCGTAACACTGAGAATACCCTATTGGAAAGAGAAGGAAACTTGCTAAGCCTTTTGTACGTAGTTCTGACAAAGACTCCACATCTAATACGTTAAGCTGTCATAGTCTTTTCTATGAATCCCCTGTTAAATCCACTGAGTATACCATTTTCAGTTTTAATAATAGATTTCCATTATTAAATCTAATGGGCGAGACAGTGGTGCAGTGTTAGAGTTGCTGCCTTACAGCACCATAGATTCGGGTTCGATCCTGACTACGGGTGCTGTCTGTTCGGAGTTTGTACGTTCTCCCTGTGACAGCGTGTGTTTTCTCTGGCTGCACCGGTTTCTTCCCATTTTCAAAAGACTTGCAGGTTTGTGGGTTAATTGGCTTCTCTAAATTGTCCCTAGTGTGTGGAATAGAACTAGTGTACTAGTAATCGTTAGTCGGTGTGCGATTGCTTGGTCAAATGATCTGTTTCCACACTGTATCTCTATCTAAACTGCGGCTGGTTTTATTCAGCTTTATTCTTAGTTCTTCCCACTTACTGAGACTGGCCACTTTCTCCATCAGTCCATTTTTATGACTTCCCAACTGCTTGCCTTTGTCTCTTATGATTTGCACAAACGACCTTTGGCTTCCATTTTAGTATGTAATCATTTAGGGCAGCATGGTGGGGCATCTGGTAAAGCTGCTGCTTCACCGTCCAGAGACCTGGTTGTTATGGAGTTTGCCCCCACCTCCCTGTGACTGATTGAGTTTCCGCCGGGTGCTCCAGTTTCCACACCAAGAAGATGTGCAGGTTTGTAGGTTAATTGACTTCTGCAAATTACCTCAAGTGTGTAGGGAATGGATGTGAAACAAGAGATACCATAGAGCTCGTGTGAAAGGTGATCGATGGTCGGCGTGGACTTGGTGGGCCGAAGGGCCTGTTTTCATCCTGGATCTTTCGATTAATCAAAACTTACTGCCACAACATGGGAAAAAAATGCCTGGTAAAGTGATAGGGGTATGTAGCGCACGTCTTTGAGTAGGTACTTGGTTGGTTGGTTGGCCACTCTGCCTCATTTTGTATCATCTGCATGGTAATGGCCCTGTCCCAAGGTACAAGTTTATTCCAAGAGTTCTCCCGAGTTTGCCCTGATTCGAACTTGGAGATTTATGGTAATGGCCGCTCGTCGGTACTCGGGGCTCTTGTGGACATTTTTCAACATGTTGAAAAATCTTCACAAGTCCTCCCGAGCTTACCTGCTGTTAGCGAGTCTTCCCGAGTACCTTCCGTTAGCATTACGAGCCGCTAAGATACGTCTCCGAGCTCCGACGTACCCACTATGTTCATTCTCCATGCTTACCACGAGTTTGATTTTTTTTAACTCGGGAGAGCTCTTGGAATGAACTCATACCATGGGACAGGGCCATTAGATATGAAGTCTAAAACTAGATGAATAGGTTTTTGAGTATACCTATTTTGGTGAATTGGCCAGCCAGATACTTGCCACCTTTGCTGGACAATTTGTGCTACTCCACCATCAGCTCACACTTAACTCTTCATAAGGGTCAACAAAACCTTGAAACCCCAGTGAAACTACAATCTAAATGAAACTGTCTCTGAAAAGGTAAGTTAGCTGTAGGTGAAGGCATAAAGACTCTGCTGATGCAGTGAAACAGGCGAACATATGGTCTTAATAAACTGTCCAAAAGGGACACATTTGATTTATCCGGAAGCTAATTCTTAAGGTTGACGTGCTCCCGGGGAATTACAAATTTGCCTTTCTTTTCTGACTGGTTAATTCCATAAACCTTAAGTCCTTGCCCACTCTTTATTTCTCTTTCTGTATCTAACTGGATTCAGATTCGCCCTTTTACCATCTACATCATTTAATCTGGTTCCCTTTCTCCCTCAATGCCACTTTTTAAGGTGGGTTATTGTCCACACAAATCTCCAAAGTTCCCCCCACTGTGCCACCATCAGTTTGTAGGCCACAAATAATTAGAACTAAGCCTTGGGGAAATAATCCAACGTGCTGAACGCTGTAAATCCCTGCTTCACCACCTTCTGGGCAATTGAAAGGAAGAGTTAAGAGTCAAGTTAAGAATGTTTTATTGCCATCTGTCCCAAAATGGAAAAATTAAATTCTTACTTGCAAGGAGCAGGGAGAAGCTGTGAGGCGTTACTAGAGTCATTTTAATTATTGAACAATACACCAATCATTTTTGGATAACAACATACTTTATATGATGTTTAGTGTGTAGGTAGGAATGGCAGATGCTGGTTTAAACCGAAGATAGACACAAAGAGCTGGAGTAACTCAGCGGGACAGACAGTATCTCTGGAGAAAAGATGCTCCAGGTGACGTTTAGGGTCGAGACCCTTCTACAGAGTCAGGAGAAAGGGAAACAAGAGATATAGAACAAATGAATGAAAGATATGCAAAAAAAGTAAGGATAATAAAGGGAAAAGGCCATTGTTAACTGAGGCCCGGGTGAAAATGAGTTACAGGCAATGAGACGCAACAAGATTGCTTTGAAGCAAGTACAATGACTTGGGTGGGGGAGGGATGGAGCGAGAGATGTTTAGTTTGGTATAATTTAGAGATATAGTGTGGAAATAGGCCCTTTGGCCCACAGAGTCGGTGCTGACCAGCGAGTTCCGTACACTGGTTCTATCATACAGACTAGGGACAATTTACAGAAGCCAATTAACTTACAAACCTGTACATCTTTGGAATGAGGGAGAAGATCAGAACACCCAGAGAAAACCCATGTTGTCACAGGGAGAACGTGCAAACTCCATACAGAACATGCACTCGCCATCCGGATTGAACCTGGGTCTCTGGTGCTGTAAGGCAGCCTCTACCGCTGTGCCACTGTGCTGCCCACTTTCCATCAATTTCACCTTTCAGAATCTGCATGGTTTCATGCGATGGGATCTCGAATACTGGTTGTGGATTCACAGCTTTGTGCAAACTCAACTCCACATTGCCCACATGGTCTTGCGCAAGTCTCCCATCTCTTAGAAGATGAGGTCATGTGTAATTGGGTGTGAAGTTTACACATGAAGATTTGGTGTTACTGTCATTCATTTTATTACAGTTTTGTGTTTCCTCGATAAACTTTTAAAATGATTCAATGAGTTTTCAATTTCTCGTGCTGTTTGAAACAGGAAGAAATTATACTTAGTACAGTATTTCTTTCCTGCTTCAACAAACTCGTCCAATTCCTTGTGGAAGGTAGTCGCCGTTGCGTTCTTTTTCCTCGTATTTCTTCTCCTGACAGAAAAGGAGACGATTCAGCCCTTTATTTTTTCACCCACTCTCAGATCAATGCCATCACTTCCATTCCCTCACTTCGTTTTCTGCCACATGTTTTATCTCAAATGCCGACAAGTATACCCCTTTGATTCTTCAATTAACCAACTACACTCGAGGCAATTTACAATGACCATTTAGCACTCCAACCAGCATATCTTTGCAATGTGGAAGAAAAACAGAGCACATTGGGAATCCTATAGCACCACATAGAGTGCATGCAAACTTCCCACAGATAGTGCAGGAGGGCAGCATCAAACCTCTGTTGCCAGAGCTATGTGGTAATGGGACTGACTTATTGGAAAGTATCAAATATGTTCATGGATGCGAGACAATTAATTAAGAACCAACAGAGGGAACCATATTTTATGTGACAGCATTGTTCGATTTTTGTTTGACAGTGGATTTTGGCACTTTTACCCACCTAACTAGACTGCAGAGAAATGGTCATTTTAGCCCCATTGATCCATACTAGTGTTAACGACATACTGGCACCTCCATTCCCGGCAGCCATATTTATCAATATTTCCTCAAATTAATTTCAACACTCGTTTTACAAGCTGCCTCACAACTGCTTCAGAGAAGATGTGGAGAATAAAATGGAATGGAAATAGTCAGGAACACCAAGTCTATATAAGACCAAAGCTAAAAGTGGATTACGGTAGATACTAACTACTGGAGAAATTCGGCGGGTCAGGCATCATCTCCCAAGGAAAAAAAGGAATATGTGACATTTCGGATCGCGACCCTTCTGAGAGTCAGTGGAGAGGGAATCTAGAGGTATGAAAAGCTACTGAACAGACCAGAGCTGGCACTGATAACCATAGAGCCGACAATGGTCCATTATTGGCTGTGGAGGAGGGCACACGAGAGCATACGAACAGTAAAACTGGAAGGATGACTGGGGTGGGGGAGGGAACCCAGTCGACGGGGAGAGAGGGAATGCAAGAGTTACTTGAAATTAGAGAAATAAATATTTTTCAATATGTTTTGTGGCAGAGATAACATAAAGTGGCAGCCTAAACCATACAAAATAATCTACTTTTTCTTTTCATTACTCTCATTTTTTTGCAACCAATATCTTATAAATTATAGATGGGGAAGCTTGATAATTGCTTTGTCTACTATAAAATAAGCAATTCAAAGTAAGTATACGAGCACAAAGGGAATAATTCCAAGGCATTTTAGTTCATAAAAGACATCTATTGCCCAATAGGTTGTTAACATTCCTTTGTGGTCCGTAACTAAATTGATGGATGGAGGTTATGATCAGATTTTTGACTTTCCGAAAACAGTTCCACAGAAGGGACCTGTGCCTAAATTGGAAACAGATGCAATAAAGGGAACATTTGTAAATCAAATAATGAATCGACAGAACCAAAGGAAGCAAATTTAAATGATCAGATATAGTGGAAATTATTCAACAGCTTTGGCCTATTGGGAAATGTATCTTTAGTATCTTGATGAAGATATTATAATTGAAGGCTGGAATGTTATAAATTGATGTCTAAGTAGAATGGAATTGCTGGAAAACTTTAGACCTCAGCTGGAGGATTCTGGGCACACCACAGCCACCAAAATGCCTGAGAGTTGTTGAAAGCTTTGTTGTGGCGTGCTGTGCGTGCGTGTGTGTAAGAGCGAGTGTATGGGTGTGTGAGTGAGTGTCAGAAAGAATGAGAATGTGTGTCAGAAAGAGAGAGTGTCAGAAAGAGTGAGAATGTGTGTCAGAAAGAGAGAGTGTGTGTGTGTCAGAAAGAGTGAGAATGTGTCAGAAAGAGAGTGTGTGAGGGAGAGTGTGTGTGTGAGAGAGTGTGTGAGAGAAAGAGTGTGTAAGAGAGTGTGAGAGAGAGTGTGAGGGAGAGAGTGTGAGAGAAAGAGAGAGAGAGTGTTAGGGAGAGAGCGTGTGAGGGAGAGAGCGTGAGGGAGTGCGAGTGTCAGGGAGAGAGTGTGAGAGAGTGATTTTAAAAACTGTTCATATGGACCAATATTTTTAAATGTTTGTTAACGTTATATATGAAAAAATGAACCGAAGTAAAATGCATCAGAAAGTATGAGGAATGCGTAAAAATAAAAAATACAAGCCACATTCCTGCTCTCAGGATTTTCAGTCCTATTTCAATAAATGGGGTTATGCTTCTGGTTATCATGCCTGATAAAGTGCACTGCTCATAGAGTCTTACAGCAAGGAAACAGGCCATTCGGCCCAACTAGCCCATTCCGACCAAGATGCCCCATCTACACTAGTCCCACTAGATAGTCTCCTCAACCATTGCAAGCAAACTCCCTGAATTGTCATGGTTCCTGTGGTAGAACTCACGGTTAGATGCTCTGGCATCCAACCTCCAACTAGCTCCAACTCTGCTGCTTCAATACCACTCTACCACTGCACCTCTGTGCCACCCAGAATGTTTGTTGAAAGCAAGATCCATGGAACAAAGTTGACATTTTCTAAAACATTTGTCAGTTTGTGGATCATATTAACTATGGACATTACCAACCAGGGAGATTGTCACAGCTGCAATCTGAGAGGACACACTGGAGGGTCCATCTACTGTGCAGGAGAACTTGTTTTACACGGAGAGTGGTGTATGCCTGGGACACTCAGCCATGGATGGTGGTGGAAGCAGACACAACAGTTGCATTTGAGTGGGTTTTAGGCACATGGATATGCAGGGGGTGGTGGGATCGGGATCTTGTGCAGGCAGAAGAGATTTGTCAAAGTGGCATCGCGTCTGGCACCAAAATCATGGGCAGAAGGGCATGTTCCTGTGACTTCTGTATTTCCAAATGAATTCCATGGTCTGATTATGGTAAATGATGTGTAACTGAGGAATGGCTGTGGAAAAATAGCTGAATCCTGTGAATAAATGAATGTTGGCTCCTTTCAAACATTTTAGAGCATGATAAGAGGAGAGATTAAATATTAATGGCGCAAGGTACAAGTGCACAGATTATGAGTACCAGTTCATTGCAACACACGGTTTGGAAATATGTTTCACTATGCGGTTTTGAGATTTGTGCTGTGGAACTCTGGTTTAATGCTAATGAGTTGTTTCTTGCATAAACTTTTACTAGACAAGTTTCATGCAGCTATTATTGAAGTGTAATGAAATAACCATCAGGCCTTTTCAAACATGTGACCCTTCCAGTGTTTATAATTCTCCAATAGTTATTGTGATTGAATCTAGGGTGGCACATTGGCGCAGCGGTAGAGCTGCTGTCTCTACAGAGTTTGTACGTTCTCCCTGTGACCGCGGGAGTTTTCTCTGGGTGCTGCGGTTTCCTCCCACACTCCAAAGACGTACAGATTTGTAGGTTAATTGACTTCAGTCAGAAAAATTGTAAAATTGTCCCTAGTGTGTAGGATAGTGCTGCCGTATGGGGTGATCGTTGGACAGCAAGGAATCAGTAGGCCGAAGGGCCTGTTTCCACGCTGTATCACTAACATCTAAAGTCCAAATAATCCATAATCGTAAAAGCCAATTGACTTAATCACATCTATTGACCTTCTCTCCAACCCACCAGTGATCACTAATGTAAACCTTAGATCAAAAGTAGTGTAAAGTGGCTCAAAATGCCAAGGTCCAGAGACCAAACAGACTAACAAGCAATAGTATAAGATAATAATTTGACCAAAAAGCAAAGCACTGGAGATGTTGAGAATAAGCAGGTGAGCAAAAAATGCGGGAAATAATAATCGGGTTGGGTGCCATCCAACCTGAGAAAAAGACTGTTGGGCATTCTTCATTCTATCACATAACAATTTGGTCCTGATATGAAACTCTGTAAGTATACGTGTCTTGCTTCCACAAGAGGGAACCTATGTTCTCTTGTCTTGGTTTATTGACAGTACACAAAATCAATAATTATGAAATGTTCTTTTATCCAACATGACAAAGATTGAAATATGACCAGCCTACGCGGAACCACTTCTCTCAACTCTCAGGATTATCAAAATATAATAAAAAGCAATTAGTGTCTTCTTCAATAGCTGCCAATTTATGCCTCCGGGTTGCCGCTCTTCTCCAGCATAGTCTCCTGACATAGCAGCTGGCACTGTATTTCTTATTCTTGTTTCATATCTTCAGGATATAGCCTTCAAAAATCACTGTTAATAACACATATTCTCTCGCTTGCCTGAGCCTGTCAGTAGAGTCAAAATGCTGCTGAATTGCAGCTCCACATAGTTCTTCACTGCAATCCTGTTTTTCCAATCTCCATCAGTGGCCTGTACTCGAGGCATGCAGTGATATTTGGCAGTTCATGTTTTGTCACATTAATCAACATTCCAAGTTACTTTAGCTCTGCCAGGGAGAGTGTTGTGCTGAGGCTTTTTGCTTGACTTTCGAATGCTTTTTTTCCCCTCGACTTCTCCATCTCCAAATTCAAGTTGCTCTTGTGGACTTTTATAAGAACAACAGCTCAGAATATACATTTGAAATGGTCGTTCACAATGTCAGGGTATGTCAGCAGGACTTGTAGACAGCATGAAAAGGCCAAGTGTACTTTATTGCTCACAGCTGTTTTCCATTACGTTTTTATTCTCCTTGTTTGTACGTTATGTTTTCAAAAATCAATGATTTTCCACAGGTGGTTTGGCCATGACTGCCAGTGAGTTTATATCCTCAGTTTGATGTTGTTGTTCCTGTACGTTTAAACATGGTGTCGTTCCAACATACGTGGCAGCTTATTTCCATGAAGGAAACTTAATTTCCTGCCACTATATTTCCTTGTGGCAACATACTCGTGCTGCTCTACGATTGCCAGGATTCTTCCAGTGCCCTATTTAACTGATCTATTCCTTTCACTCTATTCCTTGGAGCACAGGAAGATGAGGGGTGATCTCACAGAGGATAAATGCACAGAGTCTCTTGCCTAGAGTAGGGGAATCGAGAACAAGAAGACATAGGTTTAATGTGAGGGGAGAAAGATTTAATAGGAATCTGAGGGGTAACTTTTTCACACAAAGGGTGGTGGATGTATGGAATGTGCTGCCAAAGGAGGAAGTTGAGCTAGATACATTCACAGCATTTAAGAAACATTTAGACATGTACATGGATAGGACAGGTTTAGAGGGATACGAGCCCAATGCAGGTAGGTGGGACGTGTCGATGGGTCTTGTTGGCAGGTGTGGGCAAGTTGGGTCAAAGGGCCTGTTTCCACGCTGTATGAATCGATGATCATTCTTTAGTCTGCACAATGCCAGTTAGCAGAATGGGTGGACATCACCCTTTGCCATCAGCTGCAGTCTCTTCTCCTGAAGTGGTTCCAAATGGAAGCAAGCTGTCATCAGACAAAAGAACAGATGATATAGCCACCACACTGCCAGGTCACCTTCATCATGACTGGCAGACCAGCTTTTCCGGTTAACTATCCTTTATTTCAGAAAGCAGTGTGTCTGATCCTGATGAATTCGGAGTTCATGGGAATCTCCTCAAGTTAATTAGAACCATTGCCGACTACATTAATCACATTGACTATGAGTATGCCGCAAGCTTTAGAATCATAGCATCGAACAGCACTGAAAAGGGCTCTTTGGATCACCATAGATAGACATAAAATGCTCGAGTAATTCAGCAGATCAGGCAGCACCTCTGGAAAAAAGGAATAAGTGACGTTTTGGGTCAGAACCTGGAAGTCTGAAGAAGGTTCCCAACCCGAAACAACACCTACATATTTCTTTTCTCCAAAGATGCTGCCTGACCTGCTGAGTTACTCCATCTCTTTGTGTCTATCTTTTGTATAAAGCAGAATCTGCAGTTCCTTCCTGCGCATCTTTGGATCACTGTGGCCATCCTGAACCTTTTACCCATCAACAAAAATCAATTTGCTTGTGCTTGGTCCACACTCTGCCAGGCCTGTGCCTACCTAAATATCGTTGAAACATAGTGATTGTATCTCGTAGAAGAGAGAGACAAGGAACCGCAGATGCTGCAATCTTGAGCAAATCACAAAGTGCTGGAGCAACACAGTGGGTCGTTATCATCTCTGAGGACATGGATAGGTGACGTTTTGGATTGGGACCCTCCTGTCTGAAGAAGGGTCCGACCCAGAACGTAATTTATCTAGGTCCTCCCGAGCTTTTGCCTGATCCGCTGTTAAGGGCCTGTCCCACCAGCATGCGATTGCATGCGTCTCGCGCGACCAAACGGAAGCGGAGTTCGCGCTAGGTTCGCGGTAAGTACGTGCAAAGTTCGTGCGTGACGTAATTTACGTCATACTTACCAATCAGCTGGGCAGGAGGCGGGCCGACTGAATTTGGACGTCGCACGGCGTTGGGCAGTGACGTCATCACGCAACGGCACGCCGGGCGGTGACGTCATTGTGCAACGCCACGCGCCAGGCGTACGCCATCAAGATGCTGCGTACGCCCTCAATGCGCCTGCGGGCCGACAGGCCGTTGGCGTGCGGAATTTTCGGACGGTACAGGATTTTCGGACCAGCCCCGCACAACTCCATACGCCTCCACGGTTCGAAGTGGGACTGGCCCCGTGCGGCCGTACGCCTCAAGCGACCACGTTTGGTCGCACTAGATGCATGCAATCGCATGCTGGTGGGACAGGCCCTATACTCCAGCACTTAGTGTAATTGTATCTAATCTCCCCACCTCAGTGACTCAGTGGATCAGTCAGCATCTGTGGAGGGAATGGATAGGTTACATTTTAGATTGGGACACCTCTTCAGACTGCTCAAGGTAAAGCTGAATGTGACACACAACTGTGCCATAACATCACTGGTCAGATCACAAAAAGATTGTTCATGGACATCTTTGCTGAAAAGTTTTGTAAAGGAACTGGGCTGGACAGAATGATTTTGCAAATGAATGCCCGAGTTTAGTACCAACAGAACTGAGAATGGGAGCACTGAACATTTCCCACTGCTGATTACCTCCACTTCAGTGGGTGGCACAATTTGTTGATCTGCTGCCTCACAGATCCGGCAACCCCAGGATAATGAGACGGGAATGTCGCATGGTACATCATTGGCTGAGAGGAAAGTGACAAGGAGGCATGTAATCAGTAAAATTAATAAAAAGGACAGTGAAACTAGTCGGAGAACTAGGGTGGAGGAGGGACAGAGAGAAAGGGAAATCAAGGGTTACTTGAAGTTAGAGAAATCAATATTCATACTGTTGGGTTGTCAGCTGTCCAAGCAAAATATGACAAAGGTGGTTGAAGATGTCTTCCATCCAGCAGTGATTTACAGGTTGTTAGATTATCGGCCACTGTAAATTGCCCCTAGTGTGCGGGTGAGTAATAGATTCTGGGATGTGGGGAGAATGAAATTTTTTTTGTTGTAAATGAGAGATAAACGGTCCACATAACTGCAAGGGCCAAATCACCCCTTCCATGATGTACAACTCAATAATTTGAATTGTAACTCTGAAGTTATAATTGAGTAATTCTTGAATAATCCCTCTCGGTTTGATGACGCTCAATGCAGGCTTTGGTTGCAGTTTGGTGATATCTTTCTGCAATTAATTTCTCACATTTATCAAAGACTGTGCAGGAAGGAACTGCAGATGCTGGTTTACACAAAATGCAGGAGTAACTCAGCGGGTCAGGCAGCGTCTGTCAAGAAAAAGAATAGGTGACGTTTTGAGTCAAGACCCTTCTTCAGATCCCTTATAGTGGAGATAGAGTTTGAGGATAGGGCCAGCGTACGCATGGAACAGGGATTGTATGAAGAAGGATCTCGACATGTAACGTCACCAATTCCTTTTCTCCAGAGATGCTGCCTGACTCGTTGAGTTACGCCAGCCTTTGGTGTTGATTTATCAATGACTGGTGTTTATACTGAAGCGTAACATTCCAGCATCTACAGGCATTGTTAGCAGACATTGAGAGAATCCTCTGCCTGGAAAATGGCAGGGTGTTCTGTTGCAATGTGACATGCTCGACTCGATGCACACCGTCTCCTTGGGTTTGTTAATACTCATGTTATGAAAGTGACAGTTGGTGTTTAGCGACTTTTTCATCAGTTCTGTCAGGTTTGCTGTTTGTTTAGATGTGTGAGGTTTAAAACAATTCTTGTTTTGGAGGATGCTGGAACAGCTACACCATTCTTTTTAGTCCGTTTGTGTTTTCATCCCAGCGGTAAGTATGATTTCTTTTTCTGGTCCTGGCTTAATTCATCTGGCACTTGTACCTTTCCAAAGCAATGGCATACTTTTTCTTTTATGATGCTATTGTCAGCAGTAACACAGTGTACAATGGCGCTGCGATAGACCTGCTGCCTTACAGCACCAGAAACCTAGGTTTAATGCTGACTACGGGTGCTGACTGTGCAGAGTTTGAACCTGTGGCTGCATGGGCTTTCTCCGGTTTCCTCCCACATTCCAAAGACGTGCAGGTTTGTAGGCTAATTGCCCTCTGTAAATTGACCCTAAAACATAGAACTAGTGTATGAGTGAGCGATAGTCGGAGTGAACTCGATGGGCCAAAGGGCCTGTTTCCACACTGTAGTATAAAAGTAAACAAGTCAGTCTTTCTAGGTTCTTGCCATCAAACTGAAGCACTAATGATCATAGTCCTCCATGGATCAGGATATTATCTTGAGAGTTGTGAGTCTGTGGAATTCTCTGCCTCGGAGGGCGGTGGAGGCCGGTTCTCTGGATACTTTCAAGAGAGAGCTAGAGAGGGCTCCTAAAGATAACGGAGTCAAGGGATATGGTGAGAAGGCAGGAATGGGGTACTGATTATGGATGATCAGCCGTGATCACATTGAATGGCGGTGCTGCCTCGAAGGGCCGAATGGCTTACTCCTGCACCTATTTTCTATTATCTATGGTCTATTGAATGACATTGCATTTTCTATGTCTTATCTACAAAGGCATCCTCTGGCAAGGTAGTCGCTTCATAATCAACCCCTCGTGGTCCTCAGATTAGGTGAGTTCCAGCTCACTGACCTGGAATATCTAACAGTGAAGTGCCACCCTTACTACCTGTCATAGGAATTCACTTTAGCTGTCCTGACAGCAGTTTACATCCCACTCAATGCTGATGCCAAGTTAGGTTAGTTGGCTCTTCTTATTAGTTTGGCCAATTAGGACTGATCTTTTACATCACCACCACTTTTTTACACAAAGCCATATTCCTTAACTCCCTTAATTTCCATAAGATCTATTAATTTCTGTCTTGGAAAAAAAAACCCCATCAGAGGCTTCACTGACTTCCCGGGCAGAGAATACCAAAAACTACACAAGAAATTTGTTCTCAGTCATGGAGTATTGGAAACGGGGCCTTTGGTCCAACTTGTCCTATTTATACTAATCCCATCTCCTGCATTTGATCCATACCCCTCTAAACCTGTCCTATCCATGTACCTGTCTAAATGTTTCTTAAATATTGCAAAGGTACCTGCCTCAACTCCAGAAGCTGGTTCCATACACCCACCACCCTTTGTGTGAAATGTCCCAAATGGTCGACCCCTTATTTTGTGATTGTGAAAGATCCCCTTTCCCCAGATTCAGCAGATCCCAGCCAGAGTCACCAACATCATTGCATCTACCTTGTTAAGCCCCACAAAATATTTTGGTGTCTGTCCATGAGTTTTCTCCTCGGGTTGCTAAGATTGCCGCATCACAAACCTTACTTTCAAGCCAAAATGAAATGACACAATTTAACGCATTTTTCCTGCAATAATTTAAATGCTGTTAACTGCAAACAGCTCTATTCCAAGATGGAAACCTCCATAGCTATTATCTAATGCTTATTCTTGTACTATAAGTGGAAATGTGATTTAAGTCTTACTTTAGTGCAACATGTCTGAAGTGACTATGTAATAAAGATAACACAAATGCATGCAGATGGAGGGAGCGATTTGAGACTATGCACAGATGTTCCCAATCCTACGCGTGACAGCATCACATTCCTGGCAATGTAATGCTTTGTGAACACCGGCGTCTCATCGGAAAAAGAAGTATCAGGAAAACATTGAGGTAGAATTGTTTAGCGAAAACAGCAGGGATATTGATGAAGCAATATCCTAATCAATATTGATGATATTGACAAGGATGTTCGGCCCATCAAGTCTACTCTGCCATTCAATCATGGCTGATCTATCTCTCCCTCCTAACCCCATTCTCCTGCCTTCTCCCCATAACCTCTGAAACCTGTACTAATCAATTGGATTAGGGAACGGATTAGGGAATGGATTGGAGTGGGAATATGCTGTCTACATGGATGTACCAACACACCTTCAGGTCTTGTAGACATAGTGAATGATTGCGACTTGCTGCTGAATGTGTGGCATTATTGTGTATTTATAAATGTAACTTTTTCTTGAGTTTCGGGACATCGCAGTTAGTAGAATGCTTGCGTAGGAAGGAACTGCAGATGCTAGTTTATACCAAAGGTAGACAAAAAGTGCTAGAACAACTCAGCGGGTCAGGCAGCAACACTGGAGAAAAGGAACAGGAACACCTCTTCAGATCTGTTTCAGGTCAGAACCCTTCTTCAGACATAGAGTGCTTTTGCAGCTAGGTTGACTGTGTTCTTATAATGCAAGGCACCAGTAGCTCGCTTGATTATGTATAATTTTCTCATTGCTATATGACACATGTCCTTTATTCCTGAGTTTACGACAAATTCTGAAAACCAGTGCTATACAAGTGTATAGCACAGCTGCAGCTGTGGCATTCTGTTGTTGACAGTGACAAGGGCCTGTCCCACTGCGGGGACCTAATTTGCGAGTTAAGAAGAGTTTAGGAGAGTTTTAAAAAGTGTCATGGTCTTGTTGTTTCGCCACAGTAGAACACCTCCTATGACCTCCTTCGATTATGTAGATAACCTCCTACGAATATGTAGAAGACCTCCTTGGGCTATGTAGAAGACATCCTTCGATCTCCTTCGATCTCCTTCGACTATGTTGAAGACTAGCTTCGACTAGCTTCGGGAAAATTAGACACCGAATAATGGAGAGTGAAGACGACCACCTTCGACTACCTTCGAATACCTTCGATTACCCACGAATAACATGCCGACCTACTTTGACTAAACCTACGAGTAAAAACAATATCGATTTTTTCCATGCCGACCAATTTTTACTCGCGGACAATTTTCAGCATGCTAAAAAATACTCCTCGACCAAACTGAGGCCAATGTACACGGGAACTTCTCTCGAGCATGAAAGAGAGTTAGATAGACCTCATAGGACCACGTGTCAACCATGCTGCGAGTTTGAGTCGAGCGCAAACTCTTCTAAACTCGCGAATTAGGTCCCCGCAGTGGGATAAGCCCTTGACCCTTCATTCATTGCTGCAGCAGAGTGACAACTTGTCCATAAAATCCCAGCCATTGCCATGCTATCCTTGTAATTATGTTCTGCTTTCTTTGTTTTTCTATCTTGTCTTTGCAAGGATAGATTTGAGCATCTGAGGTGGGATGCTCTGTATCAGAAGGTGGCACAATGGCACCATAGTTGTACATTGGCCTCGCAACTCCAGATACCTGGGTTTAGAACATAGAACATAGAAAATGGGAGCTAGAACATAGAACAGCGTCGGCGTTCCATCAGACCGACGAGAGGGCCTGAGCATCGGGCCGCCCGGGGTGGCGACTGCGGGTGCTCGGGAGGCCCCGACCACGGGTGAACATCTGGGAAGATCGGAGGGGAGGCTGGCTGGACTATGGTGCCTTCCTCACCTTGGTGCCATTGTGTTATGTTGTGTCGTGGACTTTCTGTGTTTGTGCTTTTTTTTTTTAAATTCTATTTTATTTTTAATATGTTTTATTATTTATTATTTATTTATTTTTATGATACTGACTGTAAAGGGAAATTCATTTTGTTGTCTCTAATTAAGACAATGACAATAAATTTGAATACAATACAAGAATACAATACAAAGAAGCTAGATCATAGAACATAGAAACTAGAAAATAGAACACAGAACCTAGAATATAGAACCTAGAACATCGGGCACAGAAACTAGAACATAGAAGCTAGAACCTAGAACATAGAACCTGGAACATAGAAGCTACAACATAAAACATAGAAGCTAGAACATAGAACACAGAAGCTAGAACCTAGAACACCGAACATAGGACATAGAAGCAAGAACATAGAAACTAGAACATAGAACATAGTACAGCACATAACATGAACAGGCACTTTGGCCCACAGTTACTCCTGCATTCTGTGTCAAGCATGTTGGCAAGATAAACTAATCTCATCACAGCGTGCACGTGATCCATATCCCTCCATTCCCTGCATGTTCATGTGTCTATCTAAAAAAGCGATAGAGATGCCACTTTAATACATGTCTCCACCACCACCCCTGTTAACGCATTCTTGGCACCCACTACCCTCTTTGTAAAATAAACTTGCCCCTCACATCTCATTTGAAGTTTATCCCTTTCGCCTTGAAATTATTGGTATGTTTCTGACCTCTAGAGTTTGCACTTGCTAAACTGGATTCTAAATTGGCTTGATGATAAGAGATCGAGGGTGGTGGTGTGAAAGGAAATAGTAAGATTAAACAAGAATTTACCAGTTTGAAGTTTGATCTTTATTTTATGAGGAGTAACGTTGAGGGATTACGTGAAGAACCCGCCAGGACGCAACCGTGCCATTCTTCAAAGCAGCGGTGTGAAATCACAGATAACAGTAATGAACTGAACATAGTAAGATTAGAGAAAAAGGATACCAGTTGAACTTTATGATCGAGGGTGGGAGCGGAGGGCACGTAATCCCTCAACGTTACTCCTCATAAAATAAAGATCAAACTTCAAACTGGTAAGTTCTCGTTTAATCTTACTATTTTACTTCGGAGTCACGTAAGTGACTGCGTGAAGATTTTAAAGCTCTGTGATTTCATGCTGTGGAAACGAGTCCATGCCTCACAACTGCCTTAATTGACTAAGGGAGGAATAGTGTTAACGTATTCAAACATGAATCCGACATTGAAATTCCATGATGAACTATTAACAACAAATTGTAGCCCCTGTCTTATGGGGTAAATCATGATACAGATCTAAATTTGATTCTGCAATGTCACAGGTTTAACCACTGGTTTTCTCTTATGACCATCCTGCTGTCCCCAGGATTTGGTCCATTGGTACGTCCAATTCCTTTGCTGCTGATGTAGCTACAGCCCTGGTGGTATGCGATTTGAATATGTTAGTATCCACCCCAGCAGCCGTAAAACCTGTTTCAGTCATCTCATTGCCTCTGAGCTGTTTAGAGTTCTCTATGTATAAGAATAAATGTCTCATAATGCATAGGCAATCATCTATTGGGTATGCACTGAATTCTATATGAGGCCTGACGATCCCGGTCTGTTCTGTTTAACTTATTCGTGGATGTAAAAGGTTATTTTACTCGTTGAAGTGGTGATACTATCCAGCCTTATTTTATGTAAAGACTGAACTTATGTGCTGAGACTAATGCCATAAGCATGACTATGTTATGTGCAAGTCTATGCAGGGACAGAGCTGTAGCTGTTGACCAATTCCTCAGTAATGTTAGGACTACACTCACATCCCATATATGGGAATACTTAGTCCTTGGGGATAATATTAAAATTCCCCTCATACGTTTAGTCACCAGGGGATGAGACCCGACAGAATGACGCTCTGATCCTTGCCCCAGAATACTGTAAGGGCACTTCTGGCGCAGTTTGTGGCACTAAACTGAGCCCCTCATCATAGTGGAGGCTAGCCAGGAATTTCAGAACAGAAGTTATGTTCGTCGTACAGTTAGTGATGTTGTTCCTAGAACAATATCTCCCACATCCTGATGTAGACCCGATATTGTTTCTTGGTGGACTGCCTGTGAGCCGCTGTAATATGTTCATTGTTCGGTCCGTTAGTCCCAGGTCCGGAAATGGTTTCTTAAGATTCTGCAAACCAACACATTTGTCCTATTATGGTAGAGATGATTTTCCCGCCCGTTACGGGATGAACCAACAATCTGGTTATTTCGGAACGGAGATACATGGTTCTAAAACCATAACAAGAATTACAGGGACCATGGTTGAGTAGGCCAATCGGACACTACCAAAATACAGACGCCGAGTTTAGTTGTATTTTGCGTAATACCCAACTGATGAGGCAGAAAGGGGAGAATGCATAGAAAAAACAATTTCCCCCAATGCTGCGAGAAGGCATCCATAGCTGATGCCCCAGTCTGATTCCCAAGAAACATAGATAGGTGCAAATAGATCGATCTCTGGTGTTTCATATCATGCTACAATATCAGCAAACACTTTGCGGTCCAACATCCATTCGATGTTTGTCATTGAATTTGCGTGACCTGGTTTCTGCCACTGAATTTGAGGTTACCTGGTAGGTAACTAGCTGATATTCAAATGTTTTTCTGAATACACCATTGCCAAATTGTGTTAGTCGGATTATCACATGATACCGATTTGATTCCACCCATGTAGTTAGTATATGCCACCATGGTGGTGTTATCAATCTGTAGTCTAACATGCAGTCGATGCATTTCTGAACAGTATGATTTTAGTCCATAGAAACGCACCCAACATTTCCAAGTAGTTTATGACATGTATCTGAAGCAATGATGCCTCTTGTGCATCTCTCTACATCCACAACTAGAGATGGAGTTAGTAACATGCCAACCATGAACACTGGCATCAGTTTGTAGCACCACTGAATGGTTGCTGACAATGATAGGGCTGGAACAATGCCGAATGTTTTCCCCCACCATTGTAATTCCGTAATTGCTTAGATTGGTAGCTTCATTGGTCTATAAACATGACCAGTATTGATTTTAAGTGCTTGTACCTTTGCTCTTTGTAATTATTGGTAATACAAAGGTCAAACAGTGTGGCTGGAAAGGCCACAGTATTGCCAATTACCCTTGCTACCAGTCGAATAGATGGTTTACTGATGTCAATGAGGTTGTTGCATGCCTCAGTTAAGTCTGTACCTTTCCTTTGATAAGTTACCCACATGTGAACAAAGTCAAAGGTGAACCCCAAGTAGTCCTTAGTGGTGGAAGGTGTTAGCTTAGAATTAATAACGTCTATAATCCTTCCGCATAGGCACCGAATAGTAAGCATCTTTTAATGGATGCAATTCATAAAGTAGCCTATGGAATCAATTGTTTGGCAGTAACAAAGGTTTCCATTTTGAATGAATATACTGCACAAATGTATTCAGTTTTGTCAGACCTGAATGATAGGCAACCACATCTTTTTGTTTTTCGTAAGACATTGACACGAATTCCAAAGAGTCGTGTTGGGATTTTTCCTATGACTCCCTAGCATCTAGCCTCTCCAGTTCAGCATGCGCTTCCAGTTTTTCTTATCGTGAAGGCACGAACGTTCAGTTCAGTACATGCTGAACCGGGAAAAGATTTGTGCACAAATTCAATTGTATATCCCTGAATACTGTAGAAAATAAGTGTTAGTAGTTATTGCACTCCATGCCTCCCCAAAAAAAGTGTAATCTACCACCAATTTGTGTATTATTTACACTTCCTGTTTTTTGGAAGAGACCAGACCCCCCTACCTCCATGGTGACCAGTGGAAAGTTTATTTCTTCCTGTGCAGTCGCCGTAGAGGTTGTGGCGTTGGAGTTTGGATTTGGGTTTGCGCATCTTCCACGAAGGCCGGTCTGGGCCATGGCCTAAAAAAGACCTCTGTCCTGTTTGCCCGGCCTTTGAGCTTTCACCAGCTTCTGTGTGTCTTGCCTGCTGGTGGGTGCGTGAAGGTGCTGTTGTCGTGTGTAGGAGGTCCTGCCTGTTGCCGCCTTTATGAGCCCCAGCCTCCTCATCGAGCTCTTTTACCTGTTTTGACAGGTTGCCCCCAAGTAGTAATATTGGTGGTTTAATCCGTCCAGGTCTGCACAGCTCTGCAAACTTAGGGTTTAAAGCTGGGCGGATGGCGTTCTCCTGAGACTATTAATCTCGTACTCCGTATTGCAGAATAATGCCACAGCGTCTTGCTGTTGTTCTGACATCTCTTTTCCATCCACTGTCCGGGCAAAAAACTGTGATCCCTGCAGTCAACAATTTTAGGATTTTCTGAAGCTAAACATCCTGGCTTCTGACTCCCGTTCCAATATGTTTTCAGATGCAACTGTTCACCGTGGGAAATTTTGAGGGATACCCATTTACCGGTGCCAAATATTTGGCAGTAGTGTCTATTACAGCCATGTTCCTGTAGTTGTTTTAACTGTACAAACTTGGACTCCTTTTCCAGGAGGTTTCCTTGTTCTTGCACCCCCTGCACACTGGTTGTCTCTTCAGCAAAACCCCTCTTCAGAGCCAGCCCAGAATTGGCTCCCAGTACTCCCCTCTGCGAGGGAGATGCACTGTGCAGCCCTGATAAGGTGCTGCCATGGGTGTATTATATACCCATGGTGACTAGACTCCGCAGAGGGAGAAGAGGAGGGAAGAGACTGCAGACCTAAGACTTTTGCCTCCATCACAGTGAGGAGATGTGGGGTGGACTCACTGTGGTGGATGTTAATATGTGTTTATTGTTGTTTTTATTGTATTATATGTATGACTGCTGCAATTTCGTTCAGACTTCGGTCTGAATGACAATAAAGGCTATCTATCTATCTATCTATATCCCTGAATCTGTCACAGTGGAGCATCTGCTCCATAAGTCGCTCCATTTGGCCCCAGTAACGCTGATCCCGCGGCATTCCTTTGCAGTCCGACTTGTCAGAGTCAACGGCTCTGTTCCGTATAGCCTTCCCGCCCGGCCGTGGTGTTGATCTGGCCGGTGCGGGTGCCAAGTCGGGCACAGCTGATCCCACTAACGGTGATCTTGTGCCATCAGCCGCTACTGGCTGCCCGCAACTCCGCGTTTTTTCCCAGCCAGTGCAGCCCTTGTGGACTCCTGTCCATAGTTTCCCCCTGTAAGAAACAGCACGGGAAACAAAAAATGACCGCAGTAATTCCCTTACCTGTCGGTCTTGGTTTTAAAAACTTGCCGCTGCAGGGGAATGCTCCCCCCGCCTGCTGTTTCGACTTGTCAGAGTCAACGGCTCTGTTCTGTGTAGCCTTCCCGCCCGGCCGTGGTATTGATCTGCCCTGCGCGGGTGCCAAGTCGGCACAGCTGTTCCCACTCACGGTAATGCTGGTGCCTTCAGCTGCTGCTGGCTGCCCGCACTCCGTGGTCCTCCCCAGCCAGCTTAGACGCAGCCCTTGTGGACTCTATTTTTGTCCATAGTTTCCCCCTGTAAAAAACAGCACAGGAAACAAAAACGACCACAGAGTAATTCCCTTACCTGTCGGTCTCGGTTTCAAAATTACCGCTGTGGGGGAACGCTCCACCCCGCCTGTCGTTTCGCAATGCATGAAGCGATATGGCACGCATGCGTCCTGGCGGGTTCTTCACGTAGTCACTCACGTGACTCCGAAGTAAAATCAAGGATTAGTCAAGACAGGGATCAGTGTTGGGACCTTTGCTATTTGTAATATATATTAATGGCTCGGATGTGAATTTTACGATATCTAAACATATGGGTGACAACAAATATTGATGGTGTTCTGGATAGTGAGAAAGGGTGTCTCAGAGTACTGCAGGAAATAGATCAGTTGGAAATTTGGACAGAGCTGTGGTAGATTAATTTATTCCTGACAAGTCTGAAGTGATGCATTTTGAGAAATAGGAATGGGATATATTAAGTAAATGGTAAGGCACTGATGAATAACACTGATGTCGGCACAGTGGCAGAGTAGTAAAGTTGCTGCCTTACAGCGCCAGAGACACAGGTTGGATTCTGACTATGGGTGCTCCGGTTTCCTCCCACACTCCAACAATGTGCAGGTTTGCAGGTTAACTGTCTTCTGTAAATTTCCCCTCATGTGTTGGATGTGAACATAGACCTTAGAGTCCATGTGGAGAGCCACCTAAAAGTCGCAACATATGGTGGTGAATAAGACTTCTGACTTGCTTGTTTTTATATGTAGCGGCATACAAGTTGAGCTGTTATATAAGAGTTGGGATGTTATGTTTCAACCTTAACAAATCACAGGATAGGCCACATTTGGGGTATTGTGTGCAATTCGGGGGGGGCACACTATGGGAAAGTGATTTCAGAGGAAATTAACCAGGATGTTGCCTAGATTGGGGTTATGGGTTCAGTTATTCAGTTATGGGGAGAGATTGGATGGGCTGAGTCAGTTTATCCTGAAATAAAGAAGGCAGAAGAGTGACTTGAAAGAAGTAAGTAAGAGACATAAATAGTTGATTGTCAGAATATTTTCCTACAATAGGGATAAAAACCAATAAGGTGTGTGGGAAGGAAGTACAGATGCTGGTTTAAACTGAAGATGGACACAAAAAGCTGGAGTAACTCAGTGCGCCAGTTAGCATCTCTGGAATAAAGGAGTAAGAGATGTTTCAGGTCAAGACCCTTCTTCAGACCTGATGTTTTGGGTCGAGACCCTTCTTCAGTAGGGTGTTGGTTTTTGGTGAGAGGAACGAGTTTTAAAGGGCATTTGAGGAGTGGGGTTTTGAGTGAGAATGTTTGATGTCTGGAATCTGCTGCCAGTGGAAGGGAAGGGAATATTTAAGAGACATTTAGACAGACACAAAGAGGCAAAACAAAGGAGAATGCAGGTAAATGTGATGTGTATACACAAGCAAAAACTGTCGGCATGGACATAGTGGGACAAGGAGCCCCTTTTTGTGCCCTGCGACTATGATTCTTTGTTCTCCTTGTGACCATGTTCCTCCCCTTGGGTTTCTTCCCAGTACCAAAAGATACACACAAAATGCTGGACTAACTCAGCGGGTCAGACAGCATCTCTGGAGAAAAAGGGTCGGTAACGTTTCAGGTGGGGACACTTCCCCAGGCAGAAAGTAGGGGCTGGGGGTGTGAAGAGATGGAGGCGATAGAATATTTGCTGATTGTTTGATTAGTTATCAACTGTAAATTTCCCAAGCATATGTGAGTGGTTGGATAATCAGTGTGTTGGGCAGGGAGTGGGTTGGGGCTGGGAGAGATGGATTTGGCATTAATGGGCAACTGAGAGGGTATAGATCACAGGAAAATGAATTGGGAGATGAGATTGTTTAGTTTAGTTTAGAGATACAGCGCGGAAACAGGCCCTTCAGCCCACCGAGTCCACACTGACCAGCGATCCTCACACATTCACACTATCCTACAAACACTAGGGACAATTGACATTTATACCAAGCAAATTAGCCAACAAAACTGTACGTCTTGGACTGTGGGAGGAAAACGAAGATCTCGGAGCAAACCCACGCAGGTCACGGGGAGAGCGTACAAACACCGTACGGACAAGCGCCCGTAGTCAGGATCGAACCCTGGCCTCTGGCGCTGTAAGGCAGCATCTCTACCGCTGCGCCACTATGCTGCTCTGAAGTGGCAGTAAATGGGATGGTTTGAAAGAATTCCTTCCACATCATGCGGAAACATCATCCTTTTGTTTAATGAAATGGTTTTGACTCGAATAATCTTGTTTGTCAGTATTCAAAAGTTGGACCAAATGCAGCAGAAGGGTTTTGCTCTGTGAGACCAGGTGAAGAGGAAGAGCAGCTGCTTTTGAAGGGACTTGCTGACATTGAGGATCTCGCCTGAGGGCAAAGCATTGCTGCGTGGGACTTACTAAAGTAATGACTGTCTTCTCCTGTCCCTTAACTGCATGGACTCTGGGAGAGAAATAGATAGATAATTCAGTGCCAACTCTGCTGCGTGTGAGAGTATTTATACAGCTGCACACTCAAGTGTCACATCAGACTAACGCTGAGGTGGCCTAAACTTATTTAAGGACTTTAACAGCCATCTGACAAGAGATTTATCTCCTATCTGTTGGTGGTAGCTTTGTGCAAATGCTAATGAAATTCATCTATTAAAGAGTCTATAAATTAGCCAATTCCTCATATAGTTTGTAAAAGATATAACCAAAATCAATTATAGAACTGTTGAGACTAAATTAAATACAATGCAAAGCAAAGTGCTTGAGGCAGTGCTGCAATTTAGATTTTTTTTTTGCCGAAATATTGAACACCCTTAAAAAAAGCTGCCCTATATCCAGAAGTACACAAGGCCTGTCCCACTTGGACGACCTAATCCACAAGTTTAGAAGACCCTGGACAAGTTGAAAAAAATGTCACGGTCGTGTTGGCTCGCCGAAGTAAAAGACCTCCTACGACAATGTCTACAACCTCCTACGACTATGTATACGACCTCCTACGACCCCCCTCGACCTCAGTCTTCCACACCTAAGACCAACTACGACGAGCTATGAGTGGAAAATGATGTAATATTTGTAATTTTTTTCTCGGGCCATTTACCAACCTACGACTACCTACGACTATCTACGACTACCTACGACTACCATCACGACCTACCGACGACCTACCTACGAGTAAAAAGTATCGATTTTTTCCATGCCGACCTTTTTTTACTCGTGGACATTTTTTATCAGGCTGGAAAAAACACCACGACCTACTTGAGGCCACGAGTATGCGGAGACCACTCACGAGCATGAGGAAGAGTTACAAAGACCTCCTACGACCTCGTGGCGACCATGCTGCGAGTATGAGTCAAGGGCAAACTCGGCAGAGGTCGCCAATCAGGTCGTGAAAGTGGGACAGGGGCTTAAGTAAGAAACGGAAAATCTGCAAATGATGGAAAGCTGAGATGAAGACAGAACAGGCTGGAAAAACAATGTCAGTCAGGCAGCATCTGTGGAGAGAGAAACTGAGTTAACATTTCAGGATGATTAGAATGAGAAACGTAAAAAAACAAGATGTATTCAAGAGAGATATAGCTCTCAGGGCTAGTGGAATCAAGGATATGGGGAGAAAGCAGGAAAGGGGTACTGATTTTGGATGATCAGCCATGATCAGATTGAATGGTGGTGTTGGCTCGAAGGGCCAAATGGCCTACTCCTGCCCCTATTTTCTATGTATCTACAGTATGTTTCTAAGCACGTTTTAAATTGCAGAGGGATGGATGGAGAAAGCTGAGGTGATGTTTAGGGGTGATCCAAAGTTCTTCAAGCGACAGAAATGTAATTCTCATGAATGCAGGCAGGTAGGACAAGTGGAGATGGGACATGTTGGTCTGCATGGGCATGTTGGGCCGAAGGGCCTGTTTCCCGCAGTACGACTCTATGACCATCTCACAGAGAATGCTGACTGCTTGTTCGCCGCAGCTGGAATGGTAAATAGAACAAAATGTACGAGGACAGACAATAAACAAATAGGATAATAAACTGTGCTGGAACTTTGAGACGTAGACCTGGGCAGCTGCTGGATATCTGAAATAAAGTAGAATTCTGCAAACACTCACAGAATCTATGAAGAGAGATGACAAGCTTGCATCAGAACTTGGAATTTCTGACATAAACGGGGAGCTAGGTTATCTGAAATGGTTACATTCAACATCGAGGCAATAACATGCGGAGATGGAGATGAAGGTCCTGTTCATTGAGTTTCATCTTGCGGCCTGAACCCGTTACAGGTCGATGGTCCAAAACATTAACTCCATTTCTCTCTCCATGGGTGTTTTCTGACACCAGTCCCCTCCCCTGTTTTTATTTGAGATTCAGTGTCTGGATTCAGTGTTATTCCCAGGAACGTTTGCACTCTTCGAATTAGTTATTTTAATGTCTTGAGTTGCTCATATACTCAGTAAAACTTTCATTACAAGCAAGCCTGTGGAGCTGGGGTTCTTGCATGTTCTTTCTGGGTGTTGAGTCACCAGGATAAGGATGCCCAACCTGATTGCTAGGCCTTCTTTCACAGGCTGTCATTGGACATTTGCAGCCATGATCATCAAACTTGCCGGGTAATGGGCTGGAGAAGGAAGTTGTGATTCCGAACGATAGTTTGATGAAAATCTGTATGTAGGTTTGATGGGATGGAAGCATATGCAAAGCAAAATAATGTTAAATCTGAAATCTGACTTCAACGCGCACACTAGAGCTGCTAACTCACAGCGTCAGAGACCCGGGTTCGATCCTGACTATGGGTGCTGTTTGTGCGGAGTTTGTACATTCTCCCTGTGACCACGTAGTTTTTCTCCACGTGCTCTGGTTTCCTCGCATGTTCCAATGAATTGCAGGTTTGTAGGTGAATTGGCTTTGTAAATTGCATCTAGTGTGCAAGATGCGAAACTGGGATAGCATAGAATTAGCATGCAGGTGATCGATGATTGGCGTAGACTCAGTGGGCCAAAAGGCAGAAACACTACATCTCTACAACTAAAGACAGCGGGCCTTCATGGTCAGGTTAAGAACTCTACACCTATAACAACTGGGACTTGAAAATTGTGCCAAACTGGTGACTCTGTATACTGCCTCAGTGTAGTACTACTATACACTTGTACTGTATCTGAGATGCTTATCTACGATGGTCTAAGTGCTTATGTACAGTGACACTTGTACTGAACTGTATACAAAATAAAGTTCACTGTTCCTCAGTACATGGGACAAATAAAGCACCATTGAACCACTAAAACTAAAAAAACCTTTCTGTTTTGTCGGACGTCCACAAAGGATGTTGAGGGAATTATTTGAAACCGTGGCGGTAAATGGAAGAAGCTGACTCAATGGGGAAAGTAGGAGACTTTCCATCTCGGTTTGCTGTTGCTTGGTTTGTGGCACTATTGCCTCAGGGTCAGGAGGATGTGGTAGCTGCAATGTACTCCTGAAGTGGTTCGGTCTGCTTAATCATCGGGAACCTTTCTGACCTGAATGCGAGTGGTCCTACTGTAGAAGCACCAAACGTGGTGAACAAATGGGTTACTTTATTCAGGCATAAAAGGTTCGTTATACATACACGTTGGTCCTCTAGGATAAATTTGTTGTTGCTGCTGCGAGGCTGTTGCCTCGTGTGCTCGAGCTGAGCCCCGGCTGTGGTGGAAGGACACTCACCCCTAGAGAGAAGAGAGCTGGTCAGCTCGAAGTAAGAGAGAGGGTTGTCCCAGGATTCGTTATATATCCCGGAACACACCCCTGTACCCCGTGACAACTCTTCCCTGCCATTGCCCAGTCACGTGGCCGACTGCTGAGGGTTCGTGTAGCTAGTGGCCCAACCACCGGGTGCCACCACACTACAGTATTATTTTGAAGAAAAGCCGCATCATTCTCTCTGTTTAAAAAAGAACTGCACTTGCTGGACAAAAAATGCTGGAGAAACTCAACAGGTGAGGCAGCATCTATGGAGAGAAGGAATAGGTGACGTTTCGGATCGAGACCCTTCTTCAGACTGATGTTGGGAGGGGGGGGGTGTAAAAAGAAAGGAAGTGGCTGAGACAGTAGGCTTTGTGGGACAGCTGGGAAAGGGGAGGAGGAAGGTGGAGAAAGCAAGGGCTATCTAAAATTAGAGAAGTCAATGTTCATACCGCTGGGGTGTAAACTACCTAAGCAAAATCATACTCTCTGGTTCTGATGAAGGACCCCTGAACAGAAACATTAACTCAGTTTCTCCCTTGACAGATGCTGCCTGACATGCTGATTGTTTCTGGAACCTTCTGTTATTTGATTCAGGCTTCCAGTATCTGCAGTTTTGTTCACTTCCATTTGTCGCAGTATCCTGCCTGATAGTTATTTCTTAATTAACGTCACTGAAGTGGTTGCCAGGACACTCCTGAAAGCAAATGTTCACTGTATTATCTGCACAACATTGCAAAAATATTCTGTTGGCTGAGAAGCACATCGGCATGTCCTGAGACCATGAAAGTCTATCATTAAGTAGCAGCTTTGCTTTTTCGAGTAGGTTAACGTGCATATTTGGTCACCCTGAAAGAATGTCATTAAGCTGGAAAGAGTGCAGTGAAGATTTACAAGGGTGTCACCAGAACATGAGGGACTGAGCTATAGGCAGAGGGCTAGGCTAGGGCTTTATTCCTTGGAGCGCAGGAGCCTGAGGGGTGATCTTATTGAAGTGTATAAAATCATGAAGGGAAATTGATAGGTGAATGCACAGACGGGGAGGGGAATTAAAAACAAGAGGACATATATTTAAGATGAGAGGGGTAAGACTTAATACGAACTTGAGGGGCAACATTTTTACAGTGTATGGTGGTGTATGGAATGAGTTGCCAGAAGAGGTAGATGAGGCAATTACTACAACAGCATTTAAAAGACACTTGGACAGGTACGTGGATGGAAAGGAGTTGGCGGGATATGCAAGCAGGTCAGACAGGTTGGATGGGGCAGGGCCGACCTTAAGCCGATTTGACCGATTGCCCCCAATTGGGCCCCGCGCCTAATGGGGGCCCCGCACTAATGTTCCGTATTTCGTACGGAAATACGAATTCTCTTTGTTAAATAAAGATTTTATTTTAAATTCGCCAACCGGATTTTTTTTTTAAACGAACATGTATAACAACCGCTGCACGGCCATCAGACACAAACGATTTGTTAACTAGTACTGTTAGCACTTCTTAACATGAAGTAGTTAACAAGTTGTTATGTAATGTCATCAATCTGCATCCATCCGCATTCCTCAGTAAATGTTATTGTGTTTTGAATGAGTATTAATGACACCGTGTTCCTTTGAATAAATTTCACGCGGCGTCATTAATACTTGTTTAAAACACAATTACATTTACTGAGGAATGTAGATCGATGACACATTGAGAATTTCTTTAAACTCACCATCATGAGTGAGGGGCCCGGACCGCGAGAAGGGGCTTCTTCCTGGTGTGCAGGTTAGTCATTCACCTACCGACCCACGTTGTGTCGCTGAGTTCCTCCAGCACTCTGTGTTTTTTGTTTGGCTCTGAAGTTGAAGGTGGTTCAGCGGGACGGGCAGCGGCTCTGGGGAGAGGGTTGCGTTTCTGGTTGAGACCCTTCTTCAGACAATCACAAGTACTCTCACCGACGAGAGTTCAATTCAGTCTGAAGAAGGGTCTTCTCGCCAGAGTCGCTGCGCTGCCTGTCCTGCTGAGTTACTCCAGCTTTATGTCTATCTTCAATTTCAGAGAAATACAATTTCTCACGGGGGGCTTATAACGTCTCTAAACCCCTCTGGGCCCCTCTGAACACCTCTAAACCCCCTCTAGTCCCCCCTATTTCTCTCTATAACACTTCTAAACCCATCTGAACCCATCTGAAGCCCTCTAAACATCTCAAAACTGTTTAAACCCCTCTAAACTAGGAGGCTACAAGGTGACTTGTGTAGGCTGGGTGAGTGGGCAAATGCCTGGCAGATGCAGTATAATGTGGATAAATGTGAGGTTACCCACTTTGGTGGCAAAAACAGGAAAGTAGACTATATTATTGTCTGAATGGTGGCCGATTAGGAAAAGGGGAGATGCAACGAGACCTGGGTATCATGGTACACCAGTCATTGAAAGTAGGCACGCAGGTGCAGCAGGCCGTGAAGAAAGCAATTGGTATGTTAGCATTCATAGCAAAGGATTTGAGTAAAGGAGCAGGGAGGTTCTACTGCAATTGTACAGGGTCTTGGTGAGACCACACCTGGAGTATTGCGTACAGTTTTGGGCTCCTAATCTGAGGAAGGACATTCTTGCCATCAGGGCCGGTGCTAGGAATTGCGGGGCCCAATTAGAAAACTGATGGCGGGGCCCCTACTCTAGAAAAGTAAAAATTTATGTATGTTTATATTTCGTGTAGTTTCGGGAATTTTAAGGCAAGCTGGTTGGTGATTGGATGCAACCCCCTTAGAGACAGCGTTTGAATGGCCGCCAAATAAATTTGTCAAATCTGTAACAAAAATCGCTGGTCGGTGCGAACTCAGTGGACTATCTGGTTGTATCTCCAAACTAATCTGGTTGTATCTCCAAACTAATCTGGTTGTATCTCCAAACTAATCTGGTTGTATCAACCAGACTATCTGGTGGTATCTCCAAACTAAACAGTATAACATGCAGGTACATTCATTTAAAATTAAATTCAGTGCTTATTTCACATGATTTCTCACTATGTAAAGCTCAATATCTGACCAATTTCTGTTTAACACGTCTGGTCTGCCGTGAGCATTTTTCGTTGCATCTCGTTGCATCTCCCCTTTTCCTAATCGGCCACAATTCAGATAATAGTCTACTTTCCTGTTTTTGCCACCAAAGTGGATAACCTCACATTTATCCACATTATACTGCATCTCCCATGCATTTGCCCACTCACCCAGCCTATCCAAGTCACCTTGCAGCCTCCTAGTTAAGAGGGGTTTAAACGGTTTAGAGATGTTTAGAGGGCTTCAGATGGGTTCAGGTGTGTTTACAATTGTTTAGAGGGGAATAGAGGGAAATAGGGGGGCTAGAGGAGTTTTAGAGGTGTTCAGAGGGTCCCAGAGGGGTTTAGAGACGTTATAAGCCCCTCGTGAGAAATTGTATTTCTCTGAAATTGAAGATAGACATAAAGCTGGAGTAACTCTGCAGGACAGGCAGCGCAGCGACTTTAGAGAGAAGACCCTTCTTCAGACTAAACTGAACTCTCGTCGGTGAGATTAGTTGTGATTGTCTGAAGAAAGGTCTCGACCAGAAACGCAACCCTCTCCCCAGAGCCCTTGCGCGTCCCGTTGAGCCACCTTCAACTTCAGAGCCAAACAAAAAACACAGAGTGCTGGAGGAACTCAGCGGGCCAGGCGACTGCCTCACCCGCTGGGTTTCTCCAGCATTTTTGTCTACCGCAAAACGTCAATGATTCCGGGAATGCCGAGGCAACAGTGTGAGAGAGCTAGAGAGAGACGAGATGGGGAGCGGGAGAGGGAGAGAGGGAGGGAGAGAGCAAAACACAAAGAGACACAACGTGGGTCGGTAGGTGAATGACTAACCTGCACACCAGGAAGAAGCCCCTTCTCGCGCTCCGGGGCCCTCACTCATGATGGTGAGTTTAAAGAAATTCTCAACGTGTCATCGATCTACATTACATCTACATGTAATTGTGTTTTAAACAAGTATTAATGACGCCGCGTGAATTTTATTCAAAGGAACACGACGTTATTAATACTTGTTCAAAACACAATAACATTTACTGAGGGAGGCGGATGGATGCATTGATGACATGATTGTATAACAACGAGTTAAGTACTTGCTGATAAGAAGTGCTAACAGTACTAGTTAACACATCGTTTGTGTCTGATGGCCGTGCAGCGGTTGTTATACACAAAGATCCTATAGTGGAGCTCTGCTAGAAGATCTTTGGTTATACATGTTCGTTTAAAAAAAAAATCCGGATGGCGAATTTAAAAAAACTTTAGTTAACAAAGAGAATTCGTATTTCCATACGAAGTACGGAACATTAGTGCGGGGCCCCCCTAGGCGCGGGGCCCAATTGGGAGCAATCGGTCAAATCGGCTTAAAACCGGCCCTGCTTGCCATAGAGGGAGTACAGAGAAGGTTCACCAGACTGATTCCTGGGATGTCAGGACTTTCATATGAAGAAAGACTGGATAGATTTGGCTTGTACTCGCTAAAATTTAGAAGATTGAGGGGGATCTTATAGAAACGCACAAAATTCTTAAGGAGTTGGACAGGCTAGATGCAGGAAGATTGTTCCCGATGTTGGGGAAGTCCAGAACAAGGGGTCACAGTTTAAGGATAAAGGGGAAATCTTTTAGGACTGAGATGAGAAAAACATTTTTTACACAGAGAGTGGTGAATCTCTGGAATTCTCTGCCACAGAATGTAGTTGAGGCCAGTTCGTTGGCTATATTCAAGAGGGAGTTAGATGTGGCCCTTGTGGCTAAAGGAATCTGGGGGTATGGAGAGAAAGCAGGTACAGGATACTGAGTTGGATGATCAGCCATGATCACATTGAATGGCTGTGCAAGCTCAAAGGGCCGAATGGCCTACTCCTGCACCTATTTTCTATGTTTCTATGACTGCGTCCAACTGCTGTCTGGTTCGTTGATCGGTTTGCTAGATATGAACTGTTTTGGGAGAGAAAACTGCTCACGGCAAACCAAACGTGTTAAACAGAAATTGGTCAGATATTGAGCTTTACACAGTAAGAAATCGTGTGAAATAATCACTGAATTTAATTTTAAATGAATGTACCTGCATGTTATACTGTTTAGTTTGGAGATACAACCAGATAGTCCACTGAGTTCGCACCGACCAGCGATTTTTGTTACAGATTTGACAATTTTATTTGGCGGCCAATCAATCGCTGTCTCTAAGGGGGTTGCATCCAATCACCAACCAGCTTGCTTTAAAATTCCCGTCCAATCAACAAATAGGTCTCCTCCCGTCCAATCAGCCGCTGTCTCCAAGGGCATTGTGTCCAATCACATAATGCAGTTTAATGGTAATTAGCTGGTACGGTAAAGGTTGGAAGCCAGCGGAGCTACTGACAGTCAAACGGGAGGGAGCAGGAGAGATTCACACAGTGTAGAATCCTAAGCACCTAGTGTACAATTTCATAATATATACTAAATAACTGGGCTGACACACCTTGGCTGGGAACCTGGGGCCCACCAAAATTGTTCCCAATTGGGCCCCGCACATCCTAAGGCCGGCCCTGGGATGGGGCAACTTAGTCTGCCTGTTTCCATGCCATATGTGTCTATGACTACATATTGTGAGATGAGCCACGTTGGCCACTTCTGACACTGCCCAGCCCCCAATTTCATCCTGCCTCTTCTCCCCTCCCGAAATCTCTTCCTTATCTGTCATTTACTTCCCACTCAGCAGGGGACTCTGTATAGCAGCGTGGGGACATGCTGTAAGATTTGCTGACAAGGCATTCTGTAATGGGTTTAAGCAGCACATGGAGGAAACATAGACCTGCAGCTTACATGTCTAAAGCTCCTCAGCCTTGCTCATTCAGTCTCCAAATAAATATTGCAGTTGGTGTTTAAGGGGTGACTCAACATCCTTGGAATTGTTGGTCAATGTATTCGTAACATATCCTATCCAGTTCAGGCATGAAATTCCATTCCCATGCCTCTGGCTCTACTTTTCGCAATGGCTACAGCCTTGAAAATGAACCAGACTGTTTGTCAGATTGACTTGATTATTTCACCCTGAGATGCCCACATACGCACCAACACTGCTCATTCCCACCTGGCCAACAAAATGTAACCTTGCCCCTCAGCCTCTGTTCTGCGTGGACAAGTCGGCCATACTCTGGCCATGATATGAACCTTTATGAAAGAATGATAGTTTTCTTTATGGATTTTCAATTCCTTTTTTCTTCCCTGCTTCCATTTTAACTACTGTGAACAGAACATACAGAACTTCAAATGGTTTATGTGGGCATTGAGAGCTTTGTAGCACTCCATGCCTAACATGAACTAGCCAGTACTATCATAACGTTTTAGAAACATTTAAACGTACATGGATAGGACAGGTTTAGAAGGCCAAACGCAGGCAGATGGGATCAGTGTAGATGGGACATGTTGGTCGGTATGGGCAAGTTGAGCCAAAGGGCCTGATGTGTCAGAAGATTTCTATTTGGATAGGATACAATGAAGCTATCGTCCAACAAATTATTGGGTATAAGGTTTAATAACTCTTCAGTTTATGCAGGGTAGCTCCATTAATGTATTGATTAGTGGAATATAGACAGAAAACATGCGGCGTTACAAATCTGGTTAAGTGTGTACTTCAATGGCAGTTGATTATAATTGGAAGTAGAATATTTTAGATTTCTGGCAAACTATGAAGTTTGAATTTAAAATCTGCTGTTAGATGCAACCATTGATCCAAGATGTTAAAGATTTTCACACTACTCCATAATTGGCCAGGTGCATGTTTCTCTGCTACAAAGTAAATTAATAAAAACACGCACATCCGTCAAAAACCTGCCAGCATGTGAAAAGGTGCTGAGACAGCTCCTCAATAATTTTCTATCTTTTTAGAACAATACCACCCCCCCCCCCCCCCCCCCCGAGACAAAAAACATTCTTGATTGAAGAGTTTTGGATGTTTTACAATGGAATACACTTATTTGTCTGTATCATAGACACAAAATGCTGGAGTAACTCAGCGGGTCTGGCAGCATCTCTGGGGAAAATGAATAAGTGATGGTTTAGGTCGGAACCCTTCTTCAGACTTACATTCTTAAGATTGTCTGAAGAAAGGTTCCATCCCGAAACGGGTGTGCATCTTACCAAATTATATAATCTCACGATATTTTCCCTCACGTCGTTTGTCTTGTGAAATGTCCCATTAAAAACCAATAGGGCGACACAGTGTCGCAGTGGCGGTGGCACAGTGGCGCAGCGGTAGAGTTGCTGCCTCAGTGCCGGAGACCCGGGTTCGACCCTGACTGCGGGAGTTGTCTGTAGGGAATTTGTACGTTCTCCCTGTGACCGCTTGTGTTTTCCCCGGGTGCTCTGGTTTTCTCCCACAATTCACAGACATGCAGGTTTGTAGTTTAATTGGCTTCTGTATAATTGTCCCAAGTGTGTAGGATAGTGCTAGTGTACAGGGTGATCATTGGTGATCCGTGGGCCGAGGGGTCTGTTTTGGCACTGTGTCTCTAAATTAAACTAAATATTTAGCATCCACAAGGTTGCTTGGTTGTTTGTAGGTTATTAGCTTCTGTAAATTGTAAATTGTCCTGAGTATGTAGGATAGTGCTTGTGTACAGGGTGATCATTGGTTGGTGCGGACTCAGTGGGGCGAAGGGCCTGTTTGCAAGCTGTATCTCTAAAGTCTAATACACAAACTGCGCTGAAGATTTCAGGTTGAAGAGCAGAGATCCTGATTTAATTTTATTAGTGATGCATTTTGTTTGGTTAATGTTGCAGGCCCATGACCAATTCATGTTGTTGAACATGGTGGACAAGTTGGAATTTATTTCCTCTCTTTATGAATTCTGTTGTCTACTCTCCCTCCATTCCCACCATTGATGACCAGATTGCACTAGAGCTGTGAACATACTTATTTTTATCAATGTGGCTGTGGTCGTGCTGAACCATTAGTTCAGTGCCTGCTGCTGATGGACCATTTAACACTTCTACTGCAACAGAACAAAAAATGTGGGTTTGCCTTGTGGAGTAAAAAATCAAGTACCTTTAAAATCCTGCTATTATCACTGTGCACAACTGCTCCCAAGAGTTGAGAGTGTTAATTGTCATATATACTGACAACAGAACAGTGGTGCAGTGATAGAGCTGCTGCCTTACAGTGCCAGAGAACCGGGTTCGATCCTGACTACGGGTGTGTCTGTATGGAGTTTGTATATTCTCCCTGTGATCACGTGGGTTTTCTCCGGGTGCTCCAGTTTCCTCCCACATTCCAAAGACGTGCAGGTTTGTATGTTAATTGAACTCTGTAAATTCTCCCTGGAGTGTAGAATAGAACTAATGTACCGGTGGTCATTGGTCGGTGCGGACTCAATGGGACAAGGGGCCTGTTTCCACGCTGCATTTCTAAACTAAACTAAAAGAACAATGACATTCTTACTTAGTGTAGCTCACCAGATATGTTAATGCAATAATGCACATAAATATAATAATCAATAATACAATAAATTATTAACTGCACTACGAGGTGACCATAATAGTGCAAACACCGAAGTCTGCAGTGCAATCAAAAACACAATCCATAGAAGATCATCATTATTATGGTACGGGTTAGTGTGATGGTTGCTGCAGTGTAAAATTGCTGGAGGAACTCAGCAGGTCAGCAAACATTTGTTGATGGAATGGACAGGCGATGTTTTGGGTCAGGACCCCTCTTCAGACACATGTTCTGAAGAAGGGTTTGACTCGAAACGTCACCTGTCCATTCCATCCATAAATGCTGCTTGACTCGATGAGTCTCACCAGAGGTTTTGTTCAAGATTCCAGCATCTGCAGTTTGTTTTGTTTGTTTTATTACATTATCTACTGAGTACTGTGTTTATCACAATCACAATAATACTTTATTAGCCAAGAATGTTTTGCAACATATGAGGAATTTGATTTGCCAAGTCAGTCATACAGATAAAAAGCAACGGACCACACAAACGCATTTTAACATCCACCACAATGACTCCTCCACATTCCTCCCTGCGATGGAAGGCAAAAAAAATTCAAATATCTTCCCTTCTCCCGTGCTCTCCCATGGTCGGAAGCTCTCCCACATTCCACTGCTACAGTTTTATCCTGAACACGGGGGATAATGTACAGAAGCCAATTAACCTGCAAGTACAAATTTCATTATTCCGTTTCAGTACGTATTTCAATTAAACACTCTGACTCCTTTCGCCATGTTTTTTTTATTCCTGTGTATTAATGAAAACAAGATATTAGAGGTGGACAGCACAAAATTATATAAAGTGTCGTGTTTTGGAAATTCTTAGGGAATTAATTTGCCAGCAGGCAAAACATTTAATTGATGGCACTGCTGAAGTGTGACTTCTTATTGCAAGCAGCAACTGAACATTTGAAGCTCAAAAAAAAGGAAAATTTTGCAAGTCTGCCAAAACCCTTTTTTTTCATCCGAACGTCTCTAATGGAATGGCCTTTACTCTGTAAGTGAGAACCAGTTAGATGTATTCTGGAATATACATTGTGCTACAGTGCTGAGAGCTTCTACATCATTTTGTGCCCCTTCGAAAAGATGGCTCAAAACTATTATTCAACTTATGAGTCAGTATAATGAGCATTGTGTCTCGTCAAAGGGTTGTGGAAGAAGGTTTAGTTACAATCCTTCCTCCTTACATGCATTCTAAATTATAATTGCATTATCTGATGATATACTTCATGTTATCAAGAAATAATAGTACTCATGGAAGGAGTAAAATTACATGGTTGACTCATGGTTTTCTCCATGTCATGTCCCGTCATTGTGCAACATCAAATACCCATGAGCTGTGGAACTATATGTGTCCTGTTGGAAGGAAATCAAGCCAATGTTTTGCTGTATAGGATTTTTCTTAATTTAGTTAATGAGAGCCACTGAAGGTTGACAAAATTATTTTGAGGTTGTGCAGTGGGCTCATCAAGAGGAAGTTGTACAGGGTCTTGGTGAGACCACACCTGGAGTATTACGTACAGTTTTGGTCCTAATCTGAGGAAAGACATTCTTGCTATAGAGGGAGTACAGAGAAGGTTCACCAGACTGATTCCTGGGATGTCAGGACTTTCATATGAAGAAAAACTGGATAGACTTGGCTTGTACTCGCTAGAATTTAGAAGATTGAGGGGGGATCTTATAGAAACTTACAAAATTCTTAAGGGGTTGGACAGGCTAGATGCAGGAAGATTATTCCCGATGTTGGGGAGGTCCAGAACAAGGGGTCACAGTTTAAGGATAAGGGGGAAATCTTTTAGGACCGAGATGAGAAAAACACTTTTCACACAGAGAGTGGTGAATCTCTGGAATTCTCTGCCACAGAAGGTAGTTGGGGCCAGTTCATTGGCTATATTTAAGAGGGAGTTAGATGTGGCCGTTGCTGCTAAAGGGATCAGGGGGTATGGAGAGAAGGCAGGTACAGGATACTGAGTTGGATGATCAGCCATGATCATATTGAATGGCAGTGTAGGCTCGAAGGGCCGAATGACCTACTCCTGCACCTATTTTCTATGTTTCTATGAAACTCTGCTCCTCATCTCAGACACCTATAGATGAAACTGGCAGTGGATACAGATTAACCATGGAGTTGCCTCAATTTTTGTCTGTGTTTCTGAAATCAAATTGGATTCTACGTGGCAGAAAAAAAAACAGTCGGAGGGGAAAACGATGAGTATTTATTCAAAATATATAGCTAGGCTACAAAAAACACACCTCCAGATTTGGGGACAGTTTCTTACCTAGTTGTTATCAGGCAACTGAACCATCCTATCAACAACTAGAAAGCAGTCCTGAGCTACTATCTACCTCATTGGAGACCCTCGGGCTACATTTAATTGGACTTTACTAGACTTTATCGCACTGAACCTTATTCCCTTTATCATTTATCTGTACACTGTGGATGACTCGATTGTAATCATGTATAGTCCTCACGCTGACTGGCAAGCATGCAACAAAAGCTTTTTAGATGTGGAAGGAAACTGGAGCACTCGGAAAAAACTCACGCACACAGGGAGAACGTACAAAATCCGTACAGATACCAGTAGTCAGGATTGAACCTGAGTCTCTAGCGCTGTAAGGCAACAACTCTTCCACTGCACCACTGTGTCATCCATCTGGCCCACTGTATTTAAACCAGGCTGAATCAATGGAGTGTGATCGAAGTAATTTGGATGATGTATAAAGTCTGCTTTTTAAATAAATAATTCAAAAATATCTACCAATGTAATGCATATCTTGGTGCATTTATATGCTGAGACCAACTTGGCCTTCTGAGGTTGATTGCGGAGTGATTTAGGATTGTCAGTGTTTGACAGTGTGCACATACTCGAGAGAGTACTGCATTTCCCAGCATGGATATCCCCAGCCCTTGAAGTCTAAGCTAACCAACACGGAAGGCAGATCAGTACTGTTGTTCACGATGATGTATGAGGAGACACTGATGTGTAATGTCATTGATGCTCTGTGGCTGAATTTTGGCAAGTGAAGGACAAGTGGAAAGTGAAATGAAAAGATTGTGTTGTATTTGGAGTAGTTATTTAAAAGGCCATCTATAAATGACTGAGTGACTATTGTTGGTCTATGTGGGGAGTCAAGGCCAGTGCAGAGCAAAGGGCCTGTCCCACTTGGCGATTTTGTTTGGCGACTGCCGGCGTCATATCAGTGTCGCCAAAAGATTTTGAACATTTCAAAATCCAGCGGCGACAAAAAAATGTTTCGACACTTGAAAAAACACCGCTCGTCAATACGTCACCACGCCGCGTCACTCCGCATCACCGCCGCATCACGCCGCAAAATTTTCGGTGACCTGATACGTCAGTGAATGATGCCGGCAGTCGCCGAAAAAATTGCCAAATGGGACAGGCCCTTATGAGGTAATTGGAGGGTAATTAATCTAATGGCAACAAACATAATTCATTCTCTGCTTTGCAGACTCGGAGTCTATCGTTATTTTCAACTGACACTTGGAGAGCACACAACACTACTCAACTTTAGACAAAAGGGAGAGAGATTTGCTACTTTTAAACAATAGGGATGTTTACATTCCACTGGAGATGACCTCGGATCCACTGGTAATTTGAATTGAAAATGTGGTGGTCATTTGTCACAATCCACTGACTTTGATGGAGAGAAGAATCAGCCACTATCTAGTTTACATCATCAGCAGAGGCTAAAATGCTACAAATTGCCGGAGTATCTCAGCAGGTCAGGCAACGTCTCACTGGATCCTTTTTCTTTTTTCTCCAGAGATGCTGCTGACCTGTTGAGTTACTCCACCACTTTTTGTCTATTTCAGGAGGACATGGATAGGTGATGTTTCGGGTCGGGACCCACATTCAGACCCCTTCTCTCGCTGAAAAGTGACTGTCTTTGGAGAATTATGTTAAACATATAGATTGTATACAGTTGCACATATCTGTTTGATAAGTTTAATGATTGTTGGGAACTTATCTATCCCTGCTTGCCCCATCCTATACATGTCCATGTGGTGGTGCAGCCACAAAGGGCTATCCAGCCTGCTCCTTGTATGTCTTGTGTGCTTAAGTTTAATGGAGCATCTAAAAAATCAAACTTTGATTTTGCATCCCCAAATATATCCTTCTTCCAACTTTAGATCCTCTAATGTTCTTTTGAAATGCTTGGCATGATTTTCGAAGTGACAGAAATGTAAGTTGATGAACATATGCAGGGAACTCACAGATGTTAAGGTAGATAGCTGCACTGCTTGTGTTATAAAAAGGGAACTGCTTGTATTATAAAAAGGGAACTGCTTGTATTATAAAAAGGGAACTGCAGATGCTGGTTTATACCAAAGATAAAGATTAATTGCTGGAGTAACTCTGACGTTTTGGGTCAGAACCCTTCTTCAGACCTAAAGACTTTCTTCAGTCTGAAGAAGGGTCCTGACCCAAAATGTCACCAATCCATTTTCTCCAGAGATGCTGCCTGACCTGTTGATTTTCTTCAGCTTTTTATGTCTAGCTTCAGCTGTACAGCTGGTTTTGTTTAATTCAGAATTCTAGCTGTTAAATTGCTACTTTTCTTCTTCTGTCTCCAGAACCCCAAGGACTGCAGCAAAGCCAAGAAGCTGGTCTGTAACATCAACAAGGGTTGTGGCTATGGCTGTCAGCTCCACCATGTTGTTTACTGCTTCATGATTGCTTACGGTACAGAACGCACTCTTATCCTGGAGTCACAGAACTGGCGTTATTCCACTGGGGGTTGGGAGACTGTCTTCAAACCAGTCAGTGAAACTTGCACAGATAGATCTGGCACCAGCTCCGGCCATTGGTCAGGTAAGAACACAAAGAATTACAACCCTTTCCTGTTGGTTAAACAGTGAGCGAGTTCTCCATGTGGAAACATGGAACTGCAGGTGCTTGTTTACACACAGAGGACTAGAGTAATTTAGCATGTCAGAAAGCAGCCCTGGAGAACATGGATAGGTGACGTTTCATGCTGGGACTCTCTGAAGAAGAGTCCCGACCCAAAACATCACCTATCCATGTTCTCCAGAGATGCTACTTGACCCGCTGAGTTACTCGAGCACTTTGCGTTCAGCAAGTTTTTCATGTCTGGAGTCCACCAGAGAAACATCTGGAGATACAAGTGTCTTGTTTGCTCATTGGCATTAAGTTCATATTTCACACCATGGCTCGACTAAGACTGCAAGTGTTTGGGAGAAGATACATCCTTATCAATGTGTGCCAAAAAGTTCACCGTGTCTTTTTATCACTCAAGAAATCATTATGGATATGTTTTTGCTAATGGTTCCTTTCCCTATTTCTACATTCCTCCCCTCGTTTTGTTCCAAAACATTGCTGTGCACTGCTGGTAGAGGGAAAATACCATTCAGTAGCATCTGGTTTTCCATCTACCTTGGCAACCCTCTCTCTGGAGGGCATCTCTCTGTGATCCTCGTTACCACCAAGGATCTCACAGCAAGGAGAAAGTGGGAAACTTTTGATTCTGCTGTGTGGGGATATTTTATGTTGAACTCTATCATGCGTTGTTTTCTTTATTTTATTGTATGGCTGTATGTGATCACATTTGGCACATGTGACAAATATCTTTTCTTATCTTATCTTGGACTAAACCTACATCTTTCAGTCATTTGCCAACTTGTTGGTGAAATGTTGTATTTTGTTTCTTTATTTTAATCCCTAATGACATGAAGGTAATCTTCCCAATAGAGTCATACAGCGTGGAAACAGGCCCTTCGACCCATCTTGCCCATACCTGTCCCAGCTACACTAGTCCCACATACATGCATTTGGCCCATATCCCTTAAACCTGTTCTTTCCATGTACCTGTTTAATTGCTTCTTAAATGTTGCAATAGTCCCTGCCTCAACTACCTCCTATGGCATTGAGAAGAGCCATTGCTGAACATGAAACCAAAAAGTAAAATGCTGGACAATTGCAAAGTATTTAATTAGTTAGAAAACACATTGTACAACTACAGATAATAAAAGGTATGAACAGAAAAGCAAGAAGGAGACACAAGGAATTCCCTCCACAGATGCTGCATGGCCTGCTGAATTACACCAAAACTTTGTTTTCAACAGGAAAGCGAGTCTTTTTGATGTCTTTATTTTGAGTTAAATTTATACAGTGCATCATCTCTACCTTATAGATAGTCGACAGATAATGATGATATAAGGTGGAAGGCAATGATTGGAACATGTGTAGGAAGTATCTGCAGATGTTGGTTTATACCGAAGATAGATACAAATTGCTGGAGCAACTCAACGGGTCAGGCAGCATCTCCGGGGAAAAGGAACAGAAGTCTTCAGGCTGAAGCAAGGTTCTGACCTGAAATATCACCTGTTCCTGTTCTCCAGAAATGCTGCCTGACCCGCTGAGTTGCCCTCGCACTTTGTGTCTAATGAAGGGAACATGCTGGTCTAATTAAAATAGTCTGATTTTTTGCTTATTGCTGATTAAATGTAATCTTTACATTTTAAGGAGATGAGGTATCAACTCGTGTCTCTTAAGCTCTCAAAAATTTATCTTCTGAGGACTGATGTGTGAAACATTTGGATGGGAGCCTGATGCCCTGCCAATTGAAATGGGAGTCAGTTGAGTGGGAAGTAACAGTGAAGGTGGGGGAGAGAAGTAATTAAAGGGCCTGTCCCACGAGCATGCGACTCCATGCGGCAAGCGCAACCTAACGTGGTCACTTGAGCCATACGGCCTCGCGGGGCCGGTCCCACTTCGATCGCCGGAGCCGTATCGAGTTGTGCGGAGCTGGTCCCGACATCGTGCGGGGCTCCGAAAAATTGACCGTGTTCAAAAATTCCGCGCAGCAACGGCCTACCGGCCCGCTACCGCCTCGACTCCGTACGCACCACCTCGACAGGCGTGCGCAGCGTCTCGATGCCGTACGCACGTCTTGATGCCGTTCGTCACACGCGAACTTCCCGCGGACTTCGCTCGAACTTCACGTCACTCACTCGACCTCCGTGCGGCCCCCGCTTCCGGTTTGGTCGCGCTAGCCGCATGCAGGCGCATGCTGGTGGGACCGGCCCTGTACGGATATCACTCCACCTCCGCGCGGCCCCCACTTCCGGTTTGGTCGCGCTTGCCGCATGCAGGTCGCATGCTCGTGGGACAGGCCCTTTAGGCTAATTTCCTGGTTTGTTGCAGCCCTATTGATTCTTTCAGTGAATGGCAAATGAGGAACTGCTGTGAATTTGCAGTACTCAGGAGAACAGCCAAGGATCACTTGGTGTTTAACAATTCCATTTTACCCAGCAAGGTAAAATCTGAACGCATTCAGTACTTGTCAGAAAGTTTAAATGCATGGTTGGTGCAATCTTGTACGGTTGGTGTACAGAAAGATTTAATATATACTAGATTTGGATATCTATTGAGGTCTAAAAGAGAGGAGCTCATATCTCCACCTCTTAATGTTTTACTTTTAGTTTTGGAGATACAGCATGGAAACAGGGCCTTTGACCCACTGACCCGCTGACCATCGATCACCCATCCATAGTAGATCTATGGTATCTCACTTTCTCATCCACTCCCTGCACACTAGAGGGAATTTACACAGCCAAATTCACCTACAAAACCCGTTTTGGGAATGTGGGTGGAAACCGGAGCACCCGGATGAACTCAACAGCACAGCAAGAGAACGTACAAACTCGGTGCAGGCAGCACCTGTAGTTAGGATCAAATCTGGATCCTTGGGGCTATAAGACATCAACTCTACCACTGCGCCACTCTGCTGGTCCTTCTGAGAAGAGACAAATAGGGAGTTTTCTTATCCGAATTCCAACATATGGGATTTATCTCCATGTGGCGGAAGCAAGGCACTAGTAATTAAACAAATGCAACAAAAAAAATAATAATCTCAGTGTCTGAACTTCACTGGGGTTTGGTATAATTTCAGTTACTTTAAATCATTGCAATGGTCTTGAAGAAAGTCCACCAAAACTCAGTGGATTCTGAAGCGGTCGGTTAGGATTGCATATTCAAGAAAGGAGAGGGACATCCTGTTCTCTTTCATTGGGAAAATCCCAGAAATCATTATTATTGCAGGTCAGGACATTTAGAAAATCATAACAGTCCCTCAGAAAAAACAACCCTTTCCTTGTATGCCCACGCTTTGACTACTCCCATAGCCAAAACATAAGGAGAGCTGTTGCAATGTATATTTAAAGTTTTTATGCAAATAATGTGCCCATATTTCATCCATGCACAAAGAGGCAATTGACATTTAAATTAAATAACCATCAAAGCTTACTTCCTTTGGAGCTGTTCTTAACTTATGTTCAGTTCTTTCAGCTGATAAATTGTATTGCAGTGAATTCACCTTTTCACCTCCACGTAAAAAATAATCTGATTTCCAATACAAAAGCTAATGAGGCAGTTCAGCATGATTGGCGTTTAATTTTTAATCGTCATTGCAGACGTGTAATTCTTCTGGTCTGTAATCCATAAATAATTCTGGTAGCAATTGGAGGTTTATCATTAACGTTGCACTGGAAGTTCAGGCCAAGTAATTGGGTATTTTTAAAGCTGATGGAAAGATAGATCAGCCATGATCGAATGGCAGAGCAGGCTTGATGGGCTGAATTGCTTCATTCTGCTCCGATGTGTTTTGGTCCCTTGTTTCTTTGAGTGGATCTATTCAACATGTCCTTGCTGACCATCCAACTTCTGACTAAGTGAGCAACAGGAGTACAAGCCCTGCACGGATGGTTGGTCAAGAAACAATTGTATCGTGGCTATAAACACCTTCTCAAACAGCTTGTGTAGGAAGGAACTGCCCATGCTGGATTAAACCAAAGTTAGATGCAAAAAGCTAGAGTAACTCAGCAAGTCAGGCAGCCTCTCTGGAGAAAAGGAATAGGTGACTTTTCAGGTCGAGAGACTTCTTCTGACAAATAGGTACCAAGCTACATGTGGCATTGGGACAGCTCAGTGAAAGCTTTGTTACAAGGAGAAGGCACGATTGCAGCACGTATGAATGTACTGCCTGGAAAAGCCACAATCCTACCTTGAGCAGCACCTTGTCCACAGATTCTGTCCTTGCAAAATGTCTCATCTACCGCAAAGATCACTGCTTATTTCTCTGGAATTAAAATGGTGCTCGCTTTCATGGTATTGCTGCTTGTAAACCCAGTTGATCAGTTTACTTTCCAACAAAACATGTGCCGTGTGTGTGTGTGCGCGCATGCATGTGCCATATGTGTGTGCGCTCGTGTGTGTGTGCGCTCGTGTGTGTGTGCGCGCGTGTGTGTGTACGCGTGTGTGTGTATGTACGTGTGTGTGTGCGCACGTGTGTGTGCGCGCATGTGTGTGTGTGAGATTTGTTTTGTTTAGTTTAATGTCACATGTACCGAGGTACATTGAAAAGCTTGTGTTATGTGCTAACCAGTCAGCGGAAAGACAATACACAATTGGAATTGAGCCGCTCACAATGTGCAGATGCATGATAAAGGGAACAATGTGAATAACGCTTTCTGCAAGATAAAGCAAGTAAAGTCCGATCAAAGATAGTTGAGGGTCTTCAATGAGGTAAATAGTAGTTCATGACAGCTCTCTAGTTGTGGTAAGATGGTTCAGTTGAACGCTATTCTTGTGATTCACCAAGAAATAATCAGCAATTTTCAGCAATGGAGTTTATTTGCTGGACAACGTAATGGGGATTGTTTGCATTTGAGTCATGATAATTTGAGGATGCGAAATAGTGACGTATCATGAGAAAAAATCTGCAATAGTATACTCATGAGATACTCTCTTCCAAATCCATATCTCAAATCATCAGCAGCATAATAAATGCAGTTCGACAGCATGAACTCCAAGATGTAAAGCACTGAGCTCTTATTACCATTTCATGTGCGCTGTACACCCACAGAGCCCCACAGTGGAATAGTTTGTGTCTGTTGCATTTATATCTCATAAGCTGAGATTTCAATAAAAACAATAAAACTCAAATGCAACATGTCTATCCTGGATGAGTAGGACATCCATCCACACCTTTGGTTGCCTGGTGTCACCCAAGTTTTAGGAGCCTTTGTGGGTTTGCTGCAGGATGGCCTTCTTCCATCAGCACCAGCTATAATGGTGTAATAGTTTCTCCCAAAGGAATTCTCTGTCTACCATTGTGTTGATGGGGAGAAGAGAAAGGACAATAGAAGCCACCAGTCCTAACTACATACTTTGAAACACGCATAAACTTATCATGACACAGAAGGAATACATTTGGCCCATCATTTCCATACTGACTCCCATCTCCCATTCAACCTCAACCTATTCCCGAGGGTCCCTCCATCCTATTTAGTTTAGAGATACAGTGTGAAAATGGGCTCCATGGCCCAGTGGGTCCACGCCGACCAACGAACCTCCTGTTCACTAAGACCGGGGCACTTTTTCAAAACCCAATTAACCTAAAAACCTGCACGTCTTTGGAACATACAGCCTCTGTGCAGGCAGCACCTATGGTCAGGATCCTGACTACGGGTGCAGTATGGGTGGAGTTTGTACATTCTCCCTGTGACCACGTGGGTTTTCTCCGGGAGCTCCTGTTTCCTCCCACACCCCAAAGTCGTACAGGTTTGTTGGTTAATTGGCTTGGTAAAGTTGTAAATTGTCCCAGGTATGTGTGGGAAAGTGTTAGTGTGCAGGGATTGCAGGTCGGCATGGACTCGGTGGGCCAAAGGGCCTGTTTCCGCACTGTATCTTAAAACTAAAGTCTAAAACAATTGGGTTTTGCGTAGGAGGTCAGAAAACTTGCCACAGGCAGAACTGGCTTGCGAATGCCAAGTGTTTGCAGTGACATCCTATCTATCTTTTCCTGTCAACTTCTTCTGTCACTGGGTGATGGATTGTTCATCCACTAATTGGAATTGTGAGCTGGGTTTTAATGGTCAAGAGGTCTGACTGGTGACAGCCTGTTGCATTAATAAACGCAATCTGTTGGAGAGGGTCAGGCACACGATGCAGTCGGTAGTACTCTGACATCTCTGGGTACCAGGGAATTATACAAAGTGGAAAGAAGGCATGTTTTTGCTGGTGGGTGGCATGGTGGCGTAGCGATAGAGTTGCTGTTTTACAGCACCAGAGACCTGGGTTCGATCCTGATTAAGGGTGCTGTCTGCACGGAGTTTGTATGTTCACCCTGTGACCTGCGTTGGTTTTCTCCGGGTGGTCCAGTTTCCTCCCACACTCCAAAGACGTGCAGGTTTGTAGGCTAATTGGCTTGGTAAAATAGTCAACGTGGTCTCGGTGGGCCGAAGGCCCTGTTTCCGTGCTGTATCTCTAAACTAAACTAAACTAAAAAGATTGATAGTAGGATTCACTGGGGGGCTGGGATGAGGCTTAGAAATTGAATCAGAAAGCACTGTGATTTTGATGCAATCCATTTTCAAAGAAGAACTGAAGCAATCTTGAAAATCGAGACCTTGGTGGGCACCTACATGATCTATGGTTATTCCATGTGGCAAGCAACTTGCCCTATGTGGCTGAATACCACATCAAAATTTTCCAACACACTTCTTCCGCAGGATTCTCACGTGGGAATTGTAAATTACAGTGTTAAACAAGCCTTTTTAATTTCAAAAATGTTTCTTCATAAAAATTTGAAATGTCGTTTAAATAAACCACTCAAGTTGATGTTTTCAAAGCAAGATATTTCAGCTATTTAACATGCATCAGTTATCTATCTACAACTCTTGAACAAGCAATGCATGGGGTTTCATCGCAGACTTCTGACACTTGGTGTTGAATGACAGAAGTGGCCTAAACCGTGGTCATTCTCCATTGAACTTTTACAATGACCACATCCAGCTTAGAGTCATACAGAGTGGAAACAGGCCCTTTGGCCTAACTTGACCACACTCACCAGCATGTCCCATCTACACTAGTCCCATCTGCCTGCATTTGGCCTGTATCCCTCTAAGTCTACCCTATCCATGTGCCTGAATACATGTTTCTTAAAGCTTGCAATAGTACCAGCTTCAACAAGGTTTGTATGTTCTCCCTGTGACCTGTGTTGGTTTTCTCCGGGTGGTCCAGCTTCCTCCCACACTCCAAAGACGTACAGGTTTGTAGGCTAATTGGCTTGGTAAAATAGTCAACGTGGTCTCGGTGGGCCGAAGGCCCTGTTTCCGTGCTGTATCTCTAAATGATTAGGAAAGGGGGAGATGCAACGAGACCTGGGTGTCATGGTACACCAGTCATTGAAGGTAGGCATGTAGGTGCAGCAGGCAGTGAAGAAAGCGAATGGTATGTTAGCATTCATAGCAAAAGGATTTGAGTATAGGAGCAGGGAGGTTCTACTGTAGTTGTACAGGGTCTTGGTGAGACCACACCTGGAGTATTGCATACAGTTTTGGTCTCCTACTCTGAGGAAAGACATTCTTGCCATAGAGGGAGTACAGAGAAGGTTCACCAGACTGATTACTGGGATGTCAGGACTTTCATATGAAGAAAGACTGGATAGACTCGGCTTGTACTCGCTAAAATTTAGAAGATTGAGGGAGGATCTTATAGAAACTTACAAAATTCTTAAGGGGTTGGACAGGCTAGATGCAGGAAGATTGTTCCCGATGTTGGGGAAGTCCAGAACAAGGGGTCACAGTTTAAGGATAAGGGGGAAATCTTTTAGGACCGAGATGAGGAAAACATTTTTCACATATAGAGTGGTGAATCTCTGGAATTCTCTGCCACAGAAGGTAGTTGAGGCCAGTTCATTGGCTATATTTAAGAGGGAGTTAGATGTGGCCCTTGTGGCTAAAGGGATCAGGGGGTATGGAGAGAAGGCAGGTACAGGATACTGAGTTGGATGATCAGCCATGATCATATTGAATGGCGGTGCAGGCTCAAAGGGCCGAATGGCCTACTACTGCACCTATTTTCTATGTTTCTATGTTTCTATGTAGTCCTAGACATTGGAGCATGTTAGTTTGCAGCTCCAAGTCATAGACAACACCAGGCTCCAGAAGACCATGCATTTCAGGTAGATTTAAGAGTATCTTTCATTGAGTAGATGGTTCTCCAGCAATAGCTGATGTTTGTTTTAATGTGTGTTTCTGGGAACAGCCCATACAGTGCGATGTCCTGTGTTCGGCAGCTGTCCTTGGGATAATCCTTGACCAATATCCCTTCATCTCTTGCCTGACCTCCTCGGCAAATCTGCATTCCAGAAGGAGATGGGCAGCAGTCTCATTTCCAGAGCAACCATTCTGATGGCAATGCGAGGTGTAGCCAGTACTCTAACCACACATGACAAACTAGAGAGGACTTTTCTCACCATTTGCAAAACAAGAGGACTTGTTTGCTTCTTGGCAGTTCTGGTGATAATGCATTCTGCCAACTGACTTTTACAGTCTGCTCAGGGAACCATCCATCAGCATCCAGCATTTCTTTTCATCCAGAGCATTTCTGGCACACCGTTGCTTGATTTGATTCATGATCAAAAGTGTTTTTCTGCATAAAATATGATGATCAGCTTGTACAATGCCATCCAGCTCAAAAGCACGTTTCAACCCAACCTGTTCAGCTGCATTCTTTTGCCACACTGGGGACAGGCAAAACCTCAGCAACCTCAAAGTTTACATAGGGATCAACATACAGCCAAAAGCAACCAGGAGGTGGCACAGTGGCACAAACAAGAGACACGGTGGCACAGCAATAGAATTGCTGCCTTACAGCGCCAGAAAACCAGGTGTTGTCTGTCTGGTCTTTGTACGTTCTCCCTGTGACCGCATGGGTTTTCTCCGGGTGCTCCCATTTTCTCCCGCACACCAAAGACATACAGATTTGTAGGTAATTGGCTTCAGTAAAAATTGTAACTTGGTCCAGCGCTGGCACCGTCTATGGCTGCTGCGCCATCGGTCTGTCTCGTCTTTTTCTTCTTTTATTACTGTGTTACTTGTATATTTTTAGTGTATCTTTAGTTTTTGTATTATGTGAGGGTGGGGGGTGGGGGGGTGTTTGGGAAAACTTTTTTTATCTCTTTACTCGACGGAGATGCAACTTTTTCATCGTATCTCCATCTACACTGCGGCTTTAACATCGCGGAGATGGCGGTCCCTTGGAAGGGATCGACTGCGGGAGCTCCAAACGCAGGAGATTTGACTGCCCCAATCACGGGAGCTTTGATCGCCCCGATCACGGGAGCTTCAATTGGACCCGACCGTGGGAGAAAAGGAGGAAAGAAGGCATTTGTTATTTGCCTTCCATCACAGTGGTTGCCGAGAAAACAAGATGGACGTGCTGCCTGCACTGGTGAGGACTCGCAGGGAGTGCCGTGAGTGCCGTGATCTCGGTGATCACTGCTTGAGGACATCCCGGAGTCTAGTGCGAGTGTGGGCGGCTCTCTGACTGGCGGGCGGACAGGGACCACAGAGAGAGTGGCAGCGGTCGGTACAACTCTGGTCACAGCACGGTGAAGGAGCGTGTGTGTGGCCCGGACGTTGAACTGATGATGGTTGTGGGTCTCCGCTTATGCTGTGTGCCCTGGGGATTCTCACATGCCGCCGTGGTGACTGTTTAAGTCTATGTTTAATTTTTATGTGTTATGTATCTTGTTGCTTTTTTGTATGACTGTTGGCAAATCAGATTCAATTGTCTGAAACATAGAAACATAGAAAGTAGGTGCAGGAGGAGGCCATTCGGCCCTTCGAGCCAGCACTGCAATTCATTGTGATCGTGGCTGATCGTCCCAAATCAATAACCCGTGACTGCCTTTTCCCCATATCCCTTGATTCCACTAGCCCCTAGAGCTCTATCTAACTCTCTCTTAAATCCATCCAGTGATTTGGCCTCCACTGCCCTCCATGGCAGTGAATTCCACAAATTCACAACTCTCTGGGTGAAAAAGTACGTTTACATACTTGGCTCATAAATGAATTACAATTACAATTAAATGTGTAGAATAGTGTTGGTATATGGGGATCACTGGTTGGCGTGGACTCCCTACTACCACGGTTGTCTTAAAAACACTAAAAATCATTAATTCTACTTTTTAACTTTCAGAGTTGCTGATTTGGCATACCAGTGTGTGCCATCACAAAAAAAATGCACTGCTTTAACCCTTTCTGAATTTGTTTAAGTTTAGTTTAGTTTAGAGATACAGCGCGGAAACAGACCCTCCAGCCCACCGAGTTCGCACCGACCAGCGATCCCCATACATTTGCACTATCCCACACACCAGGGACAATTTACAATCTTTACTCAGCCAATTAACCTACAAACCTGTACGTCTTTGGAATATGGGAGGAAATCGGAGCACCCGGGGAAAACCCACGTGGTCACGAGAACAAACTCCATATAGTCTGCACCCGTAGTCAGGATCGAATTCAGGTAGCTGGCGCTAGGGGAGAATCCGGTAAGCGGCGCGACTCTCGTCAGCAGCGGCCTCTGCAGTCCGTCTGCGTTTTTATTATTTTATGTCTATGTTTTTATGTAGTTTTTGTTATTTTTTGTTGGGGTATGTGTGTGGGGGGGGTGGGGGTGGGGGGGGGGGGGAGGGGGTAACTTTTAAATCTCTCCCTGCACGGGAGACCCGACCTTTTCTTTGTCGGGTCTCCATTGTCGTTGGGGCTGCAACGAGGAGCGGCCTCCAACAGGAAGACCGGGGGCTGTGGTGCCGACTACTCACCTCACCGTCGCGGAGCTGGCCGAGTCCAGAGCGGGTGGAGCTGTGGTGGACGCTGCTGCGACCCGACCCCCGGAGATTCGGTGGCTGCAACTGCGGGTTTGGCGGACGGTAACACCGGGAGCCCGCGGGTCCCTGGAGGGAGACCGCTTTTCGGGGCTTCCGCAGCGGCGACTTCTCCCGCCCGAGTTGCGGGGTTGAAGAGCTCCTGGAGCGGGGCCTTACAACACCGCCCTGCGCAGCTTGGAATTGCGGCGGGTCTCTGCGAGCGCGCGCCGGGGGCTCTAACACCAAGACCCGGTGTGCGACCTTGCATCACCCGGCGTGGCTTTAATGGCTGCGGGACAATTCGCCATCGCCCGCCGGGGGCTTTGACTTTGACTCTGACATCGGGGGGGAGAGTGCAGTGGAGAGAGAAGTTTTTTTGGCCTTCCATCACAGCAATGTGATGGATGTTTATGTAAATTATGTTGTGTCTTGGGTCTATTTGTTTGTAATGTATGGCTGCAGAAACGGCATTTCGTTTGGACCTCAAGGGGTCCAAATGACAATAAATTGAATTGTATTGTATTGTAAGGCAGCAACGGCGTGTCACTGTGCCACCGTTTCCTTTATCCCTTTTGGTACTGAATCAGGAAAATGTTTAACTTTCTTAAGTATGGGCAATAAATATTGGTATTCTCACGCACTCATGCTCACATGCTGTTGATTAATTTAAAAAAATTCTAATTGATCTGTACTGGTTTAATCCTTGCAAGCAAAATCACAATTCAGGAGGCCACCAGGTTCCGAGAAGGTGCTGCAACACAATTGATCCATCGGGCTGCAACCTTAATGGATCTTGCTCACTCTGGCACTTTAATGATGAGCAGAATCGAGAAATGAATGATTGAAAGATTCTGTGACAGTTGCCTGGTGTGAGTGACAGTTTTTAGAATGAAATGGGCTGTCAGTGACAGATGCGCTGACCGCCGTTGGACAGGCACTTTATAAAAATGATGATTTTTGTACCCTTGCCGCTTATTTCATCCACTCAGGGAGATTGAGGATGGCAATATGCTACCAACAGAGCTGCCTGAGATTTCAGGCAGTTATACTTTTATTTTGTGCAACCCACCAATTGCAAGCTCAAATCGAAATGCCGTTTGACACTTCATTGAATTGCTTTCCTTAATGATTCAAATTCAAAACCAGGCATATTTTTTGGATGGGAAAGAAAATGGTCTGTATACCAATGCTATGCTTCACTAGTGGAAACATATTTGTGTTGTTTGTAGTAAAAGTATATTAGGGATACATTAAATGTTAAATAATACGAAAAAACTGGAGGGATCTCTTGGCCCCTCGTGAGCAGTCATACAGAAGTTTGTTCATACTGAAGTACTGAAGAGTCACTAAGTTTTGGTGCCATTTTCAAGTTCCCAGTTGTTTGTATGTGCTGAGTTCTTAACTTGGCCGTGAAGGTTGGTTGTCCTGGTGGCAAGGCAGGGTTGTCCTGGTCAAGCGTACCTTTGGTGTCCTCCACTCTGTGCTCTTTCACTCCGTGCTCCACCACTCCATGCTCCACCACTCCATGCTCCACCACTCTGTGCTCCTTCACTCCGTGCTCCACCACTCCATGCCCCACCACTCCATACTCCACCACTCCGTGCTCCACTCCATGCTCCACCACTCCATGCTCCACCACTCCATGCTCCTCCACTCTGTGCTCCACCCCATGCTCCACTCCATGCTCCACTCTGTGCTCCACCACTCCATGCTCCACCACTCCATGCTCCTCCACTCCATGCTCCTCCACTCTGTGCTCCACCACTTCATGCTCCTGCACTCCATGCTCCTCCACTCCATGCGCCTCCACTCCATGCTCCTCCACTCCATGCTCCTCCACTCCATGCTCCTCCACTCCATGCTCCACCACTCCATGCTCCCCCACTCCATGCTCCTCACTCCATGCTCCACTCCATGCTCCTCCACTCCATGCTCCTCCACTCCATGCTCCTCCACTCCATGCTCCTCCACTCCATGCTCCTCCACTCTGTGCTCCACCACTCCATGCTCCTCCACTCCATGCTCCACCACTCCATGCGCCTCCACTCCGTGCTCCACCACTCTGTGCTCCACCACTCCATGCTCCTCCACTCCATGCTCCACCACTCCATGCTCCACCACTCCATGCTCCTCCACTCCATGCTCCTCCACTCTGTGCTCCACCACTCCATGCTCCACCACTCCATGCTCCTCCACTCCATGCTCCGCCACTCCATGCGCCTCCACTCCATGCTCCACCACTCCATGCTCCACCACTCCATGCTCCTCCACTCTGTGCTCCACCACTCCATGCTCCACCACTCCATGCTCCTCCACTCTGTGCTCCACCACTCCATGCTTCTGCACTCCATGCTCCTCCACTCCATGCTCCCCCACTCCATGCTCCTCCACTCCATGCTCCTCCACTCTGTGCTCCACCACTCCATGCTCCTCCACTCCATGCTCCTCCACTCCATGCTCCCCCACTCCATGCTCCTCCACTCCATGCTCCACTCCATGCTCCTCCACTCCATGCTCCTCCACTCCATGCTCCTCCACTCTGTGCTCCACCACTCCATGCTCCACCACTCCATGCTCCTCCACTCCATGCTCCTCCACTCCATGCCCCACCACTCTGTGCTGATCTGCCACCCTCTTCCTCCTCATCTTCATTCTCATGGTACGTCCTTTCACACTGGCAGCAGGACTGTGGCCCAACAAGATGGGGGGTTTCTCTGTTCCCCAGTCAGACTCTAGCAGGACTCGTACTGTTCTCTAATTATCGCCAGGATCTTGGCATAATTCCCAAGACTGCACTTCTGGGACATCCCATCCGTCGTATCTTGTTACTGGTTTTGTGTTGCCTACAGTATTCGTGGCAATGAAAGATGAAGCTTCCAGATCAGTTAAGCTTTCTCAGGGAATTCAGCTCTTGGATAAACATATTGATATCAACAGAAGCTCCCGATTAGGGACTCTACCAATACCTTTTCTAATGAGCATTTGCTGTCCAGAGCTGCCGTTGCCAGCTACTCATCATGTCCAGAGCTGCCGTTGCCAGCTACTCATCATGTCCAGAGCTGCCGTTGCAGCTACTCATCAGGCTGTTTTATTTTGTGCCTCACATTGAGGTTTTCAGAGGACAGTTCTGTTCCAGTTTCCCATCATGGTATTCAGAGATGCCATTATAGATGCAATGATTAGCAGAATTATGGAGGGGAATACACCATTCTCTTGTGCAAGAGTGGCCCAGACCAGCTGTTGTTTATATTCAGTACATTTTATCAAATCCTTGTCAAAATCTCTCAGTGCAATATTCATGAGTGCTAAGTGATTGAATTTCTGAAAAAAACTGATTGGTGGGTGAAATCCAGTACTTGCTATGTTCCAAAGTCAAAGTAAAATTGAGTACATCTTAATGGAGAGGTCATTGAGACTGTTACACAATGTCTTGGGCTTGGTTCCTGTAGAAATTTATGGCAGTGGTTTTGTGAGTAACATTTGTTCGCTCACCATCTGCTCAAGCATTGTTCGGGACACGGAGGAAGTTCTCAGCCCATGTCGTGTTTGATATTACTTGGTATTACTTGGTACATTATTTGTCACATGTACCGAGGTACAGTGATATTCATTTTTGTATACAGTTCAGTACAAGTATCAGGATACATAAGCACTTAGATACATCTTAGATAAGCATCTCAGATACACTACAAGTGTATAACAGTGGTACACTGAGAGTATACAGAGTCAGTCTGAAGAAGGGTTTCAGTCCGAAACGTTGCCTATTTCCTTCGCTCCATAGATGCTACTGCACCTGCTGAGTTTCTCCAGCATTTTTGTGTACCTTCGATTTTCCAGCAACTGCAGTTCCTTCTCAAAAAAAGTATACAGAGTCGCCAGTTTTGGCAAAGTTTTCAAGTCCCAGTTTGCAAGTAGTAGATTCTTGACCTTCTTTGTGGGGTACACTTGTGGAGTACACTTGTACTCCCCCGTTGTGGGATCAGCTTGGCCAAGCGTAGCCGTGGTGACCTCCATCGCTGCAGGCCGCGTCTGGTCCATGATCTCAGTCTCTAAGAGCATTGCCTGGTCTAGCTGAACCCCAGGTTGTTGCATGGCTCCAGCAGCCCACTCCATTGTCGAGGCACTGCACTGCCTCCCACCGTCGGTCTGCTCACTGGCGCTCTGTCAGGCTCCTTCCACTCTGGGCGGGCAAGCCAGGCCTTCTGGGTGGGTTCCTGGTCTGCAGTCTTGTACATCTCGATCCAGACCCGGCAGGTCTGAGAGGGCTTCTCGCTGTCCCAGCCAGTGATGAGGATGGGGCTCCATAAGGTAAAGTAGAGCTGGATGAGTAGGCCCATTGCTACTGACCCGGAGTTGCCTGGTAACAGCATCGGGCTCATGCTCTCCTCCATGGAGCTGCCATCATGTTCACAGTTCCACCAATTTTCCAGCAATTGGTAGTCTGGACAAAATTACAAGAGCAAACTTGAAATCCCCCCCCAGAACTCGCCTCGGAAATGGAGGGCTACCAACTCTCACGCATTGAGCGTGAGAGTCACGCATCTCACAAAATTCTCACGCTCTCACGCTGATCACAACTTTCTCACGCCCAAAGATCTGCAGGTGCTGGAAGGTCAAAATAAAGCAAAAATTGTTTTAGAGGTGAGTAAAAACCATATGGGGAATATATAAGATGAATACATAGTCTTTTTCCCGGGATATGTGATTCATGAACTAGAGGGCATTGGTTTAAAACAGGGCTGTCAAACTACCGGATGATTTGGGGGGAAAAAAAAGTTTTGTTTCTCCTGTGCAGATGGGGTGATAGGTGAGACACAACGGTGGTCCCAGCACCGCTCACACTTCCCACCCTCACCTCCGGCAGCTCTGTGTCCGGCGGCCACTCTGTCCACACTCCATGGAATTTTAACCCCAGCCCGGAGCCAGCAACGGATCGGATGAGTGGGCGTGTCGGTGCCGCCTCCGGAGTCGCGGGGATGAATCTTGGGCTAAGGCTCCGCTCCGATGCCCGACCCCCGGGTCACTGACCCACACCTCCCCCTGAACCCAGTTGGATACAGAGCACCTGGGCCAGCCCGCATGCCGGGAGGGGGGGGGGGGGGAGAGACAGCGGGGGGGGGGGAGAAGGAAACACTCCCCGGGCATCGCCAAGTCTCCGCTCACTCCGGATGTTGTCGCCGCTTCACTGACCCACACACTCTCACACACACACTGGCACACACAAGTTTTAAAGGGGTATGGGCCAAATGCGGATAAATGGGACTAGATTAGATGGGGCATCTTGATCTGCATGAACAAGTTGGGATGAAGGGCCTGATTCCATGCTGTAAGACTATGACACATTGTTGAAAGGGTGCAATTGCTCTGGAGAGTATCCGGGGCGATTTATGAAGATGTTGGCAGGGCTGGAATTTTTTTTCCACTTTGAAGAAAGATTTGATAACTGGGATTGTATTCTCTGCAGCAACGGAGGTGAAGAAAAATCTTAGTTGAGGCGAATAATATTACGAGAATAGGATATGTTTCGCTTAACAAATAGTGTAGGAAGGAACTGCAGATGCTGGTTTAAACTGAAGATAGACACTAAAAACTAGAAAAACCTAGTAGGACAGGCAGCATCTCTGGAGAGAAAGAATGGGTGATGTTTCGGCTCGAGACATTCAGACTGAAGAGGTTGAAAACCAGCCATAAAACACAATGACTGGGGATGTGTGTCATCCAACTAAGGGCAGAAATTAGAATCATGTGTTCATCTTCATTGACGTGACACCATAATAAATATATTACAGAAAAAATAATTTAATGGTGTGGCACGGTGGCGCAGCGGTAGAGTTGCTGCCTTACTACCACATTGGTTTTCTCTGGATATTCATGTTTCTCCCACATCCGAAAGAATTGCAGGTTTGTAGGTTAATTGGCTTCTGTAAATTGTCCCTAGCAAGTAGGATGGAACTAGTGTATGGTAGATTGCTGGTCGGTGTGGACCTGGTGGGCTGAAGGGCCTGTTTCCATATATATGTTTTACATATACATCTAAACTTCATAGAACCATATACGATTGAATATGTGGCATTATTTTCGTCTTGTTTCTATAGTCAAAGGGTAAGGTTGATTGATTTATTTGTGCAGAACAGTGATGGAAGACTGACTCCTCTTGCCTTGTTTCTTTGTTTGTTTCTCTATATATATGCATAACAGCATGAATTATAATCTGATTTTCATACATAAATATAGCCATTCATGTGCTGCACCTGTTAATCAGAGCCTGGCTCTACTGTGGAATGTAATTAGGAATGTAATTTAGCCTAACCTTATTCATACCCAATCTAATTTAAAGCATAAATGTTGCATTCAAGTGTAAGTTAAAAGGCTCGCTACAGTATGCACCAGATTGCACAATTTCAAGCTGAAAAATGCGAAAGCTCTCCACTGTGGGAGGGGACACACCCTCCCCCCCCTCAATCCCTACACTCCCTCGCAGTTTCTCACTCTCAACTCTCACCCAAAGTTGGCAGACCCGTAAATGTGGTGCCTAGGCAGGATGAGACAGCCGTTCTCAACCTCTTTGGGCTTCTGCGCAGATTGTCAGGTCAAATTTGCCCGCTGCAGCTGGGGCTCTGGAATCCCAGCCCAGCCAGAGCTGGCAGATCCATTCCCATTGCTGACTTTCAAAGACAAATTTGTGGGCCGGTTTCTTGGCTCCTTGGTGGCCTAGACAGAACGTAAGGGTACCGCTGGACTCCTCTCAGAGACCGCTCTGTTGGTCCAATAAAATGGATAATCCAGAAAGGCTGTGGAACTAAGGGTGCTGGAACTTCAGTGGTGGACCTGTATTTAACGATTAGAGGAACCACTTTGCTTTAACATGGCACAAGAAAATGAAACCGATTTTCCATTTTTGGTGGCGAACAAAATCAAACACCCATGTACCTTTCTGCTTGCTCTGTGCTCTATTAACTTAGAGAATGTTTTCAGACTGACTAGTCCAGCAATTCAGTGCCATGACTGTTGTTTATGATTGTGAGTGTCATGTCTATCTCCCTGAGGTTGCCTGATCTTCAGTGATGCCGGGTGCAAGATATTGCATGAAAGACATGAAGGGCTTTGAAAGGCATGTCTCACTTAGTAAAGTTTCTTCACAGGTTTTGCAAAATGTCACGCACACGATCAAACACATCATACACTGACAGTACATTTAAATATATATTTTTCAGCTTGGGAAAGTACAACCAGATTGAAGTGGCTAGATCTGTGCTCTAAAACGTGCTTCCTGCGAGATTTCACAAGGGCTGACCCATGCCTTTCTCTTCTGCGACAAAAGCATGTAAAAGGCAATAAAGAGAAAAATCACAGAAATTAAATGACAGGATGAAAGATATAATGTATAACATCTGAATAAGTCATATCCAGTGAAAATGTCTAATATGTAATTATCAAAACACAAATCATGTGCATTGTTGTGGAATTCTCCGCATGTTCAACATATTCTTCATCTCAAGTAAAAATGCAAAGTGCTGCAGGAATGAGACCTGCCTTACCCACCAAGTTCCTATAGAACGTTGTTTATTGTGCACACTTCCATCATCTGTAGTTTCTTGTGTCTCCATATTCTCCATCTAATTATATTTGTTAACCGCATGCTGTGAACAGGGAGATTGAATAAGGAGTGTTTATTAGTTTAGTTTAGTTTATTTTAGTTTGGAGATGCCCTATCTATGGAAACAGACCCTTCAGCCACTTGGGTCCACACTGTCCAACGATCACCCATACACTAGTTCTATTTTTTACGCTAGGGACAATTTACAGAATCCAATAACCTACAAACCTGCACGTTTTTGATATGTGGGAGGAAAGCCTTGGGAGAACATGCAAACTCCATAGAGTAGCACCCAAGGAAAGGAGAAGGAAAGCTGGAAGAGAGATTCAGAAATCACATGGAGCTTGGCTCGATCAGCCTAGCCAATGAATGCTAAATGTAATTCAGGAAGTGCACAATCCCAATGAATAAAATCTCTTCACAAAATTGCCAGAATAATTGTATGGATTTGACAGAATAACTTATTCTGCACTGCTATTTCCACGCTCAGCAGGAATGCCAAATGCCTTGTGAGACTGGCACCTTCACCTCTGATACATTGAGCATAAACTACAACTCCAGCAGTTGCTCTGTTCTCCAGGCTTTTCAACATAGTTAAACCAGAAATTATTCAGTCCTGTACACTTGAGTTCCGAGTCAGCAACCTTGACAGATGTGCAATGTCATTAAGGAGAGCAATAGGCAGTTTGACATTAAAGACTGCTTTGCTTTCCTCTTCTGGGAGAGTTGCTTCACCTTGGGAAACTGCTGAAATAGAGATGGGTTTTGCTCACTTCAATACGATTTCCCAATGCTGAATTACTGGAAATGGTGTATCACCTGTTAGCTAAAACTAGCCATCCATTTATGTCGAGTACTGAGCGCATTGTGCTCATCTCTGCACCAATTTCTGGGTGAACGTGTACAGCATTTGCCCCAGCAGAACTGTCAGCATCAGTGTGGAAAACCGGTTTCATTGCCTGAAAGAACCAATACCAATGGAGAACGTGAATTCAATTTAATAATTGAATTGCATTTGAACGGAGGGTGTACCTCATCCTGAGACCACACATAAACCAACCTCCATTCCTAACTCTACTAGCTCTTCTAACTTTCTCGAACTTCAAGTAACCCCTGCATTCTCTCTCTCTTCATCCCTCTGCGACCCACGTCGTACCAGCTTGAAAGTCGTCCTTTTGAGTCTCATTGTCTGTACTCGTTCTCAGCTAACAAACAAACAGCTGACCAAGGCTGGTTTCCTTTATCATTGTTACTTTTTTGCATATCTTTCAATCATTTGTTCTGTATCTCTCTACGTCACCGTCTATATCTCTTGTTTCCCTTCTAATTCTTGACTGGAAACATTACCTATTCCTTTTCTCCAGAGATGCTGTCTGACCCACTGAGTTACTCCAGCTTTATGTGTCTCCCTTCCATTGACTCCATTTATACCTCACGCGCTCTTGGCAAGGTCAACAGCATAATCAAGGGTGAGTAGATAGCATCCAGCCACTCCCTCTTCTCCCCTCTCCCATCAGGCAAGAGATATAGAAGTGTGAAAACGTACACCTCCAGATTCAGGGACATTTTTATTCCCAGCTGTTATCAGGCAACTCAACCTTCTCACCAGCAACTGGAGAGCAGACCTGAGCTGCTATCGACCACACGGAGATCCTTGGACTATCCTTGGACTATCTTTGATCTGGCTTTACTGGACTTTATCTTGCACTAAACGTTTTTCACATTCTTCCCATTATCATGTGTCTGTACATTGTGGATGGCTCGATTGTAACCATGTCATGTCTTTCTGCTGACTGGCTAGCAAGCGTCTAAAGTTTTTCACAGTACCTCTACTCATGACACGAAACCGAACTAAGCTAATTATGTGAATAGGCTGGTAATAGAATAGATGGTCGGCCTGGTGTGTGAGTGCAGGACAAATTCCATTCCTTTAACGAGTTAATATTTATTTTCCCAGCAATTGCATATTATGAACATGGAGTGCATAGGCTCCATTGATTATAGTGAAGCGGGAAGGTTGCATAGGGTGGGTGATACCGGAAGATTAGGGTTATGTAGCACATTGGTGAGGTCACATCTCACCAACTGCTGCATTTCCTGTCTGAGAGCCAGTTGGTTCAGTGGACAGGCAGGAGGAAGATCAAGCAGCAGGGGGATCTCATTGCAACATACTGAATAATGAAAGGCCGAGAGGGAGTGGATGTGCAGAGGATGTTTCCAGTAGTGGGAGAGTTAAGGGCTCAGTCTCAGGATAAAAGCTTGTACCTTTAGACTGGAGATAAGGAGGAATTTCTTTAACCAGAGGATGGTGAATCTATGGATTTTTTTTTGCCACAGACGGCAGTGGAGGACAAGTCATTGGGTATTTTTAAGGCAGAGAGAGATCGGTTCTTGGTTAGTAAGGGGGTCAAAGGTTATGGGGAGATGGCAGGAGAATGGGGTTGAGATTGAAAGATAGATCAGCCGTGATGGAATGGCAGAGCAGACTCGGTGGCCAGAATGGACTCATTCTGCTCCCATGTCTTATGATCTAAGACACTTTCAGGCAGCTGGGACTAATGTGGACGTAACCTGATGAATGGTTTTGGTCGGGGTAAGTTGGGGTTAGCCCAATGCCAGTGGGGCCCATGGCCAGAAAATGCAGGAAACCCTAACCCTCCCCTTCCCCTCCCCCCCCCCCCCCCACCTTTCCCTGTACCCCACCCGGATTTGCACCTATTTCTCCCCTCGCCCTCCCCTTCCATCTACATTCCTTCCTCTAGCTTCACAATTCGCAGCTCTTCAATCCTTCTGACTCGGCATCTTACCTTTTTTTAAATCCCTGACCAATGTCTAACCATCTCCCTATCAACCCACCCCCTTCCCCATCCCCTCCCCCCTCCCCACCTCACCTGTGTTCACCTATTACCTGCCACACTGTTTGCTGCCCCTCCTCTCTTCCAGCTTTTTCTCCGCCCCCCCCCCCCCCACCCCACCCCACACACACACAGTCCATCTGAGGAAGGATCCCAACCGAAAACATCACCAATTCACCGAACAGTCCTATCTGATGCCTGCCATCGCATGTGGCAGCAGCCCCCCCCCCCCCCATTTCGGCAGCCCTCGCTCTCCGATGGCCCTCTTCACTCTCCGACAGCCAGAATATCAAGGCACAATTTCAAATGAAATAATGCAGAAACTAAAAATTACTTTTTTTTAAATTTCCATATCCAATGGAAATTTGTGGTTTGCCTTTAATGATTATATTTTCTCACAGAGAGTGGTGAATCTGTGGAATTCCCTGCCTCAGAGGGCGGTGGAAGCAGGTTCTCTGGATGTTTTCAAGAGATAGAGCTCTTAAAAATAGCGGAGTCAGGGGATATGGGGAGAAGGCAGGAACTTGGTACTGATTGGGGATGATCAGCCATGATCACATTCAATGGCGGTGCTGGCTCAAAGGGCTGAATGGCCTACTCCTGCACCTATTGTCTTTTGTCTATTGTCTATTGTCATATCCTGCTGAGATAACCTTTGCTAATAATCTCTTCAAAGAGTTCAAATGCTCCATCAGTCAGCACAATTGGTGGAGCAATTTTGAACAGCAGTGATGGCCACAGAGAAACCAGTCTCTCTCTCTGCTTTCGGGTTATCGGGATGCCACTGTGCTGCTCGCTTGACTGGGCCAGGCAGATTGTGTTGCGCTGAACAATAGATTCTTTGTGGCCATCCAAACAGTCCCTGTTAATTGAGCCTCTTAGGCTGCTTGCAGAGCAACAGGCCAAGAACAATGAGCTCTCTGAACAGATGGCATCTATCCACAGTATTTGACTAGTTGTTAATCTTCTGTAGTTTCAATCAGTCATAACATTAATAAACACTGACCATCTATAGGGTGATTTCACGAAAGGTCACTGGATCATAGATCCTCACCCACGTGGACGCAAAATTTAACTGGGGTACAAACGTCACTTCCGGTACATGTTATTGATGCTGGAAACGCGCACTTTCACACCCGTTAAAAACCGCGAAAACGGCCCGTTTTTGAGCTGTAAATAACTGTGCTAGTCAGGGTGACCGTGAGGCACAGTTATCTTACTTTAGAGTCCAGAAGATAAAGAAAAACGAAGGTAAAGACAAGAGGGAGCTGAAGGGGCAACAACAGCGGAAGTGGTTAGCAAACATTGGCCGTGGAGATATAAAGATAGAAAATATCGGGAATTATCGCGTTTGTTCACGGCATTTCATCAAAAGTAAGGCATTATGTTTTATCTTTATTAATTTGTTATGTAAAAAGTTTTAAAAGTGAAAAATCAATCATTAAAATTGCAAAATCTTCCATGGTTCTCAGGTGGGTTTTAACATGCAAAAAGAAAATGCTTCTGAAGCTACATTTACCATTTAAATAATCGTAAACCATAAATGCGTTTTGAAATGAATTTTACTCAGATGCAAGCTAACGAATGGGATAATTGTCAGCTGTTAATTGGATAATAATAATAAAATGTCCTGATATTGTCCAATTAACAGCTGACAATTATCCCATTCCTTAGCTTGCATCTGAGTAAAATTCATTTCAAAACGCATTTATGGTTTACGATTATTTAAATGGTAAATGTAGCTTCAGAAGCATTTTCTTTTTGCATGTTAAAACCCACCTGAAAACCATGGAAGATTTTGCAATTTTAATGATGGATTTTTCACTTTTATAACTTTTTATATAACAAATTAATAAAGATAAAAGATAATGCCTTACTTTTGATGAAATGCAGTGAGCAAACGCGATAATTCCCGATATTTTCTATCTTTATATCTCCACGGCCAATGTTTGCTAACCCGCTGTAGTTGCCCCTTCAGCTCCCTCTTGTCTTTACCTTCGTTTTTCTTTATCTTCTGGACTCTAAAGTAAGATAACTGTGCCTCACGGTCACCCCGACTGGCACAGTTATTTACAGCTCAAAAACGGGCCGTTTTCGCGGTTTTTCGCGGGTGTGAAAGTATGCGTTTCCAGCATCAATAACATGTACCGGAAGTGACGTTTGTACCCCAGTTAAATTTTGCGTCCACGTGGGTGAGGATCTATGACCCAGTGACCTTTCGTGAAATCACCCTATGAGCTAATTCCATACACTGGGTATAGATAGACACAAAAAGCTGGAGTAGCTCAGCAGGTCACACAGCATCTCTGGAGAAAAGATGTACAAATATGCTTTTCTCCAGAGATGCTGCCTGACCTGCTGCCACTCCAGCTTTTTGTGTCTATCTTCAGTTTAAACCAGCATCTGCAGTTCCTTCCTACACACTACTGGGTATAGATGTTGGACATCCCTTTCAGTAATTGTCCATTTCATTTCAATTTTTTGATCACACGTCATTTTCACCATTCTAACAAATTTCCCATTTTAAAATAGAACTCAGAGATGCAGGCGATTCCCCATTGCTGAAGCTCTTTTGTCCCAGTTTATTTTTCATTTTGCTGTGGTCTTTGTAGCGGGAGGAAGCAAGAAGCTGAAAACGCTCCAGAGAACTATTGTTGAAGGAGATGTCACATCAGGAGGTGCATAATATGCACACCTGATGGGACATCAGAGGGTAAATCACCAGGACTAGAGCATGAAATTACTGCAGGGTTCAGGTAGCTACAAGAAGCTTGAACAAAAGATATTAGCTTAACCTGACATCCTATTTGGCACAAACATTGTGCATCATTGCTGTGTTGTACTATTTTACATTCTATAAATTTGCATGAAGCAGGACATTCATGGTTTTACTTCATTCACAGTTCTTGAAATGTGATTGATGAGTCACATGTGGTTGCATAGCCATGAAGTCGTTCAATGTTTTTCAGCCTTCATCATGCCTTTTACCAAGCCCCTACCCGTGTGTTTGCTGATCCAGATCAAGTCCAATGGTTCAGCAACTTGAAGATACTAGAGACTGCAGATCTTGGAATCTTGAGTAAAAACAATCTGCTGGAAGAACTCAGCGGGTCAGACTGCATAGAGTCATACAGTGTGGAAACAGGCCCTTCACCCCAACTTGTCCACACCGGCCAACATATCCCAGCTGCACGAGTCCCACCTGCCTGTGTTTATCCCTCCAAACCTGTCCTGTTGATGTACCTGTCTAACTGTTTCTTAAACATTTGGATAGTCCCAGCCTCAACTACCTCCTCTGGCATACCTCCTCTCCATAAACCCACCATCCTATGTGTGAAAAAGTTACCCCTCAGAATCTAATTAAATATTTTCCCCTTCAGATTCAGATTCACCTTAAACTGGAGGACTCTGGTCCTCGATTCCCCTACTCTAGGCAAGAGACTCTGTGATTCAAGAGAGGAATGGATAGACCATGATTGAGGGCAAGAACCTTCATCATACTGATTGTCCTCTGTCCATTTCCCTCCACAGACACTGCCCGACCCACTGAGTTCCTCCAGTATTACGTTTCAGTTCAATAACTTCTCAATTTAAAATAACCAGTCATGTTTATTTCCAAGTCTCTCTCTCTACTACCTCCCCTCCCCCTCCCCCTCCCCTCCCCTCCCCTCCCCATCCCCCTCCCCCCGGCTCAAAGACCACCCTACAACCTCCAACATTGTAGCCATTCTTTTTCCTTTTGATCATTTCTGAATTTAGTTACTCCATGATTAGCACCTGAGAAAAGATCACTGTTCCCTCTCTAAACCTCTCTTCATCTCTATCCTTATTCCCTTGTTGAAGGGACTTGTTAAAATCTTCCATGCTTAAGATTTGGTTTTTAGCCACCTGCTCTGAAATCACAATGTATGGATCAATATTGTTTTTTGTTGATAATACTCCTGCAAAGTGACTTGGGTTACTTTGCCACAGTAAATGCAGAACAGAAGATAAGACAGAATATAGGATGTTGCTGTTTTGTTGTAATAGAGAGCTACACAATTACAAAAGAAGAGGTTGAAGGGAAGCTGATGAAAGTATATGAAATGATGAGAGGCATGGATAGAGGAGCAAGTCAGAACAGAACAAGGGTCTGAAGAAGGGTCTCGACCTGAAACATCACCCATTCCTTCTCTCCAGAGATGCTGCCTGTCTGGCTGAGTTACTCCAGCATTTTGTGTCTTTCTTCGGTGTAAAGCAGCATCTGCAGCTCCTTCCTACACAGAACAGGAAGGTACATTTATCAAAATTGTCTATGAATCTTGTTTGAGATCGAAGCAGGAAAATGCTGAACTCATTGATTTAATATGTTTTATTGAAAAAAAATTGGTTTGGTTGGCAGCTAGTGTTTACTGACTGATCATAAGTTCAAAAGTTATAGTAGCAGAATTAGGCAACTCGGCCCATCAAGTCTCCTCCAACATTCAATCATGGCTGACCTATCTTTCCCTCTCAACCCCATTCTCCTTCCTTCTCCCCAAAACCCCTGACATCCTTACTAATCAATAATCTATCCGATGCGTATCGGTGTCAGGGGTTGTGCGGAGAAGGCAAAAGAATGTGGTTGAGTGGGAAAGATAGATCAGCCATGATTGAATGACGGAGTAGACCTGATGGATCAAATTGATTAACTCTGCTGCGAGAACTTATGAACAAATGAATTGTCACATGTTTCAAGGTGCAGTGAAAAGCTTTTTGTTGTATGCTAACCAGGCAGTGGAAAGACTATGCATGATTACGATCGACAGTTACATAATAAAAGCAGTAATGTTTAGTGCACGATAAAATCCAGTAAAGCCCAATTGAAGATAGTCTGATGAGGTAGATAGCAGCTCAACACCGTTCTTTAATTGTTGACGGGATGGCTCAGCCAATGCAGTCGAACAGAGAACAGAGTCTAAAAATGAAAAGATGTGACATGAAAACAAATACATCTAGACATTTGCATTTCACAGCACTATTTAAACATGATTAACTATTGAACTATAATAATAATAATAAATTTTATTTTTGGGCGCCTTTCAGGAATCTCAAGGACACCTTACAGAGATTAACAGGAATAAAAAACATATAATCAGAATAAAATAAATAATAAAGACATCACAGAAACACAAATTAAAAACAGAATTCAGTCCAAAAACAAAAAATCAAAAACACAATGTGAAAAGAGAGCAGCGGCAGCTAAAGCGCGCCAGCGTCCACTCTCCCTTCCGACAGCCATCTTGGACAAAGACTAACAGGATTACGTACAGACAAAAAAAAAAAATCATCCCCCCACAATGGATACCACTGTGGGGGAAGGCACAATGTCCAGTCCCCAACCCCAAGTTCACCCAAAGTCAGGCCTATTGAGGCCAACGCAATTGCCTCTACGGAGGCCCGATGTTCCTGGCCGTTCTCACCGGGTGATCTTGCCCCGGCGTCGGGACAGTCCTCTCAGCGGCTGGGCCACCTGGAACGGCCGCTTCCTAGCTGGAGACCGCGGCTTCCGAAGCCGACAAGGCCGCGCCGGCCTGGAGCTCCCAGGCTCCCGATGTTGAAATCGGCGCCGCCCTCTCCGCTCCGCAGACCCGCAGCCCGGAGGTGTCGAACACGGCGGACACAGCTCACCGGAGCTCCAGTGCGTCGATCCAGCGCGGCGACCCAGGCCGCTCTGCTCCGCGACAGCGCCCCAGCGCTGCGCCGCTACCGAGGCCAAGGTGCTGGGCGGTCCCCGCCAGGAAACGGCGCTCCAAGCCCGCTGGTAGGCCACGAGGACGGGTCGACGGGCAGCCCGGAGAAAAAGCTGCCTCACCGACCAGGTAGGGTGCTAGAAGTAAAATTGCCCCCTACCCCCCACATTAAAAAGTCAATTTCTCCAACGGACGAAACACAGGACTTACTAAAAACATTTTTAAAAAAGCGAAGTAAACGGACGGCTGCTGGTTAGCAGCCGCTCCCCAAGATGGCTCCTCCTCCTTAGCTATTAGGGCTAAGGGAATCAAGGAATATGGGGGAACTGTCCTTGACCATCTGCCTGGGTTTTTGCTGCCTCTAATTGTTCAATTATTTTGCATCCCATTACAATACATGTTCTTGTAACTTTAAAGGGCGCACACTATTAAAACAAACACAATCAGTAAACCTCTGAATCATAAATATTAATATAATTTATCTAATCTATTGGACCTCAGTTGTTTACAACATATATTAATGATTTAGACGAGGGAATTAAATGTAATATCTCTAAGTTTGCGGACGACACAAAGCTGGGTGGCAGTGTGAGCTGCGATGTGGATGCTATGAGGCTGCAGGGCGACTAGGATAGGTTGGGAGAGTGGGCAGAAGCATGGCAGATGCAGTATAATGTGGATAAATGTGAGGTTGTCCACTTTGGTGGCAAGGACAGGAAGGTAGATTATTATCTGAATGGTGTCAGATTAAGAGAAGGGGTGGTGCAACAAGACCTGGGTGTGCTTGTACATCAGTCACAGAAAGTAAGCATGCAGGTACTGCAAGCAGTGAAGAAATACATTTTAGGAGCAAGGCGGTCCTACTGCAGTTATACAAGGCCCTGGTGAGACTGCACCTGGAGTATCGTGTGCAATTTTGGTCTCTTAATTTGAGGAAATATATTATTGCTATTGAGGGAGTGAAGCGAAGGTTCACCTGGTTAATTCCCGGGATGGCAGGACTGACGTATGATGAAAGAATGGGTCGACTGGGCTTGTATTTGCTTGAATTTAGAAGGATGAGAGGCTATCTGATAGAACATATAAACTGGGAAGATGCAGGAAAACAATTCCCAATGTTGGGGGAGTCCAGAACCATGGGTCACAGTTTAAAAATAAGGGGTAGGCCATTTAGGACTGAGATAAGGACAAACTTTTTCACTCAGAGAGTTGTGAATCTGTGGAATTCTCTGCCACAGGCAGTGGAGGCCAATTCACTGGATGTTTTCAAGAGAGAGTTAGATTTAGCTCTTAGGGCTAAGGGAATCAAGGAATATGGGGGAAAAGCCGTAACGGGGTACTGATTTTAGATGATCAACCATGATCATATTGAACGGCGGTGCTGGTTCGAAGGGCCGAATGGCCTACTCCTGCACCTATTTTCTATGTTAATAGAATAGGCATAGGAAATGAGTTACTTCATTGATTCTCAGCACTGGTTGGCAAAGTCAGCCAACAATGCACATTCTACATTTCCATGAATAAGGCAGTAGTGAGCCACCACCTTGCATTATCAAAATTCACACGTGAATGCATTTCCACTCTGGTGATACAGCCAGGCTCCTCGAGCGATAGAGATAGCAGAATCTTCGAGCAGCTAAGCTGGCTTTCATTGCGTGCATATTGCACAGTTATGCACGGTTTGTGCACCATCATTCAACCACATCTTCAGCAAATAGCTCTTGTTGCTAAATATCCATCTGCTTTATGGTGATAGCAGACTGATGCAGAGCTGGTGACCGCTGCCTAGATGCCATGCACAGAATGCGCATGATGCTGTGTTTTAATCACACGCTTAACATGCAAGTTAAGAGAATGAACACCCTTTTATTTACAGTTACAATGCTATTCAGAGTTGATGTGGTACCCTAAGTATGATAAATGAAATGTGATCATTCCCTCCAACATGAAAGAAGTTCAGTTAGTTAGTGCTGCCTGTGTGGAGTTTGTATGTACTCCCCGTAATCGCGTGGGTCTTCCCTGGGTGCTCAAGTTTCCACCCACACTCCCCACTAGGGGGCGCCGCATGATGGCAGACATTGCCTACAGTCTGTCTGTTTTTTCCATCTTTTTTTAATTTTTAGCCTGTTTAAAAAGTATATGTTGGAGTATTTCTTAGTATTTTTATGTGAGGGAGGTGGGGAAGGTAAGGGGGAAACTGTTTCCCAGTCACTTCCTGGCGAGGATGCGACTATTCTTCGAGTCGCGCCCTCGCCCCCCCCCCCCGGCCTACCAACTTTCTTGCTGGTGACCGATCAGAGCTTCAGCAGAGGATTCATCACGGGGCGGGGGATGCCTTACCTGGGATCGCCGTTTGAAGCTCCGGAGTGTTGAGCCTGCTGCTTCAACATCGCGGAGCTGTGGTTTGCTGAGCTCAGCCACGGGCGACGCTGACTTCAACATCGCGGAGTCCTGAGATCCCTTTGCCGAGGACCACCAGTGTGGAATCTCCGTCCAGCGCGGCCTGTGGACTTCGGGAGCAGCGGTCTCAGGTAAGAGGTGGCCGATTCGGAGGTCCAAGCCGCTGAGGATGTTCTTCCATTCCGACGTCGGAGTTCCATCATCCCGGCGAGAGGGCCTGAGCATCGGGCTCGGGAGGCCCCGACCACGGGTGAACAACAACAACAAGAGGGAGGATGACTGAACTTTGGTGCCTTCCCTCACAGTGGGAAACTTTGATTCTGCTGTGTGGGGATGTTTGTGTTGAAGTCTATCATGTGTTGTGGTCTTTATTATTCGTATGGCTGTATGGTGACCCCCAAATTTCACTGTACCAATTGGTACATGTGACAATAAATGTTTCTTGTCTCTTGTCAAAGTGCAGGTTTGTAGGTTAAGTGGGTTTGGTAAGTTGTAAAATTGTCTCTAGTGCGTAGGATAGTGTACAGGGTGATTGCTGGTCATTGTGGACTTGCTGGGCCGAAGGGCCTGTTTCCACACTATATCTCTCAACTAAACTAAACTAAACTAAACACAGCTCCTGTGTCAAACATGCTGCATCACATGTCATTTTATAACCAACTATACACCCATACTGAATGAAGAGCAGTGAAATGAAACAGAATTTTATGGCCCATTTGTTTTATGCCAGCAAAGATTTGATCTCACTGTTATCTAGGTGGTGAGTTTATTTAATAAAAAATTGATGCCTAGCCACACGGCACTGTATCTTTTTCAAGAGCACACTTTAAACATGTTATCTTCTCAGTTTTGTCTTTATTCTGCGCTTTAATAAAATGTCATCTGAATCACACCACCATTTTAATGAGTTCGAAAGACTTTGCGGACTGTTTTTATAGTTTGAAACTTAAAGCATTTAAAAACTCCACTGATTTCTGGTAAAGTCAGGTCTTAAAATAGTTGTGTTCTTGGCATTTCAGCCGATGACCATAACAGACAGCCTGTGTCAGTGAACGTTGGGAAAAGGCAATGCAAATTGGTTCAAGCTTATTATAGCTGGGTTCCTGGAAGATGATTAGCTTCCGCCTTGGCCTGCACACCTATGCTGCGAGCGCCTTGGCCTACGCAATCTCCCGGTTGCCAAACAATTCCCTTTCCCATTCCCATTCCCATTCCGACCTTTCTGTCCTGAGCCCCCCCACTGTCAGAGTGAGGCTATACACACGTTGGAGGAACAGCACCTCATGTTTCAGTCAGGCAGCTTATAACCCAGCGGTATGAATATGAATGTTGATTTCCCTAATTTCAAGTAACCCCTGCATTCCATCTCTCCCCCTCCTCCACCCTAGTCATCCTACTAGTTCCACAATTCGCCTCTCTGTATCCCTCTCATTATCAACTCTTCCCCAGCCAACAATGGGCCATTATGGGTTCCACCCTTCCTTGGTCATCTGTTGCTGGCCCTGCTTTGTTCTGGCCTTTTCCTACCTCCACTTCCCTCCCCTTTACTTTTAGTCTGAAGAAGGGTTCCAACCCGAAACATTGCCAATCCTTTTTCTCCAGAGATGCTGCATGACCTGCTGAGTTACCCCACTTGTGTCTACTGGTGCCTGTCTTGCTTGCTCAAAACCCGTATATGGTGTCTACGTGATGCTGGGATCTCTTGGAAAAAGCCAAGAGGAAGCAAAGTTAGTTTTTGCTGTGTTAATTCAGAGTAGAGTAGGTTTAGGGTTTAGAGAGATTAATTCGTCAACGACTAGTGCGATGAAAAATGATATCACTGCTCATCTCCATGGCAATGTATTACTGGATGTAGGGAGGATGAATAGTCTTTGTTCACCACATCTTTTATTGCATTTCTGAGCACTCATACCTCATATTGCTTTCTTTTGCCTTGTAAAAAATTAATTTTCTGAGCATACAAAACAAAACAAAAAGACGCAAGTCACTTTCATAGAAGTAGCTGATACCGTACATGTACAGAATAATGAAATAATCAATGTTTCACCAATCAGACCTGGAAGTATTGTTCTGCAATTCTCTTTTTCAAAATAGATATACTGCCATAACGCAACATTGCTACCTCAGGAATGATTTATGATTACAGTAATTATGGAGCACACTCACCAGCAGCCATTGATTGGGCTGAAAGGGTTATTCCTGTGTTGTTTGTCTCCGTGGAATAGGATGACATTAAACTACCGCCTTCACTGCTGCAGTACAGCCTTGAGTCAATAGATGGAAAAGGACAATTGAAGATCGACCTCGTTTTCCTGCAGGAATCTCATGGCCTTCCATCAGCAGGGATCCTGCCCTCCAATCTGAGACCTGGGCTACCTATATCAGCACCTTGTGGCACTTGAAAAATACCACAGATGCTGTCTCCACAGAATCCTCCGAACTCATTGTAAAAATGAGCAAACATACATTAGTGACTTCTCCCAACCATAGTGCTGGGAGCCTGCCCAGAGAAGCCAAAGGTTCAGCAGACCACGGATGCGAGGAGCAGGGCCAGTCAGAGGGTGAACTGGGGTAATGCCTCAAGCGCCTTCAAGGTCAGCTGCAGGGGGCATCCCTGGGATACAAAGATAGGAGAGGGCCGTTGGTTCACCGGGCCGATCCAGTCGAAGGCGACAGAGGAAGGCCCTGCAGGAGATTGGGCCTTACCAGGATCTAGAACTGCTCCAGTGGACTGTATGCATGGGCAGACCAGACTTTGGATGCTGGAAATGGCGGAAAAACATGGCGGCATCTGCATGAGTAAATGTGCAATATAATTTTCACTGTGCAGTTGCACATGTGACCAATATAGCACCGTTGTACCAACCCAGCATCCTCCAGATAAAGACTCAACTTCCATTCAATTGTTTATATTGGTTATGCTACATCCTTTAACCTTCCAGCTACACACTCTTGAATCAGAAAAATTGTTACAAGCTCTATTATGGAAAGAGATTGCCAAGTTAACAGAGACTATTGTACATTATCTCTTCAAAATCTCTTTGAGGAAATACTTAATCTCACTACTTGGATTGGATTTCTTTAGCCAGAGGGTGGTGAATCTGTGGAATTCTTTGCCAAAGACAGCGGTGGAGGCCGATACTAGGTATTTTTAAAGCGGAGATTGATAGGTTCTTGATTAGTATGGGCGTCACAGGTTATGGGGAGAAAGCAGGAGAATAGAGTGGCCTTATTCTTCTCCCATGTCTCATGAACATGCTCTATCGCATGGCCACTCAAAGTGTAGGACTACATGAGATGGTACAGGGCTCTCACAACTTTTATTCACTGTTGCCAGCCGGGTAACATAGAAACATAGAAAATAGGTGCAGGAGTAGGCCATTCGGCCCTTCGAGCCTGCACCGCCATTCAATATGATCATGGCTGATCATCCAACTCAGTATCCTGTACCTGCCTTCTCTCCATACCCCCTGATCCCTTTAGCCACAAGGGCCACATCTAACTCCCTCTTAAATATAGCCAATGAACTGGCCTCAACTACCTTCTGTGGCAGAGAGTTCCAGAGATTCATCTCGGTCCCAAAAAACTTATCCTTAAACTGTGACCCCTTGTTCTGAACTTCCCCAACATCGGGAACAATCTTCCTGCATCTAGCCTGTCCAACCCCTTAAGAATTTTGTAAGTTTCTATAAGATCCCCCCTCAATCTTCTAAATTCTAGTGAGTACAAGCCGAGTCTATCCAGTCTTTCTTCATATGAAAGTCCTGACATCCCAGGAATCAGTCTGGTGAACCTTCTCTGCACTCTCTCTATGCAAACTAGGCAGCTTTTTACATTGCCAAATAACAGTTTAGGTGGTCATTTAAGACAGCTGCATGACGTCTGCGATAATGTGCTCGGACGAAGTGCGTAGTTACCAGTCGGAATTACGCTCAATGAAGCAGTCACATATTATTTCTGCTTCAAATAAAGTCACAAACTAAACATATTCACCAATCAAGAGGAGGTGGGTGGCACTGGTAAATTGACAACGTTGGCTGTATCCAGTTGAAAAGCCCGCTGCCTCTGGGGGTTTGAAGAGACCATTGGAAGAGAGATCTGCCTCTGGGACATCTCGTGACCAACAGTTTAATTCCCATGCAGAATATTGGGAGTTTGAGTCCAACCCCTGAGCCCCTGTGTCACATTTAGCTCAGAGATACAGTGCCCTTCGGCCCACCGAGTCCACACCGACCAGCGATCCCCCGCACACTATCCCACACATGTTAAGGACAATTTATAAATACCAAGCCTATCAACTTAGAGTTAGGGTTAGGGTTACCTCAGGGGGGGGTTGGAGAAGGGAGGGAGAGGGGGAGAAGGGGATGTGAGAGGAGTGGGGGGGAGTGGAGAAGGGGAAGAAGAGTGGAGCGGGGAGAAGGGAGGAAGAGGGGGGAAGGGAAGAAGCGGCTCACGCGCTCGACACTGCTGCAAATTGTTCTGTTGCTGTTGTTCCCTTAAAGGGCCTGTTCCACTTTGTGATTTTTTTGATGACTGCGGAGCATCAGTGACTGATGCCCATTAAAACCGTCACTAATGCACTGGAGTTGCCGAAAAAATATCGCAAAGTGGGACAGGCCCTTTAAGGGAACTACAGCAACAGAACAATTTGCAGCGGTGTCGAGCGCCAATCCGCTGCCCGAGCCACTGGTTCACAAACAAGCAGCAACTCCGCAGGGCAAGGCAGGGAACAAGGATAAGGCAGGAGCTCTCTGAGAAACAACAGCACAGTTTGCATCAGGCCGACTGCTGTCCACATCCGTCAAGCTTTCCTTCGCTTGCCAAGCTGGGCAAAATGACACGGCTTTTAGGTTGCCCGGCGGGGCTTTAGGTGGCCATTGGCACCCGGGCAACCGTTAATTTCGAGCCCTGTGGTATTGAGAGCCAAGAGTCCGTGTATTGGGAACACACACAGACTCTGCATAAGCAATGGACTTCCTCATAATCTACCCACCTGACAGCAAAACACTCCCCACCTTGCATTTCTCACATTGGCCTCATAAGTCTCCTGTAGACTGCAAGACAATTGTGGAAGCAAGTCATCGTCAATCCCACAGGGCCTCTTAAGAAAAGATTCTACAACCAAAGAAAGGTTGTAACTCTTTGATGGCAAACATTCAAACTTCTAAAAGGGGAGAAATGTTGGTAGTTTGGGAAGAGCTTGCAAGGTTTTGGTTTCAGAACAACGACTCAAACTGTTTCTTCATTTCAACACTATTTTGCCAGTTATAGATACGTCAGAATGATGTGATGCAGCCATAATAGACAAATTTGTTTCAGTTTAAAGATACAGCGTGGAAACAGGCCCTTTGGACCACCGAGTCTTCGCTGACCAACTATCACCTGTACACTAGTTCTATGTTATCCCAGTTTCATGTCCTGCACGCTAGGAGCAATTCACAGAAGCCAATTAACCTGTACGTCTTTGGGATGTGGGAGGCATCCGGTGCACCCGGAGAAAACCCACGTGGTAACAGGGAGAACATATAAACTCCTTACAGATAACACCCATAGTCTGTATCAAAACCTCTGGCACTGTAAGACAGCAACTCGACTGCTGTACCACTGTGCCAAGAGCGGAACTCGCTATCAAAACATGGAGGGGACGGGGGACACAATTTTTTGGCGGCCACGCGCGCATGCGCGCACACACACACGCACGCGAGGCTTCGGAGGCTCAATCCAACGCTAAAAGCGGAGATTTTAAAATTGGGATCACAAAAACTTGGGGGGAATGTCCCCCACCTCTCAAAACATGGGGGGGACGTGTCCCCTCTGCCCCCCCCCCCCCCGGGTTTTCCGTCCCTGCATTGTGCCACTCATTTTCCTTTGGAATTATCTCTTCAATTTTGGTTTTCTTATTGACATAAGTTTAAACTGATAATTGCCGTACAATGCATTAGCAAGAATGCGCTGATGGACACTCCAGAGAAAGGTTAAAACTAAGCTGTTATCCCAGTGGGCTTCCTGCAATTTAATTCTCATTTGACAACCTTGAACCATTTGAACAACTTCAAATTTTGCACTAAGGACTGGGCTTTTGCTTTATTAGCACTATATTGGGGTTTTTTAATTGAACTTTTTAATGTTTTTTTTATTATGTTATTTACTAAGTACTATGTTTACAAACCTGTTGTGCTGCTGAAAGTAAAAATGTCATTATTCTGTGTTTATACATATGACAATTAAAATGACAGTGATGTAACGAGGCTTGAAAAGGCACTGGTCAGACCACATGTGGAATATTTTGTGCAGTTTTGGGCCCCATATCTGAGGAAAAATGTACTGGAGATGGATAGGGGCCAGAGGAGGTTTGCAAGTGAGTTAACATTTGATGAGTGTTTTTTTCTTCTCGCTGGAGTTTAGAAAAATGAAGGGGAACCTCATTGAAAGTTACTGAATAGCGAAAGGCCTGGATAGAGAGGATGTGGAGAGGATGTTTCTACGAGTGGATGAGTCCAGGACCAGAGGCCAGAGCCTCAGAATAAAAGGATGTACCTTTAGAAAGGAGATGAGGAGGAATTTCTTTAGTCAGAAAGCGGTGAATCTGTGGAATTCATTGTGACAGAAGGCTGTGGAGGACAATTCATTGGATATTTTTAAGGTGGAGATTGATTGATTCCTGATTAGTACAGGTGTCAGGGGTAACGGGGAGAATGCAGGAGAATGGGGTTGAGGGTGAGAGGGAGAGACAGATCAGCCATGATTGAATGGTGGAGAAGACTTGATGGGCCGAATGACCTAATTCATAACTTATGAACTTAGAAACTTATGAAAAACACTGTTGAACTTTGACTCAAGACTACTCTTATTTCAAATAATCTCCACTTCCAGGAAGAATACTGCCAGCGCTTTCTTCTCTTCTCTCAATTCTTGAAATGCTGATTCTGCAGCTGAGAGCCAAGTGAATCGAAGCTGGTGATCATTCGTGGTTTAAAGAAATGCAACCACCGCTCATGTCTGTGCAAATTTTATTTTTCAGGTGAGGCCAATGATAAGAATGTCCAGGTGGTGGAACTCCCCATAGTTGACAGCCTACACCCTCGTCCACCATACCTTCCCTTGGCTGTTCCTGAAGACCTCGTAGGTCGATTAACCCACTTGCATGGAGACCCCTCAGTCTGGTGGGTCTCCCAGTTTGTCAAATATTTAATACGCCCACAATCATGGTTGGAGAAGGAAATTGAAGATGCAACCAGAAAACTTGGCTTCAAGCATCCGATTATTGGGTAGGAATGTTTTTTTTTGGCTGAATGCATTACTATTCTCCAGCAAGTTCTTGTAAAACTGCCATAACCCAATGTAAAATTATAAATGCAACATTTTGCAACACCAAGGGTTCATTAGATCATGCCTGAGCCTATCATCATGGCATAGTCTTCTAAGGCAGGTACTATCACACATTTTACCAAACATTTAGACAGGTCCATGAATGAGACAGGTTTAAAGGGATTTGGACCAAACAGAGGCAGGTGGGACTAGTGTAGATGGGACATGTTGCTCTGTGTGGGTAAGTTGGGCCGAAGGGCCAGTTTCCACACTGTACGATTCTATGGCTCTGTAAGTCTGTGCAGACGACATTGATTCAGTATTTAGAGCTCTCTGCTTCTGTCCGCTCTTAAAATGCTCCATAAAATACTCCGACTCTGACAACCTTTGGCCAATACTCCTATCTATCCTTGCATTGTTCAAATCATTACATTCCCCGTGCTTTTGTTGAAGAATTATTGGAATTAGTTTTACATTCTAGTCACCCTAATATTTTTATTTCACACTTCCTTACAACGTAGAGAAAGGCCAGTCAATCCACAGATTTCATGAAGTCTCTCAGAGAAATTCCATCAATCCCACTCCTCAGTTTATTATCCTGTAACTTATTCTCCCACTTTGGCTTTTTAATACTTCTCTCCACCCACCTACACTTAGCTAATTTTAAGTAACTATTGAACTCTTTTATATTGGAGCAAATCAGAGTACTCGGGGAAAACCCCATGCAGTCATAAGGTGAACCTCCAAGTTTTTGTGTACCTTGAGTGTAGTGACTGTTGGCAGACCAATTTCCCTCCGGGGATGAATACATTTTTATCGTATCGTGTCGACACAGTGGTGCAGCGGTAGAGATGCTGCCTTACAGCACCAGAGTCCCGGGTTCGATCGTGACTACGGGTGCTGTCTTTGTTGCATTTGTACGTTCTTCCTGTGACTGGGTGGATGCTCCGGTTTCCTCAAATACACCAAAGACATGCAGGTTAATTGGCTTCTGTAAATTGTAAATTGTCCCTAGTGTGTGGGACAGTGCTATTGTACGGGTGATTGTTAGTCGGTGTAGACTCAGTGGGACGAAAGATCTGTTCCACATTGTATCTCTGTACTCTTAGAGTCTAAAGATTAAATCCAAACAGGAAGCCCCCGAGATTAGAACTAAATGCAAGCCCAGGATGCTGTGAGGTGGCAGTTCTACCTACAGAACCAGAAGCATGGCACAGTGGCACAGCAGTAGTGTTGCTAGCTCACAGCGCTAGAGACCCGGGTTCGATCCTGACAACCGCCACTGTCTGTATGGAGTGGCTCCATTCTCCCTGTGACCGCATGGGTTTTCTCCGGGTGCTCCAGTTTCCCAAAGACATGCAGGTTTGTAGGTTAATTAGCTTCTGTAAAACTGCTGCTAGTGTGTAGCATGCGAATGTGGGATAGCATAGAAATTAGTATATGGGTGATCATTGATCAGTGTGGGCTAGGTGGGCAAAGGGCTTGTTTCCATACTGTATCTTTTAACTCAAAACTAAGCCACTGCATTACCCAATTTAAAGGCTGCGATGAGTCGTTTACATTTATTTTAACAGTTTTTAAAAAGCGTTGACCTTGAATTTAAATAAAAATTTGATTTTATTATTTTTAAGACTTGAAATCATTGGATTTTTAAATTTATGATTCAATATGTGAGTGTGTTTTTATTATTTGTACTCATACGTTATCAAGTATAATGAATATTATCAAGTATATCAGGTTAAATGATTAAAATATAAGGCAACATTAATGACAAGTTTTGGTAAAGACGTGTTGCTGTTGGAATATTAATTGTCGGTTTAACGAGTATTAAGATCACTTGCTCACAAATAGTGTTGGATTGTGAATATTTCAGACTAACAAATGTTAGATTAATGAGATTTGACAGTGCTTTCAGTTGTTATAAAAACTTAATTCCAGAGAAGAATTGACTCAGCATCCATGAAGATTTAGTCTATTCCTCTGTTCTTTTCATGGTGTACCTGGGATCCGTGCAAGATCGGTGCCTGATGGGTGGGTGGGAGGTTGGAGTTGTTGCTTATACGATACGATAATACTTTATTGTCAGAGCAAGTCTGAAATTTGTTTTGCATCACAGAAGGTACATGGAGAGAAAAAATTGAGAGAATGGAGAAGATCCCTCAAAGTACACGGGGTGGGAAATAGATGTGAAACAGTGTGGTTACGGAAGACAGTGAGTAATAATAATATACCCAGAATAGTGGCAGAGAAATGGAGGGAGTGGAGGGAGGAGTTGGAGAAAGGCCAGTTGCTGGTGAGGGAGAAGTGAAACATTGGTTAAGATTTACATTCCAATGGGAGACTCTGGGGTGGCACGGTGGCGCAGCGTTAGAGTTGCTGCCTTACAGCGCCAGAGACCCGGGTTTGATCCTGACAACCGGCGCTGTCTGTATGGAGTGGGTACGTTCTTCCTGTGACCGCTTGGATTTTCTCCGGGTGCTCCAGTTTATTCCCACACTCCAAAGACGTGCATGATTGCAGGTTAATTGGCTTTGGTGAAATTGTAAACTGTCCCTAGTGCTAGTGTGTGGCACGGACTCAGTGGGCTGAAGGGCCTTTTTCCACACTGTACCTCTAAACTAAACAGAGCCAACAGAATCATTACAATGCAAAGGACGATGTACCTGCATTAAACTTTGTTTAGACCACACTTACAATACAATACAATCAATACAATTAGTTTTATTCGTCACTTGCACATAAAGTGCAAGTGAAATGAATTTGCCAGCAGCGGTACAATGATAAAGAACACACAAAAACACGATAAAAATGTAACACAAACATCCACCACAGCATTCATCACTGTGGTGGAAGGCACAACATTTGGCCAGTCCTCCTCCATTTTCCCCCGTGGTCGGGACCTCAACTCTCCGCAGCCGCTGCTGCGGACATCCAGATGAGTGAAAGTCAAGGTAAGTCCTGAAACGGTGCCTCCCCACCGGAGACCGCGGCTTCAGGTTGGTGTAGGCCGCAGGCCGGCGGTCGAAGATTTAAAGTTCCCGCCGCGCCGCAGCCAGAAGCACCGCAGACTGCAGGGCCGGTGGTCGAAGCTCCACTCCAGGGATCCTCGGCGAGGGACCCCGCTCCTGATGGTAAGTAAGTCCCTGCCGCGACCGCGGTAGAAGTAGGCAGTTGGAGCTTCTTCTTCTCCCGGGTCCTCAACGAGGGATCCCAGGCTGCGGACGCCGCGTCAGCGGATGGAGCCCTACAGACCGCGGCTTCAGGCTGCCGCGGGCCAGCGAACGGAGCGCTCCCCTCCGGCGAGCGCCCGGCGAGAGCTCGCCCACTCCCCACCGAGAGTCGGCGCTGCGCTGCGCCAGCGGCTGAAGCCCCAGGCGCGTATCCGGGAAAGATCTCCGCACCGACCCTCAATGTTAGGCCACGGGGGAGGCGACATGGAAAAAGTTGCCTCTCCGTGGAGGAGGCGACCAAAGCAGCTTCCCCCTTACCCCCCCACACCACCCCCCACACAAAACACACAAAGAAACATTAAAAACATACATTAAAACATGGAGCATTGCGTGCAGTTCTGAATATCTAAAGTCTAAATCCATAATTTGTCTGTTGGGAAATATTTGCTGTATGTCCCAAAGGATGTTCATCATGTTACCTATTCAGCATTTGTAAAATCTTAAAGTGCAAGCTGTGCAGATTGTACAGTTGGTGAAAGCATTTGACTGAACTGAACTGGGGCAATGCTGATGCTCTCATCTCTCCATTCTCACCAGTGTTCACGTGCGACGTACAGACAAAGTGGGAACTGAAGCAGCTTACCACACCATTGAGGAATACATGGCACATGTAGAGGAGCACTACAAGTTCCTTGCTCGCAAGGTGGAGATCGACAAAAAACGGGTTTACCTTGCTACGGATGACCCCAACTTACTTCAGGAAGCTAAGTCAAAGTAAGTAGCCTTGGCGTTATTTATATTGTAAGGTGATTTCTGGAAAAGTTAGAAGCCTGAATGAGGTGAGAGTTGGAGGTGGAGTGGGTGTGAAATGGAAAGGAAGGGGAAGAGAGGAAATAATGCTTTTGTAATGGCCACCTTTGGCATTGTAAAACTTAATGCACCAATGAGGTTCACGGAAAGCATGCACACTGAGTAATAGTATCTTATTCTACATATCTGCCAAAAATAATCGGGTTGCTAGAAAATTAGTTCTGGATGACGACAGTGATTTCACTAATGGACGCCAAGCATTCCTCATTGTATCTGACAGAAACTAAAAATCTAATTTTTTTTTTGCTTTTATCCTTGGCTTATGACTGCAATAATGTTGAAAAGCAATGAGCCAAATCAAGATGCTTGGCAGCTGGCAGTTCTGCAGGGAACCAATGGTTGTCAGCTGATTGCAGCTTATATTTGATTGCTTCACGTGCTCGGCCCAAAGCTGTAGTCTGAAAAAACATAGAGGCTAAATACTCACGCACCTCTCCCCCACGCTCCTCCACTGATCCCACCAATGAACCTCAGAGTGCATCGCTTTCCGTGAACTCCCGCGAATCATAGAGTCTTATAGTGTGGAAACAGGCCCTTTGGCCCAACTTGCTCACACTGACCAACATGTCCCATCTGAAGAAGGGACTCCAAGTTCAAGTGAGTTTATTGTCATGTGCCCCTGATAGGACAATGAAATTCTTGCTTTGCTTCAGCACAACAGAACATAGTAGGCATTGAGTACAAAACACATGAATAAATAAACTGATGAAGTGCAAACAACAGATAATGGGTTATTAATGTTCAGAGTTTTGTCTGAGCCAGGTTTAATAGCCTGATGGCTGTGGGGAAGTAGCTATTCCTGAACCTGGTCAGGACCCAAATTCAACCTAAAATGTCACCCATTCCTTCTTTCCAGAGATGCTGCCTGTACCGCTGAGTTACTCCAGCATTTGTTGTTTATTTCCCATCTAGATTAGTCCTACATGCCTGCGTTTGCACCATATCCCGCTAAACGGCCTATCCATGTACATGTCTAATTGTTTCTTAAACGGTGTGATAGTCTCTACCTCAAATACCTCCTCTGGCAGCTCGTTCCATACACCCACCACCTTCAGATTCCTATTACATCTTTTCCCATTCACCTTAAACTTATGTCCCTTTGGTAAGTGTTACCACACCTAGACTGGCCAGTACTGAGGCATTATTTTCTTACATAAGACCATGAGACATAGGAGCAGAATTAGGCCTTTCTGCCCATCAAGTCTACTCCACCATTCAATCATGGCTGATTTAATTTTCCTTTCAACCCCATTATCCTGCCTTGTCCCCATAACCTATGATACTCTTACTGATCAAGAACCTATCAATTCCCACTTTAAAAATGACTTGGCCTCTACAACCAAGGTTCTTTAACATCCTCATCTCCTTTCTAAAGGTACATTATTTTATTCTGTGGCTGTGCCCTCTGGTCCTAGACTCTCACACTACTGGAAACATCCTCTGCATACTCTATGTAGCCTTTCATTATTCAGTTGGTTTCACGGAGATCCTCCCCATCCCTCTAAACTCCAGCGAGTGCAGTTCTCCGTTTTCCTCCATTGTACATTGCATCCCTTCCTCAGATTTTCACCAGGGACGGCCATGTAAAGAAAGCAACCTATTTGGGGTAAGAGCTAGCAAGGCCTTGGGAAGGACAAGGTTAGAAACATAGAAACATAGAAAATAGGTGCAGCAGTAGGCCATTCGGCCCTTCGAGCCTGCACCGCCATTCAATATGATCATGGCTGATCATCCAACTCAGTACCCTGTACCTGCCTTCTCTCCATACCCCCTGATCCCTTTAGCCACAAGGGCCACATCTAACTCCCTCCTAAATATAGCCAACGAACTGGCCTCAACTACCTTCTGCGGCAGAGAATTCCAGAGATTCACCACTCTCTGTGTGAAAAATGTTTTCCTCATCTCGGTCCTAAAAGATTTACCCCTTATCCTTAAACTGTGACCCCTTGTTCTGGACTTCTCCAACATCGGAAACAAACTTCCTGCATCTAGCCTGTCGAACCCCTTAAGAATTTTGTACGTTTCTATAAGATCCCCCCTCAATCTTCTAAATTCTAGCGAGTACAAACCGAGTCTATCCAGTCTTTCTTCATATGAAAGTCCTGACATCCCAGGAATCAGTCTGGTGAACCTTCTCTGTACTCCCTCTATGGCAAGAATGCCTTTCCTCAGATTAGGAGACCAAAACTGTACGCAATACTCCAGGTGTGGTCTCACCAAGACCCTGTACAACTGCAGTAGAACCTCCTTGCTCCTATACTCAAATCTTTTTGCTATGAATGCTAACATACCATTCGCCTTCTTCACTGCCTGCTGCACCTGCATGCCTACTTTTAATGACTGGTGTACCATGACACCCAGGTCTCGTTGCATCTCCCCCTTTCCTAATCGGCCACCATTCAGATAATAGTCTACTTTCCTGTTTTTGCCACCAAAGTGGATAACCTCACATTTATCCACATTATACTGCATCTGCCATGCATTTGCTCACTCACCCAGCCTATCCAAGTCACCTTGCAGCCTCCTAGTATCCTCCTCACAGCTAACATTGCCCCCGAGCTTCGTGTCATCCGCAAACTTGGAGATGTTGCATTCAATTCCCTCGTCCAAATCATTAATATATATCGTAAATAGCTGGAGTCCCAGCACTGAGCCTTGCGGTACCCCACTAGTCACTGCCTGCCATTGTGAAAAGGACCCGTTTACTCCTACTCTTTGCTTCCTGTCTGCCAGCCAGTTCTCTATCCACATCAATACTGAACCCCTAATACCGTGTGCTTTAGGTTTGTATACTAATCTCTTATGTGGGACCTTGTCGAAAGCCTTCTGAAAGTCCAGATATAACACATCCACTGGTTCTCCCTTATCCACTCTACTAGTTACATTCTCGACAAATTCTATAAGATTCGTCAGACATGATTTACCTTTCATAAATTCATGCTGACTTTGTCCAATGATTTCACCACTTTCCAAATGTGCTGCTATCCCATCTTTAATAACTGATTCTAGCAGTTTCCCCACTACCAACGTTAGACTAACTGGTCTGTAATTCCCCATTTTCTCTCTCCCTATCCTCCAAGGGACCTACATTTGTTTTAACTAATCTTTTTCTCTTCACATATCTATAAAAGCTTTTGCAGTCAGTTTTTATGTTCCCTGCCAGTTTTCTTTCATAATCTATTTTCCCTTTCCTAATTAAGCCCTTTGTCCTCCTCTGCTGGACTCTGAAATTCTCCCAGTCCTCTGGTAGGCTGCTTTTTCTGGCTAATTTGTACGCTTCATCTTTTGTTTTGATACTATCCCTGATTTCCCTTGTTATCCACGGATGCACTACCTTCCCTGATTTATTTTTTTGCCAAACTGGAATGAACAATTGTTGTAGTTCATCCATGCAGTCTTTAAATGCCTTCCATTGCATATCCACCGTCAACCCTTTAAGAATCAATTGCCAGTCTATCTTGGCCAATTCATGTCTCATACCCTCAAAGTTACCTTTCTTTAAGTTCAGGACCCTTGTTTCTGACTTAACAATGTCACTCTCCATCCTAATGGAGAACTCAACCATATTATGGTCACTCTTGCCCAAGGGGGCACGCACAACAAGACGGCTAACTAACCCTTCCTCATTACTCAATACCCAGTCTAGAATAGCCTGCTCTCTCGTTGGTTCCTCTACATGTTGGTTTAGAAACCTATCCCGCATACATTCCAAGAAATCCTCTTCTTCAGCACCCCTGCCAATTTGATTCACCCAATCTATATGTAGATTGAAGTTGAAGGTTGAAGCTATAGCCTTGGGATTTGGTGCTGGAGTGGCAAAAGGTAGATAGTCAGAGTCTTTTTTCCCAGGGTGGAAATGTCAAATACTTGAGGGCATAGTTTTCAGGTGATGGGGCAAGTTTAAAAGCCAGTTTTGTAAGTAGAGGATAGTAGGTGCCAGAACATAATACCAGGAGGAAGTACTGGAAGCAGATAAGATTGCACTATTTTAGAGGCACGTGAACAGGCAAAGTAATGAAATGATATTGATCATGTGCAGGCAGGTGCAATTAGTTTAAATTGGGACCATGGTCAGCACCGACATCCTGGGTCAAAGGGTCTGTTCCTGTGCTGCACTGTTCTATGTTCTTTGATGTTTTGGCATCTGAAGAAGGTATGGCTCTTGACTTTGCAAGAGATTACTTTACCTTCAATTGACAAAGATCAGCCGCCAATATCCACTCTCTGAACAGTGACAAACTGACCTCAATGTAGAGCCATAGATTCATACAGTGTGGAAATAGGCACTTCAGCCCAACTTACCCACACCGACCAGCATGTCGCATATACACTAGTGCCACCTGCCTTTGTATTCCTACATTTATTTTTAATTTTATTTCTTTGGAATTTTTTTGTTTATGAAGATGTCAGGAGAGGAAAATATTCTCTGCAATATTTGTTTGAATAATATGCTCGCATAGTTATATGATTTGATATAAAAGAAAACTTGCTGCACATTTTTTCTAACAATTACACATCAGCCTAAAATATTACCAACTCCTGCAGTGTAGGATTCAATTTTCTGCTAGTTCTTTCTTTAGGCTATCAAAGTGGTGTCAAATTAGTGAATACTGAACAGTAGACCATGGATAATAAAACTTGGCAGATGCATTGTTTCTGTAACTATTACCATGGGTGATGAAGAAACTTAATTCTTAACAGGCGTCAACCTTGAGAATGCAAAGTACAATGCTATTGTATATTTCCACAGGATCTACCACATAATTTGAAGTTATTGATATTTTTCCTCAAAATAAGTATTCTCACTTGTTACATAAAATCCTATTGAGGTTATTATTTATAATAGAAAAAAGATTGCCATCATGTGGTGCTTTAACATCTAAGTTGGAAAATGGACCTGCAAGCAATTAACTAGTTTTAAAGTGCAATTTCTAAATGGCTCAGGCAGCTCACAAACATGGCTTACCAAATAGAGGGCACACATTTGGTTCTAATGAGTCATTCTATGCATCAGCTCTTGATTAGTAACGGATGAAATTGGAGCAAATTTAGACTTTAGAGATACAGCGTGGAAGCATACCCTTTGGCCCACCAAGTCCATGCTGACCATTGATCGTCCAGTACACTAGCACAATCCTACACACTGGGGACAATTTACAGATGCCAATTAGCCTACAAACCTGTATGTCTTTGGAGTGTAGGAGGAAACCGGAGCACCCAGTGAAAACCCACGCGGCCACAGGGAGAACGTACAAACTCTGTACAGACAGCACTCGGAGTCAGAATCAAACCCTGGTGCTGTAAGGCAGCAACTATACCACAGTGCCACCCTCTGGGAGTGGGTTGAGAAGATAATTCTATTGTAGAAAGGAAGAAAGCAGATGATATGGGAACAAAACAAATTAAGTCGAGGCACACAGAGAAACAGCTATGGCAAGGGAAAAGAGAATAATGATAAAGAAAAAGAGGCCAATTTCTCATCAGTTTTTGTTCCCCTTTTAGTGTAATAGAATAAGTGATGATGTTTGTTTCCATGTTGTTTCCATACTTAATTCATAATCATAGATCATATAGAAGTTATTTATTATATAGAGAATCTACTTATTCATAAGTCATAAATATTTTGTTAAAGGTTGCAGAATTGATGTTCTAGTTAATCGTTCAATTTTACCACAAAATTGTAATCTCCATATCTTTTTATGATGGGATGTGGGCATAACTATATGTCTTGATTGCACAAACCCACGAGCCCTTAAGGAAGTGGTGGGGAACAACTGCTGCTTTGAACTGCTGCAATCCACAAAGGGCCTATTGGATGTGGTTGAAATATTCAGATACAACGTTAATGAAGGAATGATGATACATTTCCAAGTCAGGATAATATGAAATGTGGAGGAAATCTGCAGGCAGTGGTGTTCCCATTTGCATGATCTGCCTGTCCTCCTTGGTGGTAGAAATGGTAGGTTCACCTGCTGTGTGGCAGTAGCACACCTGAGTAACTTCAGTGCATTTTCAGTTTATTGTCACATGTACAGAGGTACAGTGAAAAGCTTTTGTTGCGTGCTAACCAGTCAGCGGAAATACAATACATGATTACAATTGAGCCATCCACAGAGTATAGATACATGATCACAATCGAGCCATCCACAGTGTACAGATACATGATAAAGTGAATAACATTTAGTGCAAGATAAAGGCAGTAAAGCCCGATCAATGATAGTCTGAGGCTCTCCAATGAGAGATAGTGGTTCAGGACTGCTCTCTAGTTGTGGTAGGATTATTCAGTTGACTAATAACAGCTGGGAATAACCTGTCCCTGAATCTGGAGGTGTGCATTTCTACACTTCTATGCCTTGTGCCCAATGGGAGAGGGGAGAAGATGTAGTGGCCAGGGTGCAACGCATCCTTGTTTTTGCTGGTGGCCTTGCCGAGGTAGCGTGAGGTATAAATTGAGTCAATGGAAGGGAGGTTGGTTTGTATGATGGTCTGGGCTGTGCCCACAACTCTCTGCAATTTGTTGGGGTCTTGGATGGAGCTGTTCCAAAACCATGCTGTGATGCATCCCGATAAAATGCTCCCCAAGGTGCATCTGTCGAAATTGGTGGATAAAGTCCGGTAAAGTCCGATCAAATATAGTCTGAGGGTCTCTTATGAAATAGATAGAAGCTCAGGACTGCTCTCTAGATGTTGGCAAGATGGTTCAGTTGCCTGAAAGCAGCTGGGAGGAAACTGTCCTGCTTGTTAGGAGTGCCCAACCAGCAGATTGCGTTGACAATGGATGGCATTGAGATTCTTGAGTGTTGTTGAAGCTGCACTCATTCAGGCAGGTGCGAGATATTCTATCAAAGCACTGCTGGCTTCAGATGCTTCTTGCTCCATGCATGAAAGAGTCTGCCGTTCCTACATTAGCTTCATAAACAATCTCAGAACCCAGACAACTGAAAAGGAAGCAAGTCTTTCTTGATCCTGAGGTAGTGCGTAATAGAAAAAAGTGAGAGTGAGAGGCTTTGGGGATCCATGAGGTATTTCCAGCTTTAATCTGTTCCTGTAGCTTCAGTTGCTGGATTGTTTATGTTTCAGGTCAGTGGTGCCCCACAAGTAGTGGAAGAAGGGATACTGATGCGCCTATTAAATTCACTCGTTTTGGGAAAGATCATTGCACTTCCATCCCCTCTTTCCCCATCCCCCTTTCTTTCCCCCCTCAGCCCTTCTCCCCTGTGCCCCACCTGGAGTCACACTTATCTCTTCCCCCTCTCCTTCCACTTACATTCCTCCCTCTTGCTTCACAATTCACAACTCTTCATTCCTTTGTCTCTCACCTCCTGTCTCTTCATCTCTGGCCTTTGTCCAACTTGCCGCCTATCACCCCCCCCCCCCCTACCCCTCACCTCACTTGTATCTACCTATTACCTTCCAGGCTTTGTCCTGCCCCATCTCCCTTCCAGCTTTCTCCCCCTCCCACCCCAGCTTCCTCTGCTTAGAATCAGTCTAAAGAAGGGTCTCAATCCGTAATGTCACCTCTTTCTCCTGAGATGCTGCGTGACCCACTGAGTTACTCCAAAACTTTGTGCTTGTTTTTATAAACCAGCATCTGCAGATCATTTTTCAGTTCATTGTGCCTGGCACTTGTATAATATATATTGTCCTTGTCTGAATAATGTCCAAGTCTTATTGGCATGGACATGGCCATGTAGATTTTATGTTCAAAAATACGTATTAATTGTTGGAATATTTCAGCGGTCACCTTCTTCCCCGAGAATCTAAACATAACATTTACACAGTTTATTGAAAACATCAACTCAAGACATGGAATTGCTAAAAAAAAAAGTGTTAATGGCTTAATTTCAAACCATGAGCAAAATGGTGAAACTGAAACATGCAGCCTGATGCTGCAGAAGTAATCGTGGCTGGCTAACTTCACAGAACTTGATTGTGATTTTCATTCAAACTCTCTGCTCTTAATTCCACTCCATCATATTCCTAGACCCTCAGACTATATTCCTAGATGCCAGCAGGATGACATTGTCAATAAGAATTAGAGATTTTCCATCAGATGGCCATCAATTTATAGCATAACCTTTGCTGACTTCAAGTTACACTCCATCTTTGGCATTCTTTTTTATTTAATTAGCTGTACTTTTGTAACCCTGCTCTGCTTTATTATTGGTTTTAGATCCACTGAATCCACTAACACAGTGCTAACAGTGCCTGTAATAAACCACAGGCGAATGTGCACTGGTGCATTTCACAGTGGGATCATATATTGCTTCATTCTGCCTTACACCTGTGGCCTTTAACGTTTTGGTGCATCAATGAATTGCTGTTTCTTTAAGGTTGTTAAGCTGCTCTGAAAGCACTCTTGGCAGTTGATTTTGATAAAAACTGAGGAAGAAGGATCAGCAGATGTCAGACCACGTGCCATGGCTGCTGAGCTGAGCAAGCAGCTCCGTGATTGCAGTTACACCATGGGGGAAGCTGAGATAAATTAGGAAGGAAAGGGTAGCTGATGCAGAATAATATAAGGCACACTCTTGCTGATTTGCTTGAAGTACTTTCTTCACTTTGAGGGCGGCAAGGGTGGTGCATCGATAGAGTCGCTGCCTCACAGCACCAGTGACCAGCGTTTGATCCTGACTACTGGTGCTGTCTGTACGGAGTTTGTACTTTCTCCCCATGAACGCATCGGTTTTCTCCGGGTGTTCTAGTATTCCCCCACACTGTAAAAACATAGTTTGTAGTCAAATTGGCTTCGGTAAAAATTGTAAATTGTCTCTGGCGTGTGGGATAGTGCTAGCATATGGGGATCACTGGTCGAAGTGAACTCGGTGGGCCGAAGGGCCTGTTTCCGAGCTGTTTCTCGAGAGTAAAGATTTAGGATTATGGATTGTGTTTGAGGATTGTGAAAACCTGCTTTTCTAATTTGTTTTTCTAACCTGCAGATACCCAGACTATGAATTCATCAGTGATAACTCCATCTCATTTTCAGCTGGACTACATAACCGATACACAGAGAATTCACTGCGAGGTGTCATTCTCGACATCCACTTCCTGTCTCAGGCTGACTTTTTGGTCTGTACGTTCTCATCCCAGGTATGGCAGCTAAATGAAATCTATCTATACATAACTAAAACTCTGATCTTGTCATCTTCCGGTTTGCATGATTTTTCTATTGTGCAAAAATGGTACATGATAGCGCTATGATTTTTTGCCAGCTCACTCACCGTTCTCCTGTGCTGCGAGTGCACCAAGTTTCGTTCCGATCGGTGGCATAATGTAAAAGTTAGCGAGGTTTAAAAATCTTAAAAAACGCGTGTGTGCAGATCGATCTCCTCTCCTGCCAGTCAGCGCTGCGCGGATTAGTCTCTTCTCCTGTCACTCCCCAGGACGGTCTGCCCCTTCCTGCACCATCGGGTCTTTACTGGAGCTGAGGTTGGCCGGTGGAGGTCTCCAACCGCCCACATGCCGTAGTTGCTGGTGCTTCCGGGCCAAGCCGAGGATCCGGGCCGAGCCGAGGATTCGCGCCGATGGCTGATGCTCCTCTGAGGTCTCGAACCAGACACAACTTTCGGAGGGACTGGAAGCGGCCCAGCCCGGCCCGGAGTCGGAGATGTCACCGATGTCACCAAACGAAAAGCGGAGATTCTGATCCTGGTGGAGGGGAACGACCAGTGACCAGCGCCCGCTGTGAGTCCCCATTGCACTGCCAGTTCCAGCCCTCTGGTCCCCCTCACTGGCTCCTGCCTCCCTTCCCCGTGATATCCCCTTCTCCCCCATGGTTGTTCCCCCGTCTTTTTTCCGAGCTCTCTTCCCCCACCCCGCCCACACACCCCCCTTCCCCCCCACAAACCCCGCCATGCCCACACACCCCTCTCCCCACACAACCTCTCCCCACAACCCCCCCGCCCACACACCCACCTCCCCCCACAACCCACCCCACCCACACAACTCCCTCCCCCACAACCCCCCCTGCATACACACCCATCCCCCCACAACCCACCCGCCCACACACACCCATCCCCCCACAACCCCCCTACACACACCCATCCCCCTACAGCCACCCCCCCCACAATGCCCCCGCCCACACACCCCATACCCCCACAACCCCCTGCCCACACACACACCCCGCCCCACACACCCCCTCCCACATACCCCTCCCACACCCTCCACCCACACCTCCCCCCCCCCGCCCCCACAGCCCTCCCCCCCACTCCCCCACAACCCCCCCGCCCACACCCCCCCTCCCCCCACAACCCCCCTGCCCCCCACAACCCCCCTGCCCCCATTTTGTAATGGCCACGGTTTTCGTACAAGCACTTAAATGTGGCCACATTGGCAGGGACGTTTCAAACAAGTACCAATAATAATAATATATAATAATAATAATAATAATAATAATAATAATAATAATAATAATAATAATAATAATAATAATAATAATAATAATAATAATACATATTATTATAGGTGGCTGTTAACATGGTTAGGTCTGATGTTAGAATTTATTTACCCAAGTGAGTTATTTCCGTATGCTTGGGCAGGTCTGCACGATACCAGGAAAATGGAGCACATTTTGACCCAAATGCCAAGTTATCATCATAAATTAACAGTGTGCACTCACCCTGCTTTGAGGAGAAGGGGATCACGTGGTCCTTTGAAAACAATCACACCACTTTTTTTTTTTTGTTTGTCCCTGTTTGGATATCTCATGTTTTTGTGGTGTGCTCATTGTGGATCCTGTATGATCAAGCTATTTTGTCCAATTTTCTGCCTACACTCAAAGATTATATGGATAGAAGAGATGTTATGCTTTGTTGCTTCTGTGCTAAGCATTTTAAAGCTCATTAATATATATGGCAGCAGAGTGGGGCGTGGTAGAGTTTCTGCCTTACAGTGCCAGAGACCCAGGTTCAATCCTGACCGTGGAGTGACACGGTGGCGTTGAGGTAGAGTTGCTGCCTTACAGTGCCAGAGACACGGGTTCAATCCTGACCACGGCCGCTGTCTGTACAGAATTTGTACATTATACCCGTGACTACTTGGGTTTTCTCCGGGTGCTTCGGTTTCCTCCCACACTCCAAAGATGTACAGGTTTGTAGGTTAATTGGCTTTGGGAAAAATTGTAAAATTGTCCCTAGTGTGGTAAGTATGTGGTGATCGCTTGTCGGCATGGACTTGGTGGGCCAAAGGGCCTATTTTCACGCTGTATCTCTATAGTCTTAAGTAAAGTCTATGCGCTAAGTTTTCCTGAAGGTTTTTACCACTGGTGCCTTTATTTAAACTGGCATCTTCATTATGCCTGTCCTGTCAACCAAGAGCTCGTGTGACAGTTAACAGATCGTCTCTGCTATCATTGATGGCAAGGTCACCCTAGGAAATATTTTATGATAGCCATTTAGAAATTGTTAATTATGATTTTACAAATGGCACTCCTGAATTTGTAACTGTGTACGATTAAATCTGGTTACTGTAGTATAACTGACTGTAAGTGAAAATTATTTTACTCCAGAGATCGCCATGCAAAAGTGAAAGGTGGGAGTCATTGCATTTGTTAATCACTGCATTCTACACAGCACTACATTATGCTGTGCTATAAGACAATGAAGTATACAGCCAGTTCTAGAACCAGTGCAGAGAAGATTCACTCAAATGATCAAAACACAAAGTGCCGGAGTAAATCAGTAGGTCTGGCAGCATCCCTGGAGGACATGGACAGGTAGACTGAACTGCCTGACCTGCTGAGTTACTCCAGCACTTTGTGTCTATCTTCGGTAGACACCAGCATCTGCAGTTCCTTTCTGCACAAGTGGTAGGTGGATGTAGGTGAGGTTTGGCAAGTGGGTGGACAATGGCTAGAAATAAAAAGGAAGCAAAAGGGCATAAGATAAGGAGAGGAGTGAAATGGGAAGCCAGAGGCAGGGATGTAGGTGGAAGGGGAAGGAGAAAAGGAGTGGGGCTGCAGTGTGGCGGGATGGTGGGAGAAATGGGCGCACACCCATTCCTGATTCCTGATTCCTGGATATAAGGAAGGGGTAAACAGGAAAGATTGAATAGAAGGAAGAAACTCTGAAGTTTAGAAGGATGAGAAATTATCCCTTTGGAACATACTGGATTTTGATGAGCTCATTCAGGACAGTTGGTGTAGGGATGTTTCGTCCAGTTGGTGAATCTTCTTCTTGCGTATGGCATGCACAGCCTAAAGTTGTAGGACAACTTGTTCGATTTGATCTTATTTGATTGTGCACGCCGGGTTGATTGCATTCGTCGAAACAGGGCGGACCACGTGAAGGTTATAATCTCCCACCCCAGTTGGTGATTCAAGAACCAGGCTGAGACTCAGGATAAGGGGTGAGGGGGGGGTGCATGGCCACCAAAGACTGTGATGCACAAACATTTTCCTCACTGGTGGGGTGTGAAGCTAACTTGGAGAAGTGCAGAGGCAGAATTCGAGGATTTAAATTGGAAGGAGCATCAAGTATTATAGAGATCAGGAAGGAAAATAGAGTTGAGGTCAACAATGAGATTAGCCTTGATCCTGTTGAATGATGGAATAGGCTTAAGGGGCTGTTCAGCCCACATCTCTGGTTTATTATGTCACAGGTGCTCCTATTCTGGATGGTTTCTGGAGGTGGTTGACACTTAAGCACTCTGATTATATTTATAGGCAATGAATGATGTTCTTGTTTGAGGATAAAACTTAAGCGGATGTTCAATTATCCAAGAATTGAGAAAGCAGGATTGTTAGTATTCACTGTTTTATTCCAAGAACATTGACTAACTGTGGAAAATCTTGAAAGAGCTAAGATATACTTAACATCATAAAGCATGCTTATGTTCTGCTCTTTTTGGTTGTTTTAGGCTTTTTTAGTGTGAATAGGCTGTGTGTAGTCTATCAAATTCATGTTACTGATATTATCATCTTATTGAGAATGAGAATGAGAGTATAACTTGATTCCTCTGGCAAGCAGAATAATTGCCAGACCCATAAACTCTGAAAGGCGAGGAAATCAAATAGAATAGGTTTTTGATAATAAAGTCAGCACTGAGTTGTCAGATGTTACCATCTGACTATTGAATATGGTACACAAGGGAAACCAAAATTATAATCGTGGACCCAAATTTATAATAGATGCTTTAGGAAAAGTATTCAGAGCTGCGTTTAAGTTATTTAACAGTGTCTTGATGCTGATAATTTATTCATAGTCCATGCACTTACAAGCAACACAAGTCTTTTGATGACTTTGTGAAGAGAAGAACTGCAATAGTCTATAATCACATTTGAAGTCACTTAAATTACAAATTTAAAGCAGGCGATTAAATGAAATTCAGGAAAAATGAGCGAATGAATAAAGACTCGAAGGGTAGTGCTGCAGAATAGTTATTTACAGCCAGTAACACTGCGCTTCAACTCATTGGAGCCATGAAGTTTGCTGCTCTTCAAGATACTTTCATGCCAATTCTCATTTGAAGAAATCTTCAGAAGTGTACATTTAATTCTTTAAAGGTACTGCAATCTTAAGGGATGGAAATATGATGCAAATATGCCTGCCATGCCCGAGATAGCGATTGAGTATGAAATCGCTAATAATACATAGAAGAAACTATGTATACCGAAACTTGTGTCGGTGAAGGATGTTTTCAAAAATGTTTGAATTCCCTGCAAGGGAGATGCAAACAATATGTATTGTATCACAGCCTGTGTTGTATTGGAAAGCAAACATGTGAGGAGCAGCTTCACTTCCTCGTGGTTCTCTTTGCCAATTCCTTCCCTTTCATCTCATTATTGAAGAAGAACATTTGAAAGGTGGTGGGGAGACGGCACAGGAGTAGGAATGATTGGTGAGCTCTTCGTAAGAAGCAGCCAGCACGATGGATTTGTTGGCCTCTACCTTGGATGCATCCCGATTTAATGGTACCTGACACTCGGAGATGTCTGGAGTGTACTCCTAGATGATGAATAGTACCAGGTTACAACCACTTCATGCCCTCAACCAGTCTCTACACAATGAACATCAATGGGGTAAGGAGTCCTCTTTTAGCTTTAGCCTTTAGAGATGGAGCATGGAATCAGACCCTTCAGCCCACCGATTCCACGCTGAACATGATCACCCTGTACAATTGCATTGTCCTACACACTAAGAACAATTTACAATTCATAGAAACGAATTAACGTACAAACCAGCACATCTTTAGAATGCGGGAGGAAACCGGAGCACCCAGAGAAAATCCACACGATCTTAGGGAGAATGTACAAACTCTGCACCGATAGCACCTGTAGTCAGGATCGAACCCGGGTCTCCGGTGCTGTAAGGCAGCAACTCTACCGTTGCACCACTGTGCCGCCCATAACCTTGTAAAGGGAAGCTGAAACTGCAGCTGCCCTGAATCCATCATGCCTGGGGCTTATATTTTGTATTTTCCATTTCAGTTTTATTAATTTTAATTAACAGTATTGAAATACATAAAAACACTTCAAGCGATCCATTTAAATAACAAATATCACGAGGAATGTGTGTTGTAGTGTGGTAGAATGCTGCTGACATAGAACATTGCTTTAGGTGATTTAATTTGAATCTTGTTTTGAATAAAGTAAACAAAGAATGACAAAATATTTTGTCTTTCATAATCTCAGGACAAAGTGCTTCGATGTCAAGCCTGAGGACATGTTTAGACAGCTTAATTCAAGCGTAGCTCCAGTCAGTAGGTGCAACAGCAACTTGGAGAGGCGCGAGGATTTTTCCACAAAGTCGCCATTGTCTTTATGAAGTGGCACAGTGAAATGGCACCTTTTAAGGGGGGAAAGATTTAATAAGGACCTGAGGAATAACTTTTATACACAAAGGGTGGTGGGTGTATGGAACGAGCTGCTGGAGGAGGTAGTTGAGGCAGGTTGTGTTGCAATGTTTAAGAAACATTTGGACAGGTAGATGGATAGGACAGGGTTTTAGGGATACGAGTGAAATGTTGGCAGATGGGACTATTGTAGATGGGGCATGTTGGTCGGTGTGGGCAAGTTGGGCCGAAGGGGCCGTTTCTACACTGTGTCTCTCTGTGACTCACCAACCAAGAGACCACCCATCCAGAATGCCGTAGAACTAATACACTTTGTCCATGAAGTTCAAACACTGCATTCTAATCACAGCATAATTATATCAAAAATAACACATTCTATTCTTGGTAATCATAGACTAACGTCACAAAATAAACCGTAGCTATGATTAAATTTGCTATTTCCACACTTCTATTTAAACTGTGGAAGTAAATTGGATGAGGAAGACAGCAAGCTTGCTAATCAAAAATCATTTCATTTGTAAAAAGCAACTTAAGTGGATTTGACAGTCACTTATCATCAGATAAAGTAGTTGGAGTGTTCTGCCAATGAACATTTGAGGATAAATTTGCCTGAATTCAATATGATGAAGATGAGGTTATGACACACATTTATTATTTCACCTTTGAACAAGAATACATATACTTATACAAAAGTATAAAAATGTATCTTTTTTATAAGGATTGGAAATTCTATTTATAATTTATCTTTTTATGAAAGATAGTTGGAATTATTTTAGTGTATTATTGTCACGTGTACCAAGATACAGTGAAAAGCTTTTGTTTGTGTGCTGTTCACTCAAACAAAAGATTGTACATGGTCACAACCAAGCCGTAGAGACATAGAAACAGACATGGCGGTCTAACTTGCCCACACAGACCAAAATGTCCCATCTGCACTCGTCCCACTTGCCTTTTTTTGGGCCTATATCCCTCTAAACCTGTCCTATTCATGTACCTGTCTAAATGTTTCTTAAACGTTGCAATAGTACCTGCCTCAACTACCTCCTCCTGCAGCTCATTCCATAAAGCCACCGGCCTTTGTGTGAAAAAGTTTCCTATTATATCTTTCTTCCCTCACCTTAAACCTGTGTCCTCTGGTTCTGCTCTGGGCAAGAGACTCTGTGCGTCTATCCGATTTATTCCTCTCATGATTTTGTACGCGTTTATAAGCCATCCACAGGGCACAGATAAAGGGTGCAGCATTTAATGCAAGATAAAGTCTGTTAAAGTCCAATTAAAGATAATTCATTGGTCTCCAATGAGGTAGATTGGAGGTCAGAAAGGCACTCTAGCTGATGAGAGACTGTTCAGTTGCCTGATTGTAGCTGGGAAGAAACTGTCCAAGTAGAAAATGTATGAAATATTTGATTAGATGTCAACAGTAAAAAAGGAAGTGTGAAGTGTTTAACATATTTGAAAGTGGAAATACTGCCAGGCCAATTGAAGAATGCCACACATTGGTAAAATAAGTAAGGAAAAAAAATTGGTGATGCCTTGACCATAATGTTTCCATCCCTGTCTGCGGTAGTAGTGCTAGAACATTGGGCACTTGCTTAAGTTGTACTGTTTTAAACGGGAGGAAGCGAACACCACATAAATACTGACCAATTAGTTTGACTTCTGTGCTTGGCAAATCAATGAAATCAATTCTGAAGCACAGTATAAACCTTCATTAAAAAAGATGCAGATTAATCAAGAAGAGTCAGTGTGAATATGTCAAAGGAAGGTCATGTTTGACTAACAATTATGTTTTTGAAGAGTTCAGCGGGAAGCTTAATAAGGGAACTGCATTTGCGGTAGTCTGTACTGACATGAATGATTAAGTGCCTGTATCAACATCCTGCATGACAATATGTTCAACAAAGGTGAATTTGCAGGGGATCCAAGAAAAGGACTTGGAAAAGAGTTTGAAAAGCAACTTCAGGGCGGGTATGAATCAGAGGGTAATAGTCTTAGGACTTGTTACCAGTGAGATCTCCAAGGTTCAGTGCTCAGTTCCTTGATTGTGTTGTGCACAATATTGATTTGAACCTAAACACAGGGTCATGATAAAGATGTTTGCAGATGTACAGAAATGAGCTGTGACTATCGGGGAGGAATAAAGCTTTCAACTAAGAGTTTTGCTTGAATGCACAGGATATTACCCAGGGTAGGGGAATCAAGAACCTGAGGACATAGGTTTAAGGTGAGAGGGAGAGGGTTTAAAAGGGACCGGAGGGCAATTTTTTCACTCTGAGTGTGGTAGGTATAGGGAATGAGTTGCCAAAGGAGGTAGTTGAGATGTACACTAACAACATTTAAATTACACTTGAACAGGTACATGGGTAGGAAAGGTTTAGAGCGATATGGACCAAATGCAGGGAAATGGGGCTAGCTTAGATGGGGCATCTTGGTCGCATGGACAAGTTTGGCCAAAAGGCCTATTTCTGAGCTGTATGACTATGACAGTCAGTGATGGTCTGGGCAATAAGGAGGCAAATGGAATTTAATGCAGAGAAGTGTGAAGATTTGTGGAAGTGCATCAAGGCAAGGGAATACACAAATGACATTAGATGATGAGATGGGCATTGAACTGTATGCATTTGAAAAGGAAGGGAGAAATATTAAATAAACTAATCAAGCAAAAATAAAACTGAGATCACAATATGTTCCATCCATACACTTTCAAAGAATCTAAAAAATAGAGAGGCAGAAATTGATAGTAATTTTAATAATTGGTTGGAAAAGAGTATGGTGCCAAATGACTGGTTGGTAGCTAATGTGATACCACCATTTAATGTGGGAAATGGGCAGAGTCCTCAGAGTTACAGACCAGTCAACTTAAGATCATTGTTAGGAAAAAGTAATGAAATCCCCAATAAAGGGGAAATAGGAAGTGAAAGGTATAACAATAAATCAGCACCATGGATTTGGCAAGTGATAATCTTGCTTATTCAAGACCCTTCTACAGACTCAAAACTATGGATACTATGGAGACTTGCAAATAGTAAATGAAGCTTCTCAAATAGTAAATAATTCGTATTTTTTTCATTTGTCTTTTCCAATTCTCTCTCAAAGAAGTATTTTTCTTCATTTCACTTTCCCTGTCTGGTTAGACCTCACTTTGCCGTACTCTGCTTCTCACTCGCAATCCTTAAATGTGATGGAAAATAGCTGTAGCTGAAGAGTGAAAAAAATCTCCCAACTTGTGCAGTTCACATTGAGATAGCCCGCACCAGACAATTCATCTGTTTTCTGTTCATCACACCATTGTTAGCCCTTTCATTCCAGAATGTATTAAAATGTAAATACCATCATCTATATCTTTCCTTTACGACAAATAGCTTATGGTCAGTAAATTGAAACAATAACCTTGCTAATAGCAACAATGTAACATTGAGAGTTTCTCACTCAAATTTATTCGGAGCAGCTTTCTTCATAATTGACTCCAGGAGATTAAATTCATGATCTGCCTGCTTCAAAAAAAAACTCTTGAAGCTGTCCCTGAATTTCAATGGTGTTTTGTCCATTTCAAGGCTTAAAATGTCCTCATTTGACGTTTCATTTTGTGAGAGTCATCACATGGGAAACAAGTAGATGCAGTACAGTGGCACAGTGGCAGAGTTGCTGCCTTACAGCGCCAGAGACCCGGCTTTGATTCTGACTACAGATGTTGCCTGCACGGAGTTTATACATTCTCCCTATGAATATGTGGGTTTCCCCGCGAGAGCTCCAATTTCCTCCCACACTCCAAAGGTTTGTAGGTTTGTACCTTCTTACTGCCTATTGTGCCTCCTGGCATGTAGAGCAGCAACAAAGGTCCTCTACTCCTGTCTGTTCTGGGCTAGCTTCTGGGCACTACCCCAGGTCAGGTCAATTGCTTTCATTTCCTCCTCTACAGTTCGACGCCAGGTGGTTTTGGGTCTCCCTCTTTTCCTTTTCCCTTCCAGTGTCCAGAGCAGGGCTATTCTTGGGTTGCTGTCTGGTTCTCCATCCTAGCATCTGTCGATAGCCCTGGAACTAGGGGTCACAGTTTAAGGATAAGAGGGAAGTCTTTTAGGACCGAGATGAGAAAATCATTTTTTACACAGAGAGTGGTGAATCTGTGGAATTCTCTGCCACAGAAGGTAGTTGAGGCCAGTTCATTGGCTATATTTAAGAGGGAGTTAGATGTGGCCCTTGTGGCTAAAGGGATCAGGAGGTATGGAGAGAAGGCAGGTACAGGATACTGAGTTGGATGATCAGCCATGATCATATTGAATGGCGGTGCAGGCTCGAAGGGCCGAATGGCCTACTCCTGCACCTATTTTCTATGTTTCTAAGTCCATTACGCCAAGTAGTGCTGATTCCTTCAGTTGCTGTTTCTGTAACATATTTGTTTTACGAGACATGGTTGTTAGCCCTGTGCTCAACCTCAAACCTGGAGGACCAGAGGATTACTCTTTGTCTCGCCTCTCCCCTTTGACCTGTCCAGCATGGGAGATCCTAACAGGAGACGAATCTCTCGCTGTCATAGCTCTAGGGGTCACTGAGCCACACAAGCTCCCCGAACACGACAAGATTGCAATCCAACGAGGAGTGTAGGTTTGTAGATTTCATGTATATTGTCCCAAGTTTGTAGAGTAGAACAAATGTCGGGGTGTGATTGTTCGTTGGCGAGGACTCAGTGGGCTGATGGCCTAATTCCACGCTGTATCTCTAAACTAAACTAAAGTAACCAATGTGGTTGCTGTTCTGTTTCAATAAAAATATCTTTCAATAATGACTCTAAGTGCTGGAATAACTCAGCGGGTCAGGTAGCATCTCTGGAGAACACGGACAAGCGACGTTTCGGGCCTGAAGAAGAGTCCTGACCCAAAATGTCACCTATCCATGTTCTGCAGATGCGCTGCCTGATCTACTCAGATACTCCAGCACTTTGTGTCCTTTTTGTAAACCAGCACCTGCAGTTCCTTATGTCCACATTTCAATAAATGAGTGAACATTTTTGGGGGGAGAAGTTAAGAAAGAGAATTGAGATTTCTTCTGCATGTTAGCTTAATTTAAATCCTCCAAGTGTTTAATAGTGAGAAGATTTAAGGTTTTTACCTTAATAGCAACGATAACATTTCACCTCTTTTGGGAAATAATGCTTCATTTCAAGCTTTGGGAACAAGGCGAAGAATGAATAATGAGAGCTATAAAATGAAGACAATAAGTACAGTGAGCTGAGAAAGCGAATGACCAAAGTTTATTCCTCTTCTCTTCAATTGTTTTTATTTATTTGTTGTTCCAGGAAATAATTTGTCACATTAGACACTGCTATAACGACAACCCCCCCCCCCCCCCACAACCATCTTCCCACATTCTCCCTTTAAATCCATCCCTTGCCTGCATTAACCCTCTGCTTCAGATTTTATGCATGTGAAACTTTTCACCATCAAATCTGAAATTGTACTGCAAAATGACTGCAGTGTTTTTGTGATTAATGCATCTGTCCTCCTTGATGCTATCAAGTCTCTCTTAACCAGAACATCTATCTGCAATACTTTCTGCTCATCCACGTTCACTTAACTAGTCTCAGGCGAGTAAATATTCTCAAGCACAGCTCTGTCCTGATGAAGAGATTATGTCAAATGGTAAAGTTTCTCTTTGTTTTTTATATTTACTTTAATGGCAAGTTTCAAAATTCAGTTTATGGCAGTTTTGACAGGTACAATGGTTGTAAATCAGTCAAATAAATTATGCCCATTTCCCATTTCAATTGAAATGGCTGCAGATTTAAACTTCAGATTTTAGAGATACAGCACGTAGTCTCTGGCGCTGTTAGGCAGCAGCTCTATCGCTGAACTATTGTGCTGCGACTTCCAAAGAGAACCAATTCCTGAAGCTTGTGGGTAGAAAAATTATTGTTTGATTTTCCTACCAAGCATCTTGTGTCATGTCAGAAAATGTATGCATAGTTTATGCACAGAATATGGAAAAACAACAATGAATCACAAATTGTTCTTTTTCCTATGTAACTGCATTAAAAAAAGGTTCAGTGGAGACCAAATCTGTTTTAATATCATCAAAGATTATGGTTAATATTAAAATGGGATTGCACACCCCTTTTGACGGCAGTCTTTGCAGTCGCTTCATTGCTACACATCACAGAGGGTCAGTGCAGACAAAAATAAATTCAGTTCAAAAAGACTAGAAACACTCAGCACGTAAAGGGCATTGGCAGGAAGAGAAACATGAAGCATTACATGATGGAAACAAGAAATTGCAGGTTCTGGTGTACAAAAAAGACAAAATGCTGGAACAGGTCATGCAGTATCTCTGGAGAACATGGTACTTAAAATTACAAGTCTGGGACCCTTCATCAGAACCAGGAAAGAGACAAGACAAGGTGTCGTTTTGGGTCTGAAAACGGATCTTGAACCAAAACTTCTCCAATCCATGTTCTCCAGAGATGCTGCCTGACCTGCTGAGTTACTCCAGCACTTTGTGTCCTTTTAAGAGATCAGAGGTTGGTTCTTAGCAGCAGAGAATGTGAGGAGGAAATCAAAATGAATAGAGAATACCTTTGAGGGGGTTGAGATCAAATAATTTAACGTAGCAGTTGGACTAAGAAGCTTAAGCTGATCCTAACTGCTACTTCACCTGCTGCATTCAGTCATTCCTTCCTGGAGGTATAAATCTCAGTTTTTTACAAGGTGAATGCAGTCGGAAGACTGCACAGAATAGTGAATATTGAAGATGGAAAAGAACTGAAAGCTCAGATTTCTACCACAGCCATGAGCAATCTTGAGTCGACGCAGCCTATTATTAGAAGCTGACTTGTTTGATAGAAAAACATTTGGTGAAAAGCAGTAAGACACTTTTGGCAACGACACAGGAATGATAAAGTACAGCTGGGAAGTTCTTGTAGCTGAGGTGACATCTGTAGAGAAACTGAGTTAATCTTTCAGCTCTTTGCCCTTTCAGAAGAATTGAAAAATAAATAAAAGATTTAACCATTTTCGAGTGGAACCGTTTTGGTTCGATTCAACCTAAACTAAAGTAATAGGTTTGTAACATGTTGGGGTGGGTTGAGGGCAGTGGTCCCAACAGGTGGAATTAAGGAGTATTAAAGAATGTACGCTGGCACATGGCAAGTGTCAATGGTCATAATACAAGTAAAATAAGAAAATGTGGGTGTTGAGGTAGAGTAAATGGAAACAGCAGAATTAATTGGAGCATCAGAATTAACGGACGCATCAGAATTAATGGACGCATCAGGTGTCTGAAGAAATAATAAACCAGCTCAAAATAAGAATCAATAAGCCATCTTTTATATAACGCCTTTATAGGTGTTGTAACTGAGTCGCACAGAGACTGAGGCTGACAGATGCAAAAGGTCTTTATTCAGCACAGTTTGACTCCTCTTCTGGCACTCAATGGTACACTGATGTTTTATACTTTTCAAACACAAAGATAACAGTAAGCATTTAATTGCAGTTTTGATGGTTATAATTACCCACTTAACTTTAACATTTTAAATGCATGTGGGTAACTTTGCAGGGTTATACTTTTACAGTGGGAGCACTTTCCTACTGGCAGAACCTCTTTAAATATTAAATATTAATGGCTGGTCTGAGGGGTTTTGACTGAAAAATGCCAGACCCTCAAAATATATTACTTTTGTTCAGTTCATATTGAGCGAGGGCTTGCTGGATATATAAACAGTTAGAATATTAATTGACGAAACAGACCTGGGGCAGTGAATTCCATAAATTAACCACCCTCTGGGTGAAGAAGTTCTTCCTCATCTCAGTTTTAAAAGAGCCCCCCCTTATTCTGCAACTATGTCCCCTAGTTCTAGTTTCCCCGATCATTGGGAACATCCTCGGTGCATCCACCCGATCAAGGCCCCTCACGATCTTATATGTTTCAATGAGATCGCCTCTCATTCTTCTAAACTCCAAAGAGTAGAGTTCCAGCCTACTTAACCTTTCCTCATATGTCAATCCCCTCATTGCAGGAATTAATCTTGTAAACCTTCGCTGCACTGCCTCCAGGGCTAGTACATCCTTTCTTAAGTATGGACCCCAGAACTGTACACAGTATTCCAAATGTGGTCTCACTAATACTGTGTACAGCTGCAGCAAGACCTCCGTGTTTTTATACTCAATCCCCCTAGCAATAAAGGCCAAAACTCCATTGGCCTTCCTGATTGCTTGCTGCACCTGCATACTAACTTTTAGTGATTCATGTACTAATACCCCTAGATCCCTTTGCGTTGCATTACAACGCAGCTCCTCCTCATTTAGAAAATAACTTGCCCTATCATTTTTTTTCCCAAAGTGAATGACTTCACATTTATTAGTATTAAATTTCATCTGCCAAGTTGTTGCCCACTCACCTAGCTTATCTATATCCTTTTGCAGACTCTTCCTATCCTCCTCATCCCCTACTTTTCCTCCCATTTTTGTATCGTCCGCAAATTTTGATATATTACACTTGGTTCCCTCCTCCAAATCATTTATATAAATTGTGAACAACTGGGGTCCCAGCACCGACCCTTGCGGAACCCCGCTAGTTACCGGTTGCCATCCCGAGTATGAACCATTTATCCCCACTCTCTGCTTCCTATTTGTTAGCCAATCCTCTACCCATGCTAATATATTACCCCCAATCCCATAATTTTTTATTTTTAGCAATAGTCTCTTATGTGGCACCTTGTCAAAAGCCTTTTGGAAGTCCAAGTATACCACATCCACCGGTTCCCCTTTATCCACCCGGGTTGTTACTTCCTCAAAGAATTCGAGCAGATTCGTTAAACAGGACTTCCCCTTCACAAAACCATGCTGGTTCTGTCCGATGAAGTCATGTTTATCCAAGTGCCCCGTTAGTGTTTCTTTAATAATTGTCTCTAACATTTTACCCACCACCGATGTTAGACTAACCGGTCTATAGTTACCCGCCTTCTGTTTACTTCCTTTTTTAAATATAGGTGTTACATTGGCCATTTTCCAATCCACTGGGACCGTTCCTGCCTCCAGGGAGTTTTGGAAAATTATCACCAATGCATCCACAATCCCCACCGCTATCTCCCTCAAGACCCTTGGATGTAATCCATCAGGCCCAGGGGATTTATTCTCCTTCAGTCTCATTAATTTCCCTAATACCACCTCCTTGGTGATCTTAATAGTATTTAGCTCCTCCATTCCTACCGCCCCCTGTTTATCCAGCGTTGGAATATTTTTTGTGTCTTCTATGGTGAAGACTGATACAAAATACTCATTTAATGCCTTTGCCATTTCCATGTTCCCCACCAACAACTCTCCAGTCTCACCCTCCAATGGACCAACGTTCACCTTAGCCACCCTTTTTCTTTTTATATAGCTATAAAAACTCTTACTATTAGTTTTTATGTTGTTCGCTAAATTCCTTTCATAGTCTATTTTCCCCGTCTTAATTAATCTCTTAGTTATTTTTGCTGACCTTTAAATGCTTCCCAATCCTCTACCCTCCCACTATCTCTGGCTACCTTATATGCCCTTGCCTTCAGCCGAATACTATCCTTTATAGTTTTACTGAGCCATGGCTGACTGTTCTTACCCTTACCCCTTTTTTTCTTCATAGGAATAAATTTTTCTTGAAGGTTATACAGTATACCCTTAAACGTACACCACTGCTCATGTACCGTCTTATTCTTGAGTCTGCTATCCCAGTCAACTTTGATCAGCTCAGTCCTCATACCTTCATAATCCCCCTTATTTAGACTAAGCACCCTAGCCTGAGTTTCAACCTGCTCCCCTTCTATTTGAATATGGAATTCGACCATATTGTGGTCACTTGTTCCCAACGAGTCCCTAACTATGACATTTTTAATTAATCCTGCTTCATTACACAGGACCAGATCCAAGATTGCCTCCCCCCTTGTCGGTTCGGTGACATACTGTTCTAGGAACCCGTCTCTAATACATTCTATAAACTCTTCCTCTAGTCTACCCTGCCCAGTTTGGTTTGCCCAATTAATATGAAAATTGAAGTCCCCCATGATTACAGCAGTTCCCTTTTTACATGCGTCAACTATTTGCAGATTTATGTTCTGACTAACAGCGTCACAGCTATTTGGAGGTCTATAAATTACACCCACTAGTGTTTTTTTCCCCTTATTATTCTCTATCTGTACCCAAGCTGTTTCACTATCCTGATCCTTCAACGCAATATCCTTCCTCTCTATTGCCGTTATTCCCTCCCTTATTAAAAGGGCCACCCCTCCTCCCTTTCTTTCCTGTCTATCTTTCCTAATTGTCGAGTACCCCTCTATATTTAACTCCCAGTCCTGATCTCCTTGCAGCCATGTCTCCGTAATGGCCACGATATCATAACTATATATACTTAATTGCACCGTTAATTCATTTATCTTATTACGAATACTCCGTGCATTTAGATAAAGCACTTTCAGATGATTTTTACTACCCTTCCTTTCCGTTTTTGCCCCTTTTACATCTAGATCTTTATCTTCACAAATTCTGTCTCCTGTCACATTTTGAATTTCCGCTTCCCCACTGATACCCTGCTCTATTTCCTCTACCCCTGCCGTTATTACCCCCCTTGATACCTCCCCCCCGCTACTTAGTTTAAAGACCTCTCTACTGCCCTAGTTATATGATTTGCCAGGACCCCAGTCCCAGCACCGTTCAGGTGAAGTCCGTCCTTACAGAACAGATCCCCCCTGTCCCAGTACTGGTGCCAGTGGCCCAAGAAACCAAACCCATTATTCCCACACCAGTCTTTGAGCCACGCATTTAGCTTTTTAATTTTACGTACCCTCGCCGATTTGGCCCGTGGCTCAGGTAGCAATCCGGAGATCAGTACCCTCGAGGTTCTGCTTTTTAATTTATTCCCTAACTGCTCAAACTCCTTCAGCAGATCCTCCTTCCTCGTCCTTCCTATGTCATTGGTCCCCACATGGACCACGACCACTGGATCCTCCCCCTCCCTCTGCAAATTTCTCTCCAGCATCGCAGAGATATCCTTAACCCTAGCACCGGGTAGGCAACACAGCCTTCGGGACATGTTCTGCTGGCCGCAGAGAACCTTATCTACCCCCCGAATAATACTATCCCCTATCACTACGGCATTTCTTCTAACTCCCCCCTCTTGAATGGCCTCCTGATCCACGGTGCTGCAGCCAGGTTGCTCATCCCTCCCACAGCCCCTGATCCCGTCCTTACATTGAGTAAGAGCCTCGGTCATGCTCATGTCCTGAACAGTGTAATAATTGGTGAGGATATTTCATTTAGTGATGTGATAATGGCGGAGGTGGCCACTTAATACCCTAACCCAGGGGCCTCCAAACTTTTCAGAATAAGGACCACATTATATATTTGGCACATTTTTTGCGGGCCGTAGGTAAAAAATAAAGTTATGTCAGTTTTATAAATTTAATGAACTCAAAAAAGCACTTAGGTAAAACAAATGGAAGAAATTCAAAACAAAACATAGTCATCAACCAAGGTTAAACTTTAAGGTGAGGGGTGTGTGAATTAATTTATATACACACACTTACCGATTCCCCACCGAGAGGGTTTGTTGCAGCATGGCTAAACCCTCCCCTCCCCACAACAACCTGGCCCTCCTCTCTCTCTCTCCCCCACCCACAGCAACTCCAACCAAACCTGATGGAGTAAACAGTGACTTGCCCTAACAGACAGCGACCAATGGAAGCGGGGAAAGCAGCCTTACCTGGGATAGTCTAAATATAAATGTTTAAAAGGCTCTGAAGACTGCATCCAAACTAGAGATTTCTTATTAATGGAGCACTCAAGTCATTCTGTAGTTAGATGACCGTCAAGTGGAAGAGGAAAGTGAGCGTGAATGCGTATCAGTAATTAACACATCTATCTGTACTATTCCATCAAATGGCTGTGCGATCAGTTCAATGTATAGGTACAGCATTGTATGGGTTGATGCAGAATTGCTCAGCATGTGGTATATTCCACTGGGATTCGATTCCCAGGCATGTTATTTTCAATAGACTTTTAATTTTAGTTTCTCTGCACCCAATTTCCCACATTAATATTTAGCATAAACTCCTGACAAACACCTTCGACAAACACTGCCTTGACACATTCATCTGCAGCAACATCGCCACTTATACACCAACCTACAATAAATGCATGGCCATTTGATAGATCAACAGGTTTCTCTGACATAATTTACCCTTTGGCCCAACAAATACAACAAGGTCATTGGTCCGCGAATAATTGATCTTTTCCCTTTTTTCCCCACAGTCAAAATGTTGGAGAACCTGCCTTTTGTAAAAAAATATGAGGGATTTTAAAAACAGCTGCAATAATTTGTTATGTTACAGTTGTACAAGATAATTGTACAACAGTCTTAAGTTGTTGTCATATAGCACCAGAGTGCCGGGTTCGTTCCTGAATACGGGTGCTGTCTGTACGGAGTTTTACGTTCTCCCAGTGACCTACATGAATTTTCTCTGGGAGCTCCGGTTTCCGCCCACTCTCCACATACTTACAGGTTTGCATAGGAAGGAACTACATATGCTGGTTGTACACCGAAGATTTGTAGATTAATTGGGTTGGTATAATTGTCCCTAGTGTGTGTGCGTGTGTAGGATAGTGTTAGTGGTGGTGGTGGGGGTGGAAGCGAGTGAAGGACCTGTTTCCACGCTGTATCTCTAAAGTTTAGAGCAAACTGACGTGTATGTTCCCGCGCTACCACAGAACCCGCTAAATAACCCGCCGCACGAAACGTGTTAAGAGCTTGCTGCGAGCCGGATAAAATCTCATGGCGGACCGCATGTGGCCCGCGGGCCATAGTTTGGCGATCCTTGCCCTAACCTGATCGCTTCACTGGACTTTCAGTGATGGCTGATTACCAGAAGCTTTGAATTTATTTATTGTCTTGCCTCGTCACAATGGTACAAGATCAGGATGTCCCACCTCAATCGGCTGCAAGTGTCAATGGATGTTACACTGTTTGATAAAGTATTATTATAAAAGTGTCAATAGAAGTGATTGCTTGGTCAATTTACAAAGCTAATTTTCTTAAACATAGTTATCCAGCAGCTTGTACAGGCACTCCCCTTTTTATGTAAGGCTTATGTTCCGTGAACCATTACATGTCACATTTTACATCAGTCAGAATCACCAACTCTCGCCATTGGGGCACCTTCTGTGGCACACGGCCTTCTGGGTAAACACCTCTGCCTTTGCTGGCTTGTTCCTCGATGTAAAGTTGAGTGATCGTACAGTGCTGTGGAAGTTATAAACTGACTTGATTACACTAGTATAGAATTGTTTACGTAAACAGGAGTCGCCTGTTGTGTAAATTGGGGAATGTCTGTAATTGTGGACACAATTGTGTCTGTTTTTATTACTGAGGGAAGGTTTCATATAAAACAGTACATTTAGAAATCTGGTTCTTCTTTGAATAAACTGACTGCTCCCCCCGTTTCATAACTCCTGAGCCATGCTTCATACCTAATTTCCCCAATCCAACTGGAGTGTTATCAGTCAAAGATTGAGAAGACATTAGAACAAGTACCTAAAGCATAGAACTGAAGAAATGGTAGCTGTGGTTGGTGCTATGTCCTCAGAATTGCTCTGCCATTTAATGAGATCATGGCTGATTTGTTCTCTGCTTCAGCTCCACTTTCCTGTCTATTGCTCAGAATTCTGTTCTATTCTGTCTATGACTAAAGATCACTCCAGCTTTCAGTGTATTCAATGATTCAAACTTCATTTATCTGAACTTTCCACCTGACAAAGGGAACAACGTTGTGTCACCTCATTCATTCAGGCTGCAGCAATATCATTTTGTCCTAATACCTTTCAGGAAAATCCTCCCCAGCGACCTGCTAGAAGGATGCCGAGCTCGCGACTCAATCCTCCTGAGTGTTGCATCTTTCGTGCAGCTGGGCCCAGAAATTCATTCCTGCTCAACAACACTGAAGGCAATATTTAGCAGTATCAGTGTGTCGGTCTTAATAATTCATTGCATTAAAGTCAACAGACCTGAATCTCTAAAACATAGTACAAAGTGCTGGTGCTGCTGTAGGAAACGTTTACAGCTAATAGCCAGGGAAGGATTCCTCAGCGACAGCACTGATTTCAGCTCTTGGCTGCTTTTTTTCTCAGTAGATATAGGTGCCTTCCCCAATGCTGGTGTTTCACTCTGATTAAAGACGTGAGAATTCAGATTAAATCATGCAGATTGACAATGTTTATTTCTTTCCCTTGAGCTTTGTGCCCTTTTATGATGGATTCACGAATATTTCAAGTTTGCCATCATATTTTTCTGAATCATCTTTAACTGAAAGGTATATGGATTGTGATGCTTCCATTAAGATTCGTTGGGCAGTAAACACAATGCAGTGCTGTTCTATATGACTTGGCTTTTTGCACTATAATTCTTTTTTCCTTTCACTCCATTTTGCTATTTAAAAGTATTATTCCTTCAACTGATAAAACACATACTGCTTTTTAAAAGTGGGCACAAGTGCGTTCAAAGGTTCTGGGAGCAGAATTAGGCCATTTGGCCCGTGTAGTCTACTCCACCATTCAATCATGGCTGATCTATCTTTCCCTCTCAACCCTATTCTCCTGCCTTCTCCCCATAACCTCTGATATCCGTACTAATCAAGAATCCGCCAATCTCCGCCTTAAAAATATTCATTGATTTAGCCTCCACAGTCGTCTGTAGTTAGGAATTACGCATATTCGTCACCCTCTGACTAAAGACCACATATTCACCAACCTCTGATGAAAGAGTCAGTGTCCTAAATTGTCCAATATGTATGTTGGTCAGTGGGACTTGGTTTTGTTTAGAGATACAGCGTGGAAACAGGCTCTTCGTCCCACCGAGTCTGTGCCGACCAGCGATCCCCGCATACGAACACTATCTGCACACACTATGGACAATTTACAATCTCACCAAGCAATTAGCCTGCAAACATGTATGTCTTTGGAGTGTGGGAGGAATCCGGAGCTTCTGGAAAAACCACGCAGGTCACGGGGAGAACCTACAAACTCCATATAGACAGCACCCATAGTCAGGATCAAACCCGGGTCTCTGGCGCTGCAAGGCACCATATCTACCACCGCCCACTTGCTGTTCTAAATCAGCGAATCAATAAATGCCCAGAGAGGACAATCAAACCAACGACAGCACAGTGTCACAGTGGTAGAGCTGCTGCCTCACAGCACCAGAGACCCAGGATCAATCCTAACTATAGGTGCATTCTGTGCAGAGTATGTATGTTCTCCCTGTGACCCCGTCGGTTTCCTCCCATATTCCAAAAATGTACAGGTTAATTAGCTTCTGTAAATTGCCCCTAGTGTGCAGGATGCAAAAGTGGGATAACATGGAACTAGTGTGTGGTTGATCAATGGTCAGCATGGACTCGGTGGGCAGAAGGGCCTGTTTCCATGCTGCATCTCCAAACTAAGCTCGAAACTAAACTAAAATATTTTTTATCTGTCAAGGGTAGAGGAGTCTAATACTGGAGGGCATACATTTAAGATAAGTGGGGAAAGATTTAAAGGGGCTCTCAGAAGGAAGTTCACACAGTGGATGTATGAAAGAAAATGTCCCAGGAACCGATGGAGGGGAGTACATGGAACTAGTGTAGATAGATAGATGTCTAAAACTAGAGAGCACAAGTTTACGGTGAGACGGAGGAATTAAAAAGATATCTGAGGGGCAAATGTTTTACACAAAGAGATGTTGGTATTTGAAATGAGATGCCAAAGAAGGTGGTAACATTAAGAACAGTTACAACTTGAAGAAGCATATGGACAGCATGACTAAGCAAGGCATAGATGGATGCGGAATTAATGTAGGCAAATTAGATCGGTAGAAATCGGTATGATGGTCAGTATAAACATGATGGGCTGCAGGATCTGATTCTATGCTGTATAACTCTGGATTGATTTTGCAAGTGAGAGCAAATGAATTTAGAGCCATTACTAACAGAACTACAAATCTGTGGTTTTAATGCCAGCCATCTCATTCTTGGCAGTCCTGTAAATATCTGGTCTACATTTTCATGATTAATTCACTTTAACGGAATCTCACCGTCCCTTGAATTAGCATCACTGCCTTGGTCCGTTGAAGGTATGTAGTATTGTCGAAGGCATCATTGACATGGTGCATAGGGTGAGTATGTGAGTTCTAATGAAATACACAAATATTGAAATATTTTGCTTCTTTTATGGAGAACAACCAAAACCAAATCCTCCTATAAACTTTACACAAGAATACTAAGCGCCTTCCACATGTAGTACCAAAACAAATGTATTATTTTGCACTGTATAGTGATACAGCTTTAAAATGAGCGGCCTGAACAATTTGTATTCTGTTTCTGTTTCCCAGGTTTGTCGAGTGGCCTATGAGATAATGCAGACATTACACCCAGATGCATCAGGTTATTTCCATTCCCTGGATGACATCTACTACTTTGGTGGACAAAATGCGCACAATCAGATTGCAATTTCTCCTCACAAACCACAGAATCCAGAGGAGATTGTATTGGAGCCTGGAGATCTGATTGGGGTGGCTGGCAACCACTGGGATGGTTATTCCAAAGGCATCAATCGGAAATCTGGGCGAACAGGCCTCTATCCATCTTACAAAGTGAAGGAGAATATTGATACGATTAAATATCCAACATACCCAGATGCTGACAATGAAAAGCCACAGTAACTGCAAGGACACTCTGCGGCCGTGGTGAATGTATCTCGCCATACATCTGAAATCCAGCCAACGATTTTTTTTTTAATTGAGTTCTGTGCAGATGCATCTATCGCCCTCCGGTTGTGTTTGGTTGTCTGCCATTAATTCACGGTGACCCTCAGTTACTGACACTGACCCGTTGTACAGGTTAGAGCATGAGCAAATGTCTGTCCAGTCATGGTGCCTAACATTCTTCAACCTTGGACCTTCCTGAAGAACCATGCCCAGCATTAGCACAGAGATGTCTTTGAAACCTCGGCTTGAAGGAAAGAGTTTAAATTATCAGGCAGAAGAGATGTACGTAATCGTGAAGACATTATCCATTTCACACGCCTGTTCTTAAGATGACACTTTGTCAAGAATTGAAAGTGCTTGTCCTTTGCAAGGGTGGGCAGGATCAGAATAAGCAAGTGCACATTCTCATTTCACAGTCTTTTGTAAAAGCAAAATCATGGACAGAATCTTTAATACATAATTTCCAGACATTGTCTTTGATAACAAAAGTAAATAAATCTAAATGAAACCAATTGAGACAGAGTTTCTCCTCATTGTTGCTGGTATGTTTAGGATTAAGATGGCATTTAACTGCTGTTTAGCTTTCAAAGTTCATAAATGTTTGTGATCTCCCTTTTTGTCAGCAACTTGTGTATGATCCCTCTATAAGTTACTCAGCTCCTAACTATTAACGCTGTTATTTATCACTATTGGTTATTGAAATAATATGTCCAACATCTGATCTCTTAAAAGGTGCCTTATATTTTTAACATCAATCAGCATGAAATGTAATCCAATTCAATGCCAAATCATTTCAAGGTTCTCTACAGTAGAAAACGTATTTTCCATGGCAGAAGAGGATTTGTCACTTTCTGTGTCAGACTCAATTCTCCCTGTGGGCACAGATTTTGGACTTGTCACTTTGGACTTCTTTATGTTTGTACTTGGGTGACCTTTTTCTCTCAGACCACCAACCTCCAGCAAAGGCAAAATTTAAGCAAGAGTACGGGATAATAATTGGGAACAGAATTACTGGACGGGGCTCGGAAGGAGCAGCCCGAGATAATAATAATAATAATAAATTTTATTTAATGGGCGCCTTTCAGACATCTCAAGGACACCTTACATAGTAATCGGAATAAAAACATATAATCGGAATATAACAAGTAATAAAGACATCACAGAGACTCAAATTAAAAACAGAATTCAATCCAAAAACAGAAAATCAAAAACACAGTGTGAAGAGAGAGCAGCGGCAGCCAAAGCGCGCCAGCGTCCACTCTCTCTTCACGGCAGCCATCTTGGACACAGACCTACAGGACTACAATTAGACAAAAAAAATCATCCCCCCACAGTGGATAGCACTGTGGGGGAAGGCACAGTGTCCAGTCCCCACCCCATGTTCACCCCAAAGTCAGGCCTATTGAGGCCACCGCAATTGCCTCTACGGAGGCCCGATGTCCCTGGCCGTTCTCACCGGGTGGTCTTGCCCCGGCGTCGGGAGAGTCCTTTCGGCGGCTGGGCCACCTGGAACGGCCGCTTCCTGGTTGGAGCCCGCGGCTGCCGAAGCCGATAAGGCCGTGCCGGTTTGGAGCTCCCAGGCTCCCGATGAAAAAGTCGGCGCCGCCTCTCCGCACTGCCGCCTCTCCGAGATGGGGTTTGGGAGTGAAGACCGCTGGGAGTAGTTGGAGCTATGAAAGAATGCTGGATGATATTCCCTTCCCAAGTTGAGACTTGCACAGTGTAGAAAGCAACTGCAGATGCTGGTTTAAAACGAGGATAGACACAAAATACTGGAGTAACACAGTGGGACAGGCAGCATCTCTGGAGTGAAGGGGTGGGTGGCGTTTTGGGCCAAAACCCTTCTTCAGACCCTTCTTCGGACCTTCCTTCACTTATTCCTTCTTTCCTTATTGTCTCGCTGAGTTACTCCAGCATTTTGTGTATCTTCGAGACGAGTACATGTCAATTAGATCACAAAAAGGTATCGGGTAATGGGGAGAAGGTAGGAGAATGGGGTTAAGAGGGAGAGATAGGTCAGCCATGATAAAATGGCGGAGGAGACTTGATGGGCCAAATGACCTAATTCTGCTCCTATCACCTATGATCTTATGATCACACCTATGATCATGGCTCACGAAGTCTAGCCAAATATTGTACCATAATAAACTAATTCCAACTGCCTTCACCTGATCCATATCCCTCCATTCCCCAAAATCTGCCCTGGATAAGGTTAGCATTCTCAACATAGACTGAACATTGAATCAAGGACTTTTCAGTTGCACAAATGTAATTTCCTATAGCCTGGGCTGATTGTTGGTTGGTGTATTCACATCCATCAATTTGGGCTATAAAATTGTTTTTTTTCCTATACCTGGAAAAAAACCCAGCGAAACCTTTCTCTGTTTAGTAGATTTTATTTAATTGGAAATATTTATTAATAAAAGCAAAAATAAAACATGCAAATGCTGGAAGTATGAAGTTGACACTATTGCTGGAAACAGTTAGCAAGCTTCGAGGGTTAGCATTTCCTGTGCTGACCAAAAGATTGATCTGAATTGTTGATTCTTGTTTTTCCCTGTCAGGTGATGTCAGAATTGCTGAGGATTCCCACCATTTTCTGTGCCATATTGTATATTCTTTGAGAGCTGGCTAAAAATTAAAAAAAACTTTCCAAGATCATTCCAAGCAAATATGACACAGCTCCCCGCAATCCCACAACACTCTCAAAAAAGCAAACTTCGTTGTTGTGGTGTGTGTGTGTTTTTTTTAAATTTATGAACTGACGGTTTTGGTAAAGATGTGTTATTACTAATGCAATGCACACATATGTGTCTTCTGTTGTGAAAATTATTGTGCCCATCTGTTCCTTTAAGGAACCAAATTCTAATCATTCTAAGGGAGTACCGACTGATGCTCCATTATTGACAGGTTGATTATTTAAAGGGCTGATTATTTAAAGGTTGATTATTTAAAGGGCTTTTACAGTTTCCAGCTCAAGGTGAAGGTGTTATTCTTTTCATATCATTCAATACTTGTTTTATTTTTTTGTTGAAAGGTGCCCTCAAACCAGCAACTTGCATCCTGGAGCATTGCCAATTTACGAAACTGCATTCAGTGCCCGCACAATAATCTCCTCCACAATGGGGGAAACCAAACACAGATTTGGTGAGCGTTTTGTGGCCAACATCCACTCATTCTGCAGGGGTGACCCAGAGCTTCTAGTTGCCACTTTAGTTCAAATTTGCTAATGTTAGTTTTAATTCCTTCATCTAAATCATTAATGTACATTGTAAATAGCTGCGGTCCCAGCACTGAGCCTTGCGGCACCCCACTAGTCACTGCCTGCCATTCCGAAAGGGACCTGTTAACCCCAACTCTTTGTTTCCTGTCTGCCAACCAATTTTCTATCCATGTCAATACCCTACCCCCAATACCATGTGCTCTAATTTTGCCCACTAATCTCCTGTGTGGGACCTTATCTAATGCTTTCTGAAAGTCCAGGTACACTACATCCACTGGCTCTACCTTGTCCATGTTACTTGTTACATCCTCAAAAAATTCCAGAGGATTTGTGAAGCATGATTTCCCCTTTGTAAATCCATGCTGACTTGGACCGATCCTGTTACTACTATCCAAATGCGCTGCTATTACAACTTTGATAATCGACTCCAGCAACTTCCCCACCACTGATGTCAGGCTAACTAGTCTATAATTCCCTGCCTTCTCTCACCCTCCTTTCTTGAAAAGTGGGATAAGATTAGCTACCCTCCAATCCACAGGAACTGATCCAGTATCTATAGAACATTAGCCAATAGACAATAGGTGCAGGAGTAGGCCATTCGGCCCTTCGAGCAAGCACCGCCATTCAATGTGATCCTGGCTGATCATCCCCAATCAGTACCCCGTTCCTGCCTTTTCCCCATATCCCCTGACTCCGCTATCTTTAAGAGCCCTATCCAGCTCTCTCTTGAAAGCATCCAGAGAACCTGCCTCCACCGCCCTCTGAGGCAGAGAATTCCACACACTCACAACTCTCTGTGAGAAAAAGTGTTTCCTCGTCTCCGTTCTAAATGGCTTACCCCTTATTCTTAAACTGTGGCCCCTGGTTCTGGACTCCCCCAACATCGGGAACATCTTTCCTGCCTCCAGCGTGTCCAAACCCTTAACAATCTTATATGTTTCAATAAGATCACCTCTCATCCTTCTAAACTCCAGAGTGTACAAGCCCAGCTGCTCCATTCTCTCAGCATATGACAGTCCCGCCATCCCGGGAATTAACCTATATAGTTGTTGAGAATTCCTGTTCCTATATTCCTGTTGAGAATTGAACAGAGTGGCGCAGCAGTAGAGATGCTGCCTTACAGTGCCAGAGACCTGGGTTTGATCCTGACAATGGGTGCTGTCTGTACGGAGTTTGTACATTCTCCCTGTGACTACATGGGTTTTCTCCGTGTGATCCTGGGCGTCCAAAGAGACGTACAGGTTTGTAGGTTAATTGTGTTCTGTAAAAACTTGGAAATTGTCCCTAGTGTGTAGGATAAAGTTAGTGTATGGGGTGATCACTAGTCAGCATGTACTTTCCGTGCTGTATCTGTATAGTCTAAAGGTCGCCACCCGGTCACGGCCCCCCCCCCCCCCCCCCCCCCACCCTTTTTTGTTCATCTTCACCCAATCTGTCTGCAATTTTAAATTTGTTTTACTTCTGATGTAAGGTTATTGGCTGGAAACGTTAAATGGTTCTCTCTCCACAGATATGACCTATCCAAGTGAGTATTTCTGTTCTCATTTCAGATTTGCTGAAATTGCAGTGCTGGTAAAGATATTGTGTGATACGGTAGTCAAGCTGCTGACTTCAACTGCTAATGTCCATTTGTATTATGTTGAACATTATGTAACATCAACTTCATAGGCGGTACTAAAATGTCTTGATATTCGTGAATTAGTGCACTAATTCATTGATTTTATTTACAATATTGAGTGCATTTGGGTATGAAAGCTCTAAATTGTGTAGTTTTTAAGCTCATTTCTTCACATTCAGGATTGGCACAATGGCACAGTGGTAGAGTTGATGCCTTACAGTGTCAGTGACCCGGGATTGATCCTGACTACAGGTGCTGTCTGTGTGAAGTTTGTACATTCTCCTTGTTACCGCATGGGCTTTCTCCGGGTGTTGTGGTTTCTTCCCACATTCCTAAAACTTGCAGGTTTGTCGGTTAATTGGCTTCTGTAAATTGCCCCAAGTGTGCAGGATGCAAAGGTGGGATAAAACCGAACTGGTGTACGGGTGAGTGTTGGTCAGCACAGACTCTGTGGGCGAAAGGACCTGTTTCCATGCTGTATCTCTAAATTAATCTAAATTAAACAAAACTAATTAATCTCACCTGCTGGTCCATCACCACATCCATCTTCATGAAGTGTTTTGAAAGGCCGCTAATGGTACACATTAATTCCAGCCTCTCAGACTGCTTGATCCATTGGAATTCACCTACCATCACGACAGCTCATTGTCCCAGACACTACATTCTTTGCTGGAACATCTTGCCAATAAGAATATCTACAACAGACTGCTAATTGATTCCGCCTTCAACACCATAATCTCATCCAAACACATCGACAAACTTCCTGGACCTACGAGTCAGCAATTCCTCTGCAACTGAATTCTCAACTTCCTACCCGTAGACCCCAAAACAGTCAGAATGGGGGGCGAAACATCCTTCACAATAATACTCCACACCAGTACCCTGCAAGGATGCATTCTCGGCCCTTTATTATACTTCCATTACACTCACAACTTAGAAAGGAGATGAAGAGGGATTTCTTCAGTCAGAGGGTGGTGAATCTGTATTACCACTGACAGCTATGGAGGCCTAGTGAATGGATATATTTAAGGCAGAGATTGACAGATTCTTGATTAATACGTGTGTCAGGGGATAATACGTATGGGTAGAAGGCACGAAAATGGGGTTGAGAGGGAAAGATAGATCAGCCATGATTGAATGGCATGGACTTGATGGGCCAAATGGCCTAATTCTGCTCCAAAAACCTATGAATGCACCTGTGCCCACTTTACCATACATACCACCAGATTCAGGAACTGTTTCTTCCCCACTGACTTCAGGCTTCTGAACAATCATTTCATTAAGTAAGTGGGTTGTCCCAATCTTCCAACCTTCCTCATTGCGACCTTTGCACTTTTTTAAATCTGCAGTTTTTCTCAGTTGACTATCTCAGTTGTAGGAGTGGTATTGTTTGCAAAGGGGTGCTAACTGCAAGTGGGTTTGGTTGCATGATATAAGATTGTACATGGAGAGCACAAGCAGGTCACCAGTGTCTTAGGGGTAGATAACTACTCAGTTTACAGGTTTTGAGGAAATCTCCCATCCCAAAAACCAACCAGTGACGACAGCTCTCGGCCTTTAGCCAGTTTCCTGTTCATTCAGCTAATTACTGATCCTTTCAGTTGAAATCCTTTCCACATTTCCAGAAGAGCAGAAGAGTTCCTCCTGGGATACAAGCAGTGCTGCAAAGACACTCGAGGAGTTGTTCAGCTGTTCTACTGTTCCTCCCAGTTTGAAGTTTCTGAACTTAAAATCTTGGCTTTTTCTGTCTAATAACTAATGTCAATTTCAGAAGGTAGTCGGCATCTTGTCCAAGATGCTGATGCCAGTGAACCTCTGACGAATCCAGACCGTTTACATCAGTGGTCGAACCGTCAACTCATAGTGTTCATTTAAAAGGACATGAGTACCTTCGGAGTTATATTTTTTGTGACTTGCAGCTTTCATGACTATTTATGGTGGAAAAACACTATGATGGGATTTTTCTTTGCTAAAATTATTAAGTGAACATTTTGCCCAGATAGGATCAAAATGCCCTCAGGATGTTGCAACAATTATTTTGATATCAGCTTTAATTTCCTATTTTGACTGTCATGCATTCCATGCCCTTTGATCTTGTTTAGGCTTACTATCTTGAAGTGCGATATGAAACAATTTAACGGCGGATTGTCTAAGGCATCACACGCTACAAGCAGGCTTATGCAATTACGTCTGAAGAAGGGTTCCAATCCAAAACGTCACCCATCCTTTTTCTCCGGAGATGATGCCTGACCCGCTGAATTACTCCAGCACTTTGTGTCTATCTTATGTAATTACCTGTTAGCCCTGCACCTGTTCTTGAAGATGGATGGTATGGCAAGCAGGACTCCTAATGAATACTTCTTCACTCTCTTTCATGATCAGCCCATGGATGCTGAAGCCAATTCATTTTTCTTCCTTGCTGAGATGGCCCATTTCAAAGTAAATCAAGAGTTATGCCACCTAGGTGCACTGCCCAAAAGGAGGTGAAATGGAAGGTGGTTTAATATTTATAGTCATTGAGTGATACAGTGTGGAAACAGGACCTTCAACCCAACTTGCCCATACCAACCAACATGTCTCATCTATACCAGTCTCACCTGCTTGCATTTGGCCCATATCCCTCCAAACCTGTCCTATCCATGTACCTATTTAATCGTTAACTGCATGGGTTTTCCCCGGGTGATCCAGTTTCCACCCACACTCCAAAGATGTCCAGGTTTGCAGGTAAATTGGCTGAGTAAAGATTGTAAATTGTTCTTAGTGTGTAGGATATTGCTAGTGTACGGGGATCGCTGATCTGAGCGAACCCAGTGGACCAAAGGGCCTGTTTCCATGCTGTACCTCTAAACTAAACTAAACTAAACGAAACATGGATAGGTAGACAAAAATGCTGTAGAAACTCAGCGGGTGAGGCAGCATTTATGGAGCGAAAGAAATAGGCAACATTTTGGGTCGAGACTCTTCTGCAGTCTGAAGAAGGGTCTCGACCTGAAATGTTGCCTATTTCCTTCGCTCCATAGATGCTGCCTCACCCGCTAAGTTTCACCAGCATTTTTGTCTATCTTCGATTTTCCAGCATCTGCAGTTCCTTCTTAAACAAAACATGGATAGGCGGCATTTTGGGTCAGGACCCTTCTTCAGATTCATATAAATCCTCTTACTCCAGCACTTTGTGTCCTTTTTTGTAAGCCAGCGCCTGCAGTTGTTTCTCCAACCACAGATGGTGTTTAATTGAGAGATATGGAGAAAGCGAGATCATATTTTTTTGGGGGGGAAAGAATACATTTTGCTTTGATGTTACATATTTTCTGATGACATTGAAATGGACTATTTTGGCCCATCGAGGCTATGCCGGCTCAGACAGCAAGCCTATACCTCATTAATTGTCTTTTGTTCTCCCTGCAGCAGCATTGCTTCAAAGTGGTAAAAGCAAACTCACTGTCTGTCACTGCTCCGGAGAAAATGTGTGGTTGTCCTATCATTTTCTGCAGGATGGCTTCCCTCCTGGACTTTTATCACCTTGGGCTCAACAAATCATGTCTTGTTTGACATGATGTGATTGCCATCCACATTATGTCAGAGCTGTCCAATACATTATGTGTAATTGCAGTAAAATGAAGCCAATTCTGCTTTAGCATTATAATGGTGCTATTGTCAAACTGAAATCAGTACCTTGGACAGGATGCTGACTACCTTGGCAATTTGACATCAGTTACTAGACGGAAGAAACCAAAGATTTTAAACTTCAGAATCAACGAACGTCCCAGGCAGCCTTGTTGATAGGATTTGATCCTCCAGTGTTGGGGAAAAAGTCAATTGTTACTTTTATCACTGGCAAGATGCAACACCCACATAAATGTGTGCGTGCACGATTGCGTGTTTAATGTAGCGCAGTGCACATCACCAAGTTGCCAGAAGCCGTTGTCAACCCTTGAGTAAAACTTCAGACTTAAAGAACATAAACTTCTAATTCATGATATCATGCACTGCTTAAAAATCCTTTTCTTTTTCCTTGAGTTTGCTGTGATCATTTATAGCAACAGCTTATGTTCTGTATCTCTGTTATTTTACAGGATCATGGTTCATCTTTTACTTTCAACATAATTTCCTCCATCAAGCCATTTTTTTCCTTGATTCCCTTCATATCCAAGACTCTATCAATATTTGCCTTGAATTTTCTCAGCAACTGAACCTCCACAACCCATTTGGGAGAGAATCCCTAAGACGCTCCCCTTTGGGAGAAGATATTTCTTCTCATCGTAGTCATGAATATCCAGCTCCTTAATTGAGAAATTAGCCTAATTTATTATTGTCTGGTGTACCGAGATACAGTGACAAGCTTTTTTGTTGCGTGCTATCCAGTCAGTGAAAAAGGAAGGGTCTCAACCCGAAACGCTACCCATTCCTTCTCTCCAGATATGCTGCCTGTCCTGCTGAGTTACTTCAGCTTTTTGTGTCTTTCTTCAGTGAAAAGGCTATACATGATTCCAATCAAGCCGTCCACAGTGTACAGATACAGGATAAAGGGAATAAGGTTTAGTACAAGATAAAGTCCGATTAATGATAGTCCGAGGATCCCTTATGAGGTAGAAGGTAGCTCAGGACTGCTCTCTAGTTGGTGATAGGATGGTTCAGTAGCCTGAGAACAGCTGAGTAGAAACTGTCACTGAAACTGGAGGTATGCGTTTTCACACTTCAGTACCTTGTGCCTGAAAAGGGAGCGTTTGGGGTGAGACTGGTCCTTGATTCTGCTGATGGCCATGCCGAAGCAGTGTGAAGTGTAGATGGAGTGAATTGACGGGAGGTTGGTTTGTGTGATGGTCTGGATTATGTTGACAACTCTCTGTAATTTCTTGTGGTCTTAGATGGAGCTGTTTCCTGGTCCCTGGAGAAACATCATTGGGAAAACATTATTCCTCCTGTATCTATCATCCCAATGGCCTTAAGAACTTTGGGTATCACCTCTCATTCTTCAAAACTTCAGAGAATATTGTCCGATTCTTCTTAATTTCTCAGCATTGGATAAACTTCCACCCAGGAATAAATCTGGTGAATTTTCATTTGCATTCCCTCGATCACAAGCATATCCTTTGAAAGGTAAGAAGAATTGATCTGCACCTCTTTAAAATAGCTCTTTAAAATAAAAGTTTTTTGTTAAAGGTTTCTGCTGCCCTGCCTGAAGTTCTCATGTCATTTCTCTTCCAAGGTCTCTGAGACACACATATTAATGCAATATACTTTCATACCCAACTCGTTTTGAAAGTCGGCTTAGAATACATTTTCTCTGCTGACAAGCAGTACAACTGTCCAATCCTGTTAAATTAGATATGAGTCGATATAAACCGTGGATATGCCCTGCCTCTTCCAGCCATAAATAACAATGATCCTTGTGCTCTGAAAATATTATCAGCAAAAATATTTTCTCTCCCGTCTTGCCTGAGTAAACACGATAATTCAATTGACAGAATTTTGACAAACTGAATCTCTTCAAGGTTATGAAATATTCTGAGAAAGATGAAGCAAATCAAATATCAAGAAGCTGGGGGTTTGAAAAGACTGGTGGAAACACTATCATGCTTTCACTCTTCATTTCAGGCAAAGTAAGCTCTTGGCAAGAACAGTGCAAAAGCAAAAAGATTTATAAATTGTTCATTTTCACAGTTGGCATTCCAATAGTAGTCCATTTGCGTATTAAGTCATGGATAAAATCTATGCTACCAGCTGCCAAAAATGACAACTCCAATACTGCTTTGAAATTGATCTTGTCAGACGTGTTTCCATTGCAACAGCTCGCAGGCTTGGTGCAGACATCCAGCTCTTTCAAAAGCAATGAAGTGCAGGCGGGTCAGTTTGAATGCAGCTAAACCCCCACAGCTGCACTTGAGGCTGCCCAAAAACAACCATTTTCAATAATGGATCACCCCCCTCACCACAACCATTCACCCCCCCCCCCCCCCCCCTTACAAAAACACCTCATTACATACTTTTGACATAGAATCACCAAGCTACCAAGCCTGCCAACATTGGGTGAGAGTTGAGAGTGAGAAATTGCGAGGGAGCGTAGTGACCGAGGGGGAGAGGGTGCGGGAGGGGGGTGTCCCCCCTCCCACGGTAGGGAGCTTTTGCATTTTTCAGCTTGAAATTGTGCAATCTGGTGCATACTGTTGCAAGTCTTTTAACTCACACTTGAATGCAACATTTATGCTTCAAATTGGATTAGGTATGAATAAGGTTAGGCTAAATTACATTCCTAAAAACATTCCACAGTAGAGCCAGGCTCTGATCAACAGGTGCAGCACATGAATGACCTTAGTATATTCATGTATGGAAATCAGATTATAATTCATGCTGTTATGCATATATATAGAGAAACAAAAACATAGAAACAAGGCAAGAGGAGTCAGACTTCCATCACTGTTCTGCCCAAATAAATCAATCAACCTTACCCTTTGACTATAGAAACAAGACGAAAAGAATGCCACATATTCAACCGTATATGGTTCAATGAAATTAAGATATATATGTAAAACATATATATGGAAACAGGCCCTTCGGCCCACCAAGTCCACACCGACCAGCAATCTACCATACACCAGTTGTATCCTACGCGCCAGGGACAATTTACAGAAGCCAATTACCTACAAACCTGCACTTCTTTTGGATGTGGGAGAAACCAGAATATCCAGAGAAAACCATGTGGTCATAAGGAGAATGTACAAATACTGTATAGACAGCACCCGTAGTCAGGATCAAATCTGGGTCTGTGGTGCTGCAAGGCAGCAACTCTACCACTGCGCCACCGTGCCGCCCCATTAAATTATTTTTTCTGTAATATATTTATTATGGTGTCACGTCAATAAAGATGAACACGTGATTCTGATTTCTGCCCTTAGTTGGATAACACACATCTCCAGTCATTGTGTTTTATGGCTGGTTTTCAACCTCTTCAGTCTGAAGGTCTCGACCCGAAACATCACCTATTCTTTCTCTCCAGAGATGCTGCCTGTCCTGCTGAGTTATTCCAGCTTTTGGTGTCTATCTTCAGTTTAAATCACCATCTGCAGTTCTTTCCTACACTCTTTGTTAAGCGAAACAGGTCCTATTCTCATAATATTATTCACCTCAACCAAGTCTTTTCTTCACCCCCGTTGCTGCAGAGAATACAATCCCAGTTATCAAATCTTTCTTCAAAGTTAAAAAAAAAATTCCGGCCCTGCCAACATGTTCATAAATCGCCCTTGGATCCTCTCCAGAGCAATTGCATTCTTTCTACAGTGTCATAGTCTTACAGCATGGAAACAGGCCTTTCATCCCAACTTGTCCATACAGATCAAGATGCCCCATCTAAACTAGTCCCATTTATCTGCATTTGGCCCATATCCCTTTAAACCTTGCATGTGCCAGTGTGTGTGTAAGGGTGTGTGTTAGGTTGTGCGTGAGAGTGTGTGTCAGTGAAGTGGCGACAACACCCAGAATGAGCGGAGACTTGGCGATGTCCAAGGGTGAGGGAGCATTTCCCTTTCTCCCCCCCTCCCCGGGAATGCGGGCCGGCCCAGGTGCTCTGTGTCCAGCTGGGGTCTGGGGGAGGTGAGGGTCAGTGATCCGGGGGTCCGGGGGACGTGAGGGACTGGGGGTCGGGCATTGGAGCAGAGCCTTAGACCGAGATTCATCCCCGCGGCTCCGGAGGGGGCACCGACACCCCCACTCACCCGGTCCATTGCGGGCTCCAGGCCGGGGTTAAAACTCCATGCGGTGTGGACAGAGCGGCCGACCGACACAGAGCCGCTGGAGGTGAGGGTGGGAGGTGTGAGCGGTACCTCAGGGGGGGTGGGGGAGGTCGCGGTGCTGGGACCACCGCCGTGTCTCACCTATCACACCATCTGCACGGGAATGTGAGCGCGGGTGAGGCAGCATCTATAGAGCGGTAGACAAAAATGCTGGAGAAATGCTAGAGTCTGAAGAAGGGTCAAACTCAGACATAGATGCTCCCTCACCCGCTGAGTTTCTCTCCTTGTTGTCTACATTGCCATTTTAAATAGTGTACGATGGGCTTAAGCCAATTAAATTGCTCGTTCTTTACGGGGAACCCACCGACAGAAAACTGTTCTCATTGATGAGTATGGAGGAGTGACTTTATTTATTTATTTATATTTTAAAATCTATTTTTGAGCGTCAGAACTTCTGTCATCAGCGTGAGAGCGTGGGAATTTCGTCAAATGCGTGAGTCTCACGCACAATCCGTGAGAGTTGCCAGCCCCTGGCCTTTATCAGAAAATACCGAAAACATTGAGCAGCTCAGGATGAGAAGCAGTTAACTTTTCAAGTTGAAAAACCGTTGTCTGTTTATGAAGAATGAATATTAGATAGAATGTCTTTATCTTGTTTAAAATAGTCTAGTGGAATATTTTACTGCTACTTGAGGGGGCCAAAGGGGTCCATTGTATATCCATGTTTTAACGTAGTGAATGCAGAGCTAGTGTTATGTGTTTGGAGTGGAATTGAATCTACAGTCTTCCCACAAGAAAGCAACAGTTCCACCTGAAGTGCGAGAGAATGTCTGGGTGTGAATGTTTCTGTGTAGGAATACACACATCCACAAACCTTCCTGGAAATATCGAAACCGCCGCACTGATTTCTAGGAAACTCAGGCCCGTGACCTGCAGGAGCGTTCAAAAGTGTACTGAAAACCTTGGTCCCACGTGACAGATGCACACGGAGACGCAGATTACAGGGCAGAGAAAGGAGAGCGCCCTGCAAACCGTCCACCACCTTCACCATCAGGCACCACCTGGTCCATGGGCAAAAGAGCCGGCAGTTGCCACGTTGGCTCGGCAGACGCACCCCACCTTACACAATATGCGACTTGCATAAACTCGCACTTGTGACAACAATCCTTTAAGGCAAGGCAAGGCAAGGCAAGGCAACTTTATTTATATAGCACATTTCATACACGAGGCAGACTCAAAGTGCTTCACATAAAAACATGTCATACAATAAATGAAATAATAAAATGAAATAAAATAGAAGAACTAAAAGAAAAGAAAAGCAAAATTAAAAATGCATTATAAAAAGTGCAAAAGTTAAAAGTGCAATGTAGTTAAGATTTAGCTGAAAGCTAAAGTAAACATAAAAGTTTTCAGTCTTGTTTTAAAAGTGGTCAAAGTTGAGGCAAGTCTTAAATCTTCAGGAAGTTTATTCCAGCTATTTGTTGCATAGTAACTAAATCCTGCTTTCCCATGTTTTGTATTTACTCTGGGAATCACTAGCAGATTGGTTTCAGAAGATCTTAGCGGTCTAGAAGGCTTATATAGTGGAAGCATGTCAGTGATATACTTTGGCCCTAAACCATGTAGTGATTTATAGGTGAGCAGCAGGATTTTAAAATCAATTCTCTGACATACAGGGAGCCAATGTAAGGATTTAAGAATTGGTGTAATATGCTCAAATTTTTTGGTCTTTGTTACAACTCTAGCAACAGCGTTCTGAACAAGCTGTAGCTGCCTGACAGTTTTTTTTTGGAAGACCTGCAAGGAGACCGTTACAATAATCTAGCCTACTATTAATAAAGGCATGTACAAGTTTTTCTAAGTCTTGAGCTGACATGAGTCCTCTTAATCTTGCTATGTTTTTGAGGTGATAGTAGGCCGATTTTGTTACTGATTTGATGTGACTGTCAAAATTTAAATCTGAATCCATAATGACCCCAAGATTTCTGGCTTTGTTTGAAGTTTTCAGGGCTGAGAGTGAAGGTGTTGGGTTACTTTAAGCCTTTCTTTTTTAGCACCAAAAACAATTATCTCCGTTTTGTCCTTATTTAGTTGGAGAAAATTTTGGCACATCCAGTCTTTGACTTGCTCAATGCACTGGCACAACAGATCTATGGGGCGATAGTCATTTGGTGATAGCGCTACATAGATTTGAGTGTCATCGGCATAGCAGTGGTGGTCAATATTATTATTTCGCATGATTTGCCCTAGTGGGAGCATGTAGATGTTGAATAAAGAGGGCCCTAAGATCGAACCTTGCGGTACTCCACACGTCACGTTGGTTGGTTCTGATACAAAGTCGCCAATGGAAACAAAATAGTTCCTATCTTGTAACTATGACCTGAACCAACTTAAGACTGTGCCTGAGAGCCCCACCCATTTTTCCAACCTGTCCAAAAGTATTGAGTGATCAACAGTGTCGAATGCAGCACTGAGGTCTAATAGCATTAATATTGAAACTTTGCCAGAGTCTGTGTTAAGACGGATGTCGTTTACAACTTTAATAAGAGCGGTCTCGGTGCTATGAAGAGGTCGAAATCCTGACTGGAAGTTGTCGTAGCAGCCAGTTGAAGCCAGGAAGTGATTAAGTTGCTGGAGGACAACTTTCTCAATGATTTTACTTATGAAAGATAGGTTTGAAATTGGTCTATAGTTGTTAATAATAGAGGCATCTAGGCTCCGCTTTTTTAAAAGAGGTTTAATAACTGCAGTTTTCAAGGCTTTTGGGAAATTGCCTGATTGAAGAGAGCTGTTAACTATTTGCAGTATGTCTATTGCTAGGCAGTCAAAAACATTCTTAAAGAAGTTGGTAGGTAAAGCATCAAGGCAGCAGGTGGATGGCCTTAGTTGTGTCACCGTTTCCACAAGAGTTTTAGAGTCTATGACATTAAAGCATGTCATCATTGCCACGTTACCTTTGCCTAAACAGGGTGGTGATCCAACATTTTTGTTTGAAGCGGTGATATTGATGGCACGTCTGATGCCTTCAATTTTATCTGTATAGAATAATGCAAACTCATTGCATTTCTGCGTGGAATGGAGTTCAGGTGGTAATTGTGTTGGGGGGTTGGTCAGTCTGTCAACAGTTGCAAATAGGGTTTTTGCCTTATTAGTGTTGTTGTTAATGATATTGGAGAAAAATGTTTCTCTAGCACTTTTTAAGTCTAAATTGTAGGCACGGATGCTCTCTTTATAGATGTCATGGTGAATATGAAGTTTTGTTTTCCGCCAGATGCGCTCAGCTTTCCGGCATTCTCTTTTCTGGGCTGTTACAAAAGCAGCTTTTCTCCAGGGTGCCTTTTGCTTACCAGAAATCGTTTTAACCGTAACAGGTGCAATGACATCTATAACTTTCACAATTTTGGAGTTAAAGTTATCTACAAGATCATCAGCAGAACATGGGCTTAGAGGTGGTAAGAAGGAGATGGCATTTTTAAAGAGTACATTAGAATGTTCATTTATATACCGTTTTTTGACAGTATTTGATTTTGTCTGTATGTCGGGAATAAAAGATATATTAAAGAAAACACAGAAGTGGCCAGACAATGAAGGATCAGTCACGAAAATATCAGAAACAATGAGACCCTTTGTGATAATCAAGTCCAGGGTGTGCACACTGCTGAGTTTCCAAGTTGTGCGAAAATTTACAACACAGTACTCTATTATCGTTGCATGTAGCCATTCCGCAAGCTAGTCATCTGATCTCGTGGTTGTTCCCATGTGGTCTCCCCCTCTCTTTCACTCACACATCTTCTCGAAGATCGAACACACCGCCAATGCCGACGTTCACCTGGATCAGCCTGGTGATATTCCTTTGTCAGCTGCATCTCCTTCCTCATCTAGCAACTAAGTTAGTTGTCCACCATAATTAAAACGCCACTCCCAGCAAGTTTGGGTGATGTTAGTTTTAAGGTAATTGCCATTACAGCTCCACTACAGATTTTCCAAGACCTTTGTTTCCAAAGCATTTCTGGATTGTCCGTTTTGCCAGATCAACAGAGGTCACGCTTCCGAGAGGAGTCCAATAGTAATGGAGCAGCCACCTAGACCGCCAAGGACCCGAGACACCGGTCTGCAAAGCCGGCATCGGTAGTCGGCTATGGGAACGGATCTGCCGGCTCCAGATGGGCTGGAGTTCCAGAGCCCCGGTCAGTGTGGAAGCCCCAATGAGGTCAGGATTGGCTGCCTCACCCGGTCTAGGCGCCACGCATTTGGGGACACTTCCGGGGGCAGAGGGGGGGGGGGGGGGGGGGGGGGGAGTTCTCGGTCGTCTGAGAACACATGAAAAAGAAAACACAATAGAAGCAAGCTGTCAACCACCCTATAAGGGACTGACAAAGCAAGTTCATATTTTGTTCAGGCCAGAATAAAGGATTATTCCCAGATATACCTTCAGAAAAAAACATTTTCCCTTTTGGTAATGCAATATCAATTATGCATTAGATGTATTCCAATCACCACCATGTAAAACATTAAGCTTTATTATATATCATATATATATATATGGGAAATATCGAATCGTGGTGTGTATTTTGAAGATGCAATACCTCAGTCTTTTAAACATCTGCAAATCAATAACAATCGCCGGATCTAGATTCCATTCATCACTTGACTCTCAGAGTTGTCCAATTTCACTGCATGTGTTTTTGTTATTAGACTTCTGTTGCTGGCAGCCGATTTAAAAGATGCAATCAAGTAAAAAAAATGCCAGACAAGGAACAATTATGCATTACTTCATGTGACAGCGCTATTTGTTTTGGAAAGCAAATTCTTTATTATCCTTTATGAAGTAAAATTTAGATTGTCTTTGCTGGAGAGTAGGTGGTGGAGGAGTGATCTGAATGATGGATATACAATTATGAGAGGCATAGGTAGGACAGATGGTCAGAATCATCTTCTTTGGGTGGAAATATCAAATACTAGAGAGTATAGGATGAGAGGGGGGAAATTTAAAGGAGCTTTAGGATATTTTATACAGGAGTTGGTAGGTGCCTGGAATGCCCTGTCGGGGGAATGATATATGCAATTATGATACCAATGTTCAAGAACCAATTAGGCAGACACATGTACAGTCAGGGACTGGAGGGACTTGGACATTGTACAGTCAGATGGGATTGGTTTAGATTGGCATCATGGTCAGCATAAATATTATGGGCTGATAGGGCCTGTTTGTGTACTGAACTATTTTATGTTCTATGTTCTATCTTCAAAATATGTTTCCAAAGAAACAAACTAATTGGTCTTGTGCAGGTAATTTCATGTGACATTCAGAGTTAATGAATCTAAACTATTTTTCATTTTGACTGTAAAGTGACACAGTAAGAAAAATAATGAAACAATAGTGCTTCTTTCTCCAATTCCAGTCGCATCAGAGTGAAGTTAATGTTCTTTACTACTGTTGTTGCATCATCCATTGAGATGCATTTCTCTTGCTTCAGCCAATTAGAGTCAACTCAGTATGCTGTGGATTCCAGTCTCTCCATGTTCCTTTCCTTGCCGCAGGCAATATTTGTTTTTAAATTGTGAGCCAGCGTTTCCAACCTCCATTGATGGTAATGGGAGTTTATATCCAGGCTACGGTCAAATGCTCTCTGTGGCTGAAGAGCATAGTTCGACACAGGAACAGGCCCTTTGGCCCACAATGTTTGTGCCGGTCATGATGCCTAACTGAACTGATCTCATCATGGCGGGACAGACATATGCTGAGAGAATGGAGCGGCTGGGCTGGAGTTTAGAAGGATGAGAGGGATTCTTATTGAAACATATAAGATTATTAAGGGGTTGGACACGCTAGAGGCAGGAAACATGTTCCCGATGTTGGGGGAGTCCAGAACCAGGGGCCACAGTTTAAGAATAAGGGGTAAGCCATTTAGAACGGAGAGGAGGAAACACACTTTCTCACAGAGAGTTGTGAGGCTGAGGGCGGTGGAGGCGGTTCTCTGGATACTTTCAAAAGAGAGCTAGATAGGGCTCTTAAAGATAGCGGAGTCAGGGGATGTGGGGTGAAAGCAGGAACGGGGTACTGATTGGGGATGATCAGCCATGATCACATTGAATGGTGGTGCTGGCTCGAAGGGCCAAATAGCCTACTCCTGCACCTTTTGTCTATTGTCATCTGCCTGATCCCTCTATTCCCTGCACTTCCATGTGCCTATCTAAAAGCCTCTCAAACACCACTATTGTAACTGCCTTCCAGAAAGCTCAAAATTGTCCAAGCTCTATCCACCGTTCTGATTTCCTTCTTCATCCCACTTGCTGGGTCACGTGTTTATCCCACACTTATCTTGAGTGGTTTGCTGAGTTCTGTAACTCTTTGAATTAGGCACATTGATTCTGTGAAGATCTGCACTCATGACTCCTCCTGAAAGTCATGTAATCTCCAGGGAGATGGCTGTAAAATGTGCGTCCAACAAAAAGATTATCAAATTGATTTCTGCACTGAACAGTCATTTGAGGTGTCAAACCAATTTGAGACTCAAAGAAATTATGCCCCTGAGTCATTTTGTATTAAAGTTGTTTATCACCTCTGTGATTTACCATCTTTCAAATTTTGAAGCACACAAATGTTCTGGGTGGATAAAACTTTAATTGTTTTTATTAATGCCAAGAATATTCCACCGTTATTGATACTGGTACTGGTTTGTGACTATAACATGTGGCTTTTTGGGTGAGGGGAGGAAGAGAGAGTGGCCGGGTGAGGCTGCTCCATGGTCAGGATCAAACCCAGGTCTCCAGCACTGTGAGGCAGAGATTTATCCTGTGCATCACCATGCCACCTTTTTCATTATACAGTGCCCTGCATAATGTTTGGGACAAAGACCCATCATTTATTTATTTGCCTCTGTTATCCACAATTTGAGATTTGTAATAGAAAAAAATCACATGTGGTTAAAGTGCACATTGTCAGATTTTAATAAAGGCCATTTTGATACATTTTGGTTTCACCATGTAGAAATCACAGCAGTGTTTATACATAGTCTCCCCATTCCAGGGCACCATAATGTTTGGGACACAGCAATGTCATGTAAATGAAAGTAGTCCTGTTTAGTATTTTGTTGTATATCCTTTGCATGCAATGACTGCTTGAAGTCTGTGATTCATGGACATCACCAGTTGCTGGGTGTCTTCTCTGGTGATGCTCTGTAGGCCTGTATTGCAGCCGTCTTTAGCTTATGCTTGTTTTGGGGGCTAATCCCCTTCAGTTTTCTCTTCAGCATATAAAAGGCATGCTCAATTGGGTTCAGATCGGGTGATTGACTTGGCCACTCAAAAATTGACCATTTTTTAGCTTTGTTGCTTTAGCAGTATGTTTGGGATCATTGGCTTGCTGTAGAATGAACTGCCGGCTAATGGGTTTTGAGGCATTTGTTTGAACTTGAGCAGATAGGATGTGTCTATACACTTCAGAATTCATTATGCTACTACCATCAGCAGTTGTATCATCAATGAAGATAAGTGAGCCAGTACCTTCAGCAGCCATACATACCCAGGTCATAACACCCCCACCACTGTGTTTCACAGATGAGGTGGTATGCTTTGGATCTTGGGCAGTTCCTTCTCTCCTCCATACTTTGCTCTTGCCATCACTCTGATATGTTAATCTTCGTCTCATCTGTCCACAAAACCTTTTTCCAGAACTGTGGTTGCTCTTTTAAGTACTTCTTGGCAAACTATAACTTGGCCATCCTATTTTTGCGGCTAACCAGTGGTTTGCATCTTGCAGTGTAGCCTCTGTATTTCTGTTCATGAAGTCTTCTGCTGACAGTGGTCATTGATAAATCCACACCCGATTCCTGAAGAGTGTTTCTGTCAGACAAATGTTTGGGGATTTTTTTGTTTATTATAGAGAGACTTCTTATCTCATCAGCTGTGGAGGTCTTCCTTGGCCTGCCAGTCCATTTACGATTAGTAAGCTCACCAGTGCTCTCTTTCTTCTTAATTATGTTCTAAACAGTTGATTTTGGTAAGCATAAGGTTTGGTTGATATCTCTAACAGTTTTATTCTTGTTTCTCAGTCTCATAGTGGCTTCTTTGATTTTCATTGACACAACTTTGATCCTCTTGATAAACAGCAATAAAAGTTTCCAAATGTGATGGAACGACTGGAGGAAAGACTAGGTGCTGAGAGCTCTCTTATACCTGTATTAGGGAGGCATTTAAACACACCTGAGCAATTACAAACACCTGTGAAGCCATGTGTCCCGAACATTATCATGCCCTAAAATGGAGGGACTATGTATAAACACAGCTGTAATTTGTACATGGTGAAACCAAAATGTATATAAACACCCTCTAATGTAATCTGACAATGTGCACTTTAACCACATGTGATTTTTTCTATTACAAATCTCAAATGGTGGAGTGCAGAGGCAATTAAATAAATGTTGGGTCTTTTGGAGAGCATTGTATTTACCGCCTGCCAGAGGAAATAGTTGAGGCAGATACTATAACAGCATTTTGAAAGACATGGATAGAAAATGTTTAGACAAATATGGCCAAACACAAGCAAATGGAACTAGCTTAGATGGAGTATCTTGGTCAGCAAGGACATAGAAACATAGAAACATAGAAATTAGGTGCAGGAGTAGGCCATTCGGCCCTTCGAGCCTGCACCGCCATTCAATATGATCATGGCTGATCATCCAACTCAGTATCCCGTACCTGCCTTCTCTCCATACCCTCTGATCCCCTTAGCCACAAGGGCCACATCTAACTCCCTCTTAAATATAGCCAATGAACTGGCCTCGACAAGGACAAATTGGGCCAATGGGATAGTTTCTGTGCAGTATGATTCTATATTCTCGAACTATAGGAGACTGTTCCCTAAAAGCACGAATGTTCTCTCCACCAGGTGTTTTGATACAGTTGGATAAATAGCAGCCAGGAGAATACATTGATCTGTTTTTCACCATCAAACCCAAAAAGGGAAAGTCTTCCAAGAGAAACAGTGGAACCCATCTGCAACTGTAACAGAGGTTATGTGACGTAGCATATTATTAAGAAAGCAGCCAGTGCTATGTGTCTATGTGACCATACAGGTAGGAAATATAAGATACTTTCACCCCTGGAATACACCGAAAAACAATGTTCTTCTGTTGAAAGGTGTGTCTCCTCCCTTTATGCATCACCAACTTCTACTGAGATCAATATAAAAAAGAGCAAGAATATAACATTGAAAATTGAGCTCTGGTTTAAATCCTGATTCATAAATTGGTTTTGAACAATACACTTCCTCGCGGTTGAAAGTAGTTACTAGAATCCAAATTCAGAGCCTCACAATGAAATCAACTTTTCTCGGAGTTTTCAATTTCAAAACAACATTGTCATCTCCAAATCATAGCATTACTACGCCATAGCAAGAGACCAGTCTGCCCAATGAGTCCATGCTAGTACCCTGTCCCTGTAAAGCAATCCATTGTGCGGCACTTCTCTCAAGTGCCTTTCCAGTTCCTTTTCAAAAGCTCCCATCACCTCTAGTCTAATTTAGTTTTGTTTATTATTGTCACGTGTACCAAGGTACTGTGAAAAGTTTTTGTAGTGTGCCATCCAGTCAGTGAAAAGACCATAGATGATTACAATCAAGCTGTCCACAGTGTACAGGAGGAGGAACCGTCTTGGTGAACGGCTGCTAGCCAGCAGCCGTCCGTTTTAAATTCGTTTTTTTTATAGTTTTTAGTGAGTCCTGTTTTTTGTTTGTTGGGGATATGGTCTTTTTAATGTGGGGGGTAGGTGTAACTTTATTTCTAGGTCCCTACCTGGTCGGTGTGGCAGCCTTTTCTCCGGGCTGCCCGTCGACCCGTCCTCGTGGCCAAAGATCTTATAAGATCTTTGCTCGTGGCCTACCAGCGGGCTTGGAGCGCCGTTTCCTGGCGGGGACCGCCCAGCACCTCGGCCTCGGCGGCGGCACAGCGTTGGAGCGCTGGAGCAGAGCGGAGTGGAGCGGGCGATGCCTTGCCTGGGTCGCCGCGCTCGAGCTCTGGCGAGCTGGACCGCCGAGAGCAACATCTCCGGGCTGCGGGTCTGCGGAGCGGAGAGGCGGCGTGCTGAGAGGCGGCAGTGCGGAGAGGCGGCGCCGACTTTTTCATCGGGAGCCTGGGAGCTCCAAACCGGCGCGGCCTTGTCGGCTTCGGCAGCCGCGGGCTCCAACCAGGAAGCGGCCGTTCCAGGTGGCCCATCCGCCGAAAGGACTCTCCCGACGCCGGGGCAAGAGCACCCGGTGAGAACGGCCAGGGACATCGGGCCTCCGTAGAGGCAATTGCGGTGGCCTCAATGGGCCTGACTTTGGGGTGAACATGGGGTGGGGACTGGACATTGTGCCTTCCTCCACAGTGCTATCCACTGCGGGGGGATGATTTTTTTGTCTAATTGTAGTCCTGTAGGTCTGTGTCCAAGATGGCTGCCGTGAAGAGAGAGTGGACGCTGGCGCGCTTTGGCTGCCGCTGCTCTCTCTTCACACTGTGTTTTTGATTTTCTGATTTTGGATTGAATTCTGTTTTTAATTTGTGTCTCTGTGATGTCTTTATTACTTGTTATATTCCGATTATATGTTTTTATTCCGATTACTATGTAAGGTGTCCTTGAGATGTCTGAAAGGCGCCCATTAAATAAAATGTATTATTATTATTATTACAGATACAGGCTAAACGTTATATACAGGATGAAGGTTACAAGCAGCCAGTGTAGATTATTGCCAGATCATTGACTTGCCTGAAATTTCCCCAATATATTTTAACTCTGGATTCCTTTCCAAGATGGCGGCGCGACCGGTGTTTGCAGCAGCCTCTCTCAGTGAAAATTCAGTGCTTTCGTGTGTTATTGGAGCGAGTGGTGTGACTGTAGAATGTGTGAAAGGAGAGCGTATGTATGTGCGACAGTATGAGCGACAGTTTCTGTTGGGCACTCACAACAAAGTTTCTTGTTACGACAAACACTTATGGAGCGTACTGGGCGAGCTGGGACTTCTGCGCCGTATAGGCCCAAGGAAAGCTACGGCTGCACCTGGAGCAACACTAGTGAGGAATCATCGTAAGCGGTGTAGCAGGATGCGGAAGCAGTGGGAAGCGGGGAGGAGTCTACGCTAGGCTAATCGCTAATCCACACAAACCAGCAGTGCCTACACTCATGTTGGCAAATGTCCACTCCCTCGACAACAAGATGGATTACATCAGAGTGTGGACAACTTCTCAGTGTAGCGTGAGGAACTGCTGTGTCTACGCCCTTACGGAGACCTGGCTGAACCAGAACATCACGGACGCTGCGATCCAGCTGGATGGGCTAATGCTATACAGAGCTGACAGAGTAGCTTCGCTAGCCGGTAAGTCTAGGGGAGGCGGCCTGGCTGTGTACGTCAACAGATCGTGGTGTCGGGATGCCGTGGTGGTTTCTACTTACTGCTCACCCCACGTAGAGCTAATGACTGTGAAATGCCGACCCTTCTATTTACCAAGGGAGCTGACGGCAAGTCTTCATAGCGGCCGTCTATGTACCACCGAGCGTGGACGTGAAGGACGCTATGACAGAGCTCTACAACAACATCAGTGAGCAGCAGAGCATGTGAATATTGCAACCAGGGGAAAGAATACACTAGACCTGGTGTATACAAACATCAAAGATTCATATAGAGTAGCACCCCTCCCCCATATCGGCATCTCTGATTACCTGGCGGTTATGCTCACACCTGCATACAGACCTAGGGTGAAACAAAACAGGCCAATGGTCAGAATATGGCCACAGGGAGCTACCACAGCACTGCAAGACTGTTTTGAAACCACACAGTGGGCCATTTTCAGAGAGGCAGCAACATGTGACAGCGGCACTGACCTCCAAGAATATACAGAGTCCGTCATCGGATACATTAATAAATGCATTGATGATGTGACTGTGGTTAAAACCGTCAAGAGGCGTGCAAATCAGAAACTTTGGCTAACTGGGGAAGTTTGTTCTCTACTGAGAGTCCGGAATGCTGCATGTAAATCTGGGGACAACGCAGCATACAAACTGGCACGGAGTAACCTGTCCCGGGGGATCAGGGAAGCGAAGAGGCGGTATGTACAAAAACTAAACAGCCACTTCACAAACGACAAAGACACACGTCGCTTGTGGCAGGGATTTCATACCATCACTGATTACAAGCCCCCCACCCCCCAACCCCCCGCTCCCCCCACCCCCCGCTGCGAATATGCCCAAATTACCCCTCTCTACCAGATGAACTAAACGAGTTTTACGCACGTTTTGAGGCTAAAAATACCACCCAGATACAAGCACTCCTGCCATCACCCAGTGACCAGTCACTCAGGCTGCCTACAGCCAGAGTTAAAAAGGCTTTTGCCAGCGTCAATCCACGCAAAGCTGCAGGACTGGACAACATCCCTGGACGGGTTTTAAGGGACTGCGCTGAGCAACTAAAAGATGTCTTTGCAGACATTTTTAACATCTCACTCAGCCAGGCAGTAGTGCCCAACTGTCACAAAAGTGCCACCATCGTTCCCATCCCGAAGAAACCCAACCCAGCCTGTCACAATGACTTTCGTTCAGTTGCTCTCACACCCATATTAATGAAGTGCTTTGAGCGGCTAGTCATGCAGCACATCAAAAACTGTCTCCCTGCCAACCTGGACCCACTGTAGTTCGCTTACAGAACCAACCAGTCCACAGAGGACGCAGTCTCTACAACACTCAACCTCGTACTATCACTTCCCGACCGAAAGAACACCTATGCCAGGATCCTCTTCATAGACTTCAGCTCTGCTTTTAACACAATCATTCCACAGCAGCTGGTGGAGAAGCTGAAGCTGGTGAAGGTGGACACTGGCACTTGCAACTGGGTCCTTAATTTTCTGACGCAGCGGCAGCAGACAGTCAGGGTGGGCAGCCGGACATCAAGAACCATCACAGTGAGCACTGGTTCACCCCAAGGCTGTGTCCTAAGCCCCCTGCTGTTCAGTCTGCTCACTCATGACTGTACTGCCAGACTCAGCAATAATTATATCAACAAGTTTGCTGATGACACAACAGTGGTGGGTCTCATCAGTGACAACAATGAGTCGGCGTACAGGATGGAGGTGGAGCTGCTTACATAGTGGTGCAGATCTCACAATCTCACCCTCAACGTGGAAAAGACAAAGGAGATGGTGATCGATTTCAGGAGGGCTGGAAAACACCATCACACACCGCTGCATATTGATGGTGTTGCTGTGGAGAGGGTCAGCAGTGTGAAGTTCTTGGGACTTCACCTGGCGTAAGATCTGACCTCAACGACCAACACCACAGCAGTCATCAAAAGAGCTCAACAGCGGCTCCACCCTCTCCGGAGACTAAGAAAAGCAGGTCTCCCTACTGTTCACCTAAGGACCTTCTGCAGGGGCACCATCGAGAGTATACTGACCTTCGGCATCACTTCCCGGTTTGGGAGCTGCAAGGTTTATGAACAAAAACAACTTAACAGGATAGTGAAGACAGCCAGTAGGATCATTGGTGTTCCACTCCCTTTCCTGTTGGAGATCTATCAGAAGCGCAGCATCCGCAGAGCCATCTCCATTATTGAGGACCCCTATCATCCATCACACCACATCTTCTCCATTCTGCCGTCTGGGAAGAGGTACAGGAGCATCAGCTGCAAAACCGGCAGGATGCTACACAGCTTCTTTCCACAGGCAATAAGACTTGTTATCGGACTGTGTCCCCTCCCCATATATCATACACCAACACATCTAACCTCGCCCATACTTTGACAGCTAGGCACCTGTCAAAGCAAAGCCACTGTTCGGTCGGAATGTATGTTTTTATTTCAATTTGTAGGCCTATTTTAGATATGTTAATTTTACTTTTAAAGCAATATGTATTTATTCTGTTTTTATTAACTGCACTGACAGGAACTGATTGAGAAACATTTTTTTTGTTGCTTCTGTGTATGTAAGTACTCAGTTAAAATGACATTAAAGTAAATACTGAATACTGAATACTGAAGCATCAGCTAATGGAGACAGGATGTTATACATTAAAGCTGCTTCTAACCTATAATTGTGACCCTTAAGGAAGCAAATATCCTCTTTTGATATATTTTAGCCTTGGTAAATATAGGCTGCATAACAGAATAAATGTTGCTTTGCTCGTAACTCGTTGAAACAACTAAACAGAAGTTAAGATTTGATGTGCACATTTAAATGTAAGATTCAACCCTAAAGCAGACAGGCACAAGATTAGCAAAGAGAGTACAATCCAGCATGCGGTGGGAGTCTAAAGAGTGCTCGGGTTCAGATGCCCGTGCCATTGTTGCACTCGATGCTCAGTCCAAAAATGGCAGCTGGACAAAGGGGGATGCAATTCACTTCAGGAACTCAGCTCTGTCAAGGAGAGTTTGGATGCAAACAACCCCAATCAGCTGGGTAAGATCACGTAACCTAGTGGACGAGGGCAAGTGCTATTTTTAACTTTACATTAATGTTTGTAATTTTTTATTGATTCTTCAAAAAAAACTAATTTTAACACTGTTAAAATGCCTGAACAGCCAGGTATCTGTTTGAGGCTGAGTGTATGGTTCTGGTGCAGGGATTCCAGAGTGTGCCAAGAGGGATCACATCGCCAATGATAACATGTACCACCTTGTTGGATGTCTGTTGGGTGCCAACAGCCAGTGGCCAGCCTCCCAGGGGAAGTAACAGTGGCCAGATAGGGACTGTGAATGGCAAGCTTGTATAATGGATGGTTAGTTACTTAGCTACCCAGAAGAGGTAGTAGTGGGCGGATAAGGATTGTAAGTGCCGAGCCTGTTGAGTGTAGGGTTGGTTGCTCAGCTACCCGGAAGTGATCAAGAGTGTTTTATTGTCACACGTCCCAAAGCGGAACAATGAAATTATTTCTTGCTACAGAACAACAGATATATAAGCATAGGACTCTGTCATAAACCATAGGACCCATCATAAACACCAACCAAAAAAACAGTATATATTAAAAAAAACAATCATACAAATAAATAGACAATAGTAGTTTAGTTTAGTTTAGTTTAGTTTTGTTTAAGTTAGTTTAGAGATACAGCGCGGAAACAGGCCCTTTGGCCCACCAAGTCCGTGCTGACCAGTGATCCGTGTACACCAACACTATTCTACACCATAGGGACAATTTACAATTTTACCAAAGCCAATTAGCCAACAAATGTGTACATCTTTGAAATAGTGCAAAGTCAAAGGTAATGTCCCCAAGTCTACACAGTTCAGAGGTAGCTGTAGTGTTTAATAGCCTGATGGTTAAATAGCCTGATAGTCTTCATAACAAGAGGAGTTGAGTATAGGAGCAAAGAGGTCCTTCTGCAGTTGTACAGGGCCCTAGTGAGACCACACCTGGAGTATTGTGTACAGTTTTGGTCTCCCAGTTTGAGGAAGGACATTCTTGCTATTGAGGGAGTGCAGCGTAGGTTCACGAGGTTAATTCCCGGGATGGCGGGACTGTCATATGTTGATAGAATGGAGCTGTTGGGCTTGTATACTCTGGAATTTAGAAGGATGATAGGGTATCTTATTGAAACATATAAGATTATTAATGGTTTGGACATGCTAGAGGCAGGAAACATGTTCCCGATGTTGGGGGAGTCCAGAGCCAGGGGCCACAGTTTAAGAATAAGGGGTAAGCCATTTAGAACGGACATGAGGAAAAACTTTTTCACACAGAGCGTTGTGAGTCTGTGGAATTCTCTGCCTCAGAAGGCGATGGAGGCTGGTTCTCTGGATGCTTTCAAGAGAGAGCTAGACAGAGCTCTTAAAGATAACAGAGTCAAGGGATATGGGAGAAGGCAGGAACGGGGTACTGATTGGGGATGATCAGCCATGATCACATTGAATGGCAGTGCTGGCTTGAGGGGTTGAATGGCCTACTCCTGCACCTATTGTCTATTGGTTGTAGAGGAGAAGCTGCTCCTGAACCTGGACATTACAGGTTACAGGCTCCTATGCTTTCTTCCCAATGGCAGGAGTGAAATGAGCACAGACAGGGCCTGTGAATGGGCAGACTAGTGAGAGGGTAATCCGGGACAATGTGGCCCATTAACCTTGGTTATGATATGTAACTGAAGGGTCCGATTTGTAAACAAATTTGAGAATCTGTGTGTACAAAATCATGGGAGGATGAGATCGAGTAGGTATGCAGAGTCTCATGCCCAGAGTAGGGGAATTTAGAATCAGAGGATTCAAGATGAGGTTGGGGGGGGGGGGGTTATGGTTTAAGGTGAAGCCGGAAAGATTTAATAAGAACTTAAGGGTTCCTTTTCACACATTGGGTGGTGGGTGAATGGAATGAGTTGCATAGGAGGCAGTTGAGACAGGTATTATCGGAAAGTTTAAGAAACATTTGGACAGGTACATGGGTAAGACAGATTTAGAGGGTTATCGTGTGCCGAACGCAGGCAGGGTGGACTGGTGTAGACGTGACATGTTGGTCGGTGGGGGCAAGTTGGACCGAAAGGCCTGTTTCTACACTGTATGACTCCATAGCTCTATTACTCTAATTTGGTTCCCTCAGGAAATAAGCAGTTCCTTGATAATAAGCCTGGTGGTTGCAGGTTGAAGAGTGAGTTGCTAGGGGATGCAAGTACTGTAAAACTCATTTATGTTAATAGACATAAACTATTATTACATTTAGTTATAACATTTATGTTATGAATATAAATGTAACATATTTTTTGTTAAGTGTTATCATTCTGACACAAAATGCTGGTGGCTCCATTCAATGCCACTGGTGACAGCGAAATAAATCTAACGATGTTTTCCTGTAAAATTCCTTTCACCATTAGATGTTTCTGATGAATGTATACGACTTCCATGTTCTGTGGGAAAGAGAGATTGTCAGTTTTATTCATTTCTGAATCAGAACAGATGCTGCTCTCTTTCTCAGCACGAGAAGAATCATAGTGTCCATTCATTTAATAATTTTCAGATGTTTAAATATTAATATAATTATAATTGCCATTCTGCTGAATTATAACTCAAATTTAAAAAAATCTGAATACTTGGCACAATTGTCAAAATAATTAATGCCCAACTGAAATAAGAGCTTTTATTTTAAAAATGTTTCAGTTAATATAGGAACAGATATCTCAATTGTCAGTAACATACACTGATATAAAATATTTAGAGTACTATTGCTGTGAATCGGACAAAGATTCCACAGAGGATCAGGAGCACCAATTATTGGGCAATTTTCAGGCAGCACTCTTAACTCATCTAAACAGGATTAAAATGGAATCATCATGTTGGTGAATGATTAGTACGGGTGTTGGTTTATGGGGAAAAGGCAGGAGAATGGGGTTAAGAGGGGATGATAGATCAGCCGTGATTGAATGGCGGAGTAGACCTGTGGGCCGAATGGCCCAATTCCACTCCTATCACTTATGAACTTATGAAACACATCTCAATTGTAGAAAAGGAATGACTGTGGAATTTATATCATACTAGACCATTGGGTCCTATCCCCCCACACTCACTAACCACCCCCCCCCCCCCCCCCACACACACACTAACCCCCCCTTGATATTATATAAATATTATTCATTCGCTCCTTTTATGCCATCCCCCGCCCTATCCACTCACGCATAACCCCCAACTGCACAGGCGCATCTAGAGAAGGGGGGGAGGAGAGGGAAGGAGAAGGGGGTAGAGAGGGAGAGGGAGGGGGGTAGAGATTGAGGGGTGGGGGGGATGGCTGGTTCCCGAATGCAATACTCCACCACTTACCCATAGATCCCAAAATTCACCACTCCCTAGAGAGGGAAGGGGGCAAAGAGGGAGGGGGGTGAGCAGAGAGGGAGGGGGGGGGCAGAGAGGGAGGGGACACAGATGGAGGGGGTAGAGGCAGCACCTGCCCAGGTCGTAGAGCAGCAGCCTCCCCACCAGTCACTGGGCCCGAGCTAGGCTGCGGCCGGCGTGGACCCGAGCGAGGTCCAGAGCGATCTGAGGACGGTCAAAAGCGGCGATGGGCCTGCCGATCGTGGCTTCCGCAAGGGGAAGCCCACCCACCCGCGTGACAGACAATCGGGCGGGGGAGGTGGAGAGGAGGACGTCCCCCATGACGGCCAGGTGTGATCGGGATCACCAGCGAGGAAAAGGCATCACGATTCCCCAAGTCCCTGTGATCGACGGAGGAATCGCAGGTCTCCATAGACGGCCTCTCCCAGAGGGAGTAATGTCTGACACGATCAAATTCCCATCGCGCTGTCCCGCACCCTCACCCGTGCGGAGATAACGGCCACCGCCACAATGTTTTGGAACTTCAAGGAGCCCAGCAGAGCATGCAGCATGACCTGAGCAGCAGTTTAAAAATGCTAAGTGACAAATTTAAAGAAGTGAAAGTTAAGAAGCCAAGAAGTACAGAAGACAGAACAGGGGTGACGTCACTCGCAGCGCGAGCAAAAGCAGGCAGGCAGATCCATTGTGATGTCCTCAGCGAGACCATTTTGTTTATTTACCAAGTTATTTGACATTTTTGAACATTTTCATAAATAACTCAGGAAATAATGCATCAAATTTTCAGATGAGGTAATTTTTGACATCATGGCGTAAATCTCTATCGGAATATGTAAAAATTTCACTGTAGCTCGTCGTGTTTTCGAGGAGATGTGAATCACAGATGAACAAACACACACACACACAAATACACAAATAAATACATCCACATCGAAGATCAGAGTTTTATAATTATAGAGGTTGTTTGGATTTGACATCTTGATTTTAAAGGTGATTTCAAATAATGCTTAGCCAGTCTCCGGACTCCTTATAAAATCAAATAGACTTTAATTGCACATCGTGATTGTGAATATTTTTATTCATGCTTTAAATATATCTCACTATCTGTCAGACGTGGACCTCCACTGTGGATGTGGTGGATCAGTATCTTCTGGGTCACCTCAAGTGAAATGTCATAGGACATAGGCTCTGCAATTGGACAGAAATGTTGTCCATTATTCAATGGAAATAAGAGCTGTACAGACGGGAAAGGTATAAAAGTTTATGGCACAAAATCATGAAAAGAATGGATCGGGTAAATGCACAGAATCTCTTGCCCAGAGTAGGAGAATCTAGAACCAGAGGACATATGTTTAAGATGAGGGGCATATGATTTAATAAGAACCTAAGGGGTAGCCTTATATTACACTAAAGGTGGTGGGTGTATGGAACGAGCTGCTGGAGGAGGTAGTTGAAGCAGATACCATCACAATGTTTATGAAACATTTGGACAGGTACATGGATATGATAGGTTTAGAGGGATATGGGTCAAACACAGGCAGATAGGACGAGTGTAGATGGGATATGTTGGTTGGTGTGGGCAAGTTGGGCCGAAGTTGCATGATTCTATTACTCTATGACTCTTTATGACTCCAAATACAGGCACGTAAGGAGTAAGGTCAAACCTTGCCGACTTAATGGTCTAAAATCATTTGCATTCCATCAAGATCTAACAGCAGCAAAATGCATGGGAATTGCATTATTGTAAATGCGTACAATGTAGGATTGTGCTATGCATTTTTCTTCAGCTGTGAAGAGATTTTCTCTTCCAAATGTGTTGAAGAGATGACTTGATGGTGGCAAAATTCATTCATATCACAAAGGGAATATTGTGACAGAAATAATCTTGACACACAAGTATGTGTGGTGTTTATTAACTCCATATATAAACCTTCCATATCAGCCACAGATCCTACAACATAGTAGGTATGTTGCAAAGCCTACCTGAAGCGTCGCTGAAAATCTGTCGCTGCGGGTGTGCGCGATTTTGGCGCCGTTTAGAGGGGGGCGGGTTTAAAACGCGATTTTCTCTAGGCTGTTCAAATCGAAGATGTTCAGCCTAGTTAATGATTAACGAAAAATCGCTGGAAGACCCCGTCGCAAAAGCTATTAATAGTTTTAAAGGCCTCGTATAATAGTTATAGTAGTTTAAAAATCAATCTCTAAACCCGCGACCACCGGCAGCTGTCAGGGTCTCATAGAGCAAATAATAGAAGGTAGGCTGCTTATTTTTACATTAAAAAGGGCTTCTTAAGATCCCTTTATACAAAGTTTAATATTGCGAGTAGCTCATTTTGGGCCCATTATATCC